>NW_025335589.1:7246976-7402783 GCF_004798865.1 Varanus komodoensis
AGAGAGAGAGAGAGAGAGAGAGAGAGAGAGAGAGAGAGAGAGAGAGCGAGAGCGAGCGCGCGCGAGCATGCGTGCTTGCATGCTATTGCATCTATTTTTTCTATTTTGGTTCTATCAAATTCTGTTAATTTATTCACAGGGTTTATTATTATTGATCTTTTGTGTTATGAATGTCATATTGTGTTTTGTATTGTCCTATCTTGCTTGGATTTTAAGATGCTGTAAGCTTCCCAGAGAGCCTACGCTAGTGGGGCGACATATAAACTGAATGAATGAATAAATTAATGAACGAATAACATAGAAAAGACAGACAAGCTGCAGATTTTTAACTTAGGCTATTGCTTTAAAAGATGGATTCTCTAAACATTATTACCCCTGTTTCAAAGTCCTACTTCCTCTTGGTTTTATGAAGCACATTGCTCAAGTGAGCTGGGAAGGTGCTTCTGCATCCACAGGCTTCTTGTGCTTTCATGTGCTGATCAAAGTTGTTGGATTTGATTATATGTAGCCGGATTTTCTTAACCCACAAAACCTTAATCACAAATATAATTTTGCCATAATGGTGTTAGTGAACATGGGCATATAGTGTTGTGTGGTTGAAATCAAAAGGATAGTAGCTATCAGTACACCTTTACAGTCATACACAGAGGCAGATATAAGGCCAATTCACAAACTGGATAATTTAGTTGCAGGAATAGTCACCTGACAGCAATGATCCATATCCCTGTGAATGAGTTCAATACAAATCAAAATATCCTTCCACTAGGAAAGAACAACTGCCATACAGAAAGTCACAATCTCCCCAAAATTTGCGTGAGGCACCAAGAGAAGATTTGGGCTACAGACAGGTGCCTTGCAGCAATTTAGTTTTTTATATAAACTTGAAAGCACCCATGCCTATTTTTTTACTTTGTTCCCTACCTGCACGGCAAATAAGTTTATATTCCATAAGATGTCAAGCAGTTCAATAAGTAGGTGCATATTTTTATCCAGATTCACATGTGCTCTTAATATTTTTTTAAAAGAATCTGTAGGTAGGTTTGATTTTGGTAGGATAGCATGTTTTTAAATTACTTATCTCCCATCCTCTCGAAATGAGTGGATCCTGCTTTCCTCCCTTTGAAAATATTATATCTTGACAGTCACATGTAACAAAAAGACAATTATTTTTCTTTGTTTTTCTTGCCAGGTTGCAGCTTAATTGGCTTTACTTGCTTGTACTGCAGCTAGACACACTAGATCGAATATGAATCTTCTAAAGACTGTATGTTCGCATTTTAAAGGAGTGTCTCATATACTTTTAAGGTGTGTTTCATATATTTATTCTTAAGAGCTTATGGCTACAGTGTAGAGAAATATATTTATAAAGTAAGCCCCTCAGGGCAAAGATTTATCTTCTGGTTCTTTGCAAAATGCTATATGCATTTATGACATATATCTATATCAATATACATATAAACATACAGAAAAAGAGAGAGAAACAAGTAAAATAAGAGCCAAACAGGTTTCTACTGATTGTTTAGCATATCACTGAGTTAGTGCTCTACTTACCCTACTGTAAGTATGCATAGTTCTGAGTTGGATCAGGACCCCCACACATGGGGAAGGGAAGTAGAAACAAATGAAAAGCCTCTAATTATGTCAATGACGTTATTTTCCTTTTAATTCTGTTATATGGTGTTGAGGGGAGAGTTTAATACCTCACTACTGTTCCCACTCTGAAGTGAGGCTTCAATTAGAGTAAGGAAAGAACAACTTTAGCAACAGTTTCAGCAATTGGGTGGTAGAGAAATATAATAAAACAAACATGCTACATGCTTTGGATCCACTCTACTACTTTCCCTTCCAATCAGTAGCATCAAAACTTCCTTAAGCACCCTCAGAATAAATGGTTCCAATCCTTAGCATTGCCAATGCACAGGCTGCTCAGAGAAGTCATTAACAAGAACAATGTCTCTGTTTGGACAATTTCATTGATCTTCAAGAGTTAAAACCAATTTAGAAGGAAACGTATTCACGATTCCAAGTTTCAAAACATTCTGGCTACTAAGAATTTGGCAGTAAATCAGTATTCTAGAACAGTGATATTTTTTTCCTAGAAAGTACTACGTTGATAAACACGGGTGGCTTTGGACAAATCACTTTCAAACTGAATCAACCTATTCCCACCACCCTGGTCAAATGAAACTCCCTAAACTTACTGGAGTGAGAAGCTACAATGTACTTTTTTTGTTGTTGTTAGTCACAAAGTCGTGTCCAACCCATTGCGACCCCATGGACAACATTCCTCCAGGCCTTCCTGTCCTCCACCATCCCCCGGAGTCCACTCAAGCTCACACCAACTGCTTCAGTGACTCCATCTAGCCACCTTGTTCTCTGCCATCCCCTTCTTCTTTTGCCATCTATTGTGCCCAGCATTAGGCTCTTCTCCAGGGAGTTCTTCCTTCTCATTAGGTGGCCAAAGTATTTGAGTTTCATCTTCAGGATCTGGCCTTCTAAAGAACAGTCAGGGTTGATCTC
The DNA here is from genome assembly GCF_004798865.1 of Varanus komodoensis. Classification (NCBI taxonomy): domain Eukaryota; kingdom Metazoa; phylum Chordata; class Lepidosauria; order Squamata; family Varanidae; genus Varanus; species Varanus komodoensis. Next base: position 7,249,497 of record NW_025335589.1, read on the forward strand.
CTCTATGACTGACCAGTTTGATCGCCTTGCGGTCCAAGGGACTCGCAGGAGTCTCCTCCAGCACCACAATTCAAAGGCCTCAATTCTTTGGTGCTCAGCCTTCCTTATGGTCCAGCTTTCACAGCCCCCATGATGATAAGGACATCATTTTTGGGTGTTAATTCTAGAAGGTGTTGTAGGCCTTCATAGAACTGGTCACCTTCAGCCTCTTCAGCACCAGTGGTTGGGGCATAGACTTAGACTATTGTGATGCTGAATGGTTTGCCTTGGATTCGAACTGAGATCATTCTGTCATTTTGGAGATTGTATCCCAGTACTGCTTTTCCTACTCTTTTATTGACTATGAAGGCTACTCCATTTCTTCTGAGGGATTCTTGCTCGCAGTAGTATACCTGATGATCATCTGAATTAAATTCACCCATTCCTATCCATTTTAGTTCACTGATCCCTAAGATGTCGATGTTCAGTCTTGTCATCTCTTGTTTGACCACATCCAGCTTGCCTTGATTCATGGATCTTACATTCCAGGTTCCTATGGAGTACAGATCTTTGCAGCATCAGACTTTCCTTTCACCACCAGATACATCGGTAACTGAGTGTCCTTTCAGCTTTGACCCAGTTGCTTCATTCTTTCTGGTGCTACTAGTACTAGCCCTCTGCTCTTCCCCAGTAGCATATTGGACACCTTCCGACCTGAAGGGCTCATCTTCCGGCGTCATATCTTTTTGCCTTTTGGTACTGTCCATGAGGTTTTCATGGCAAAGATACTGGAGTGGGTTGCCATTTGCTTCTCCAGTGGATCACGTTTTGTCAGAGCTCTCTGCTATGACCTGTCCATCTTGGGTGGCCCTGCACGGCATAGCTCATAGCTTCATTGAGCTACGCAAGCCCCTTCGCCACGACAAGGCAGTGATCCATGAAGGAGACAATGTATTACATTGTCAGAATTGCAACTTCCGAAGTCAGGCAAGGACAAATTCTATCTCCAAAGAGGACAGTCTGTCAAGAGAATCACAAAGCTATGCCAAGTTACCTATCACCTCAGTGAATCTTCAATTGAGATTTTGGATGGTGAGAATTTCAGGGATACTATATTCATTCTGTGACACAAGCTTAATCAAGCATACATACATTCTAGAGCCTGATATATTTGCATTGTTGGAAACTGTGAAATATGCAAACGTATGTCTGCAAAGATATTCATCTACAGAATGATAAATATCTATTCTTTTTCAATGCTTCTCAAACACAGTGCCAGATTTTTAAAGATTTATTGCATTTGTTTATTCACAGCACACAGTGTGAATGTCAATACTGTTTTAAAAGACAATTAACTTAATGAAGATTGAAGAGCCCTGGAAATATCTTCAATATTTGCATCCAAAGAAACTTACCCCTACTCCCTTTCATCCTGTGAAATACAACCAGCTCAAATTTGATTTCTATTCCATGCTACCACTATAAGATTCAGCCAAACTGTCTCCCCAGTTTTTTTCCTGTTATTTTTACAGGAATTAACTACAAAACATCAACAAATCCATGGTTCTTAGAAAACTGGAAATAAACCACTGTTTGCGTATATTAGCTGCACTAGTTCACATCTGTAAATGAGTCTGCTTGTGTCCAAAGGCTTTTAAAATGCCTGATGGTAATAGTTGTTTCTAGCATAACAGACTATAATTTTAGCCAGATCCATTTGGACATATTCATATGTGCATGTTCTTCTTGAGGAATATCTGTTTTTACAAATGTACAAGACAAACTATAGGATTCCTTTATGGTTACACACCAAATTCCTGATTTTGATCTAATAAACACAAACATACAATTCTGTACACATAAAAGTACTACTAATTCAAAGCAAAACTAAATGCAGAAATCAACACTTAGGCTATCTTGCACAAAGGAAATGTAGAAAGTTGGTATCAGAAACTGGTGTGTCTGCAAGGCCATAATCATGTAGGATACCTCCATGCATCTTACTGAAGTTTTGCTGGAATAAAGGCAGCTAAAAACTGATAATGTCCAATGGGTTTTTATGCCTCTATTAAGATGGAGTGGACATTTTTAAGTAAAGCAGATTGGATAATTCTTTTCTGCAAAATCACGTTGGGTACAGCCAAGTGATAAGGTACAAACTTGGAGGGTAAAGTGAAGATTACATTAGTGAAACTGAGAAATGGCAAGAAGAGCTTTGAAGCTGGGCTTTCTGAAGAATGACTTCTGAAGATGCTATGAAAAAATGAGAAGCAGTGTGAGGGGAAAGAATATTGTGAAAAACAGACTGATTTTATTAACTACAGTAAAACTTGTTTTGTTGGATATAGCAATAGGTAGGAGAGGACTCGTGGACTCTAGAAACATCTGGTGGGCTGGGGAGTAACTTCTCTCTACCACCTCAGCAGTTTCTCACTATAAGGAATTCCGTATACCATGGCACAGAAAGCCAACTTTCACTGCCAGAAGCCAAGAGCCTGTTTTATTCCTGTTCACAATACTAGAATGAGGAACACCCAGTGGAGCTGAAAGATAAACTGAAGCACTTGTTCAGGCAAAATATTTGCTTCTACAACAAGTAGTTATGGCTGGCAGTGTGAATAGCTTTCAAAGGGCATTAGAACAAATCATGGAGAATAAGGTTAATCATGATAGCTATATATTTTGTCCAGTATCAGAAGCAGCCTAGCTGACAATACCAGTTGCTGAGGAAGACAAACACGAGAGGACTTCTGCATTCATTTCCTTCTTGCTGGCTTCCCATAAGTAGGTATATGTGAGAAATCCAAATGGAGGGGTGATGAAAAGTCAATGGATTTTCATGATTCACCCTCCTCCAATTCCAATTTGTTAGCTTGTACTGACTTGTTGTGTTGCAAGTTGAGCCAGCTGGTGGATTTCCATCTTTACGACAGACCACGATTTGCACATTTTTAACCTGCTAATGAAATTTTCACAAACAAGCACATACTAAAAACCATGTGGTTCTGGTGTGATTTGCACAAACCAACCAACTTTATACAAATCCTGTTCTAGTCATGTGGTTTTTAGGTGCTTATTTTCACAATTTCATTAGCAGTTAAAATATGCAAAACATTGTCCATCATACAGGCAGGCAACCATAAAAAAATAACAACTGCACACACTTCATCAGATCAGAATCAGGGGCTGGATTTTGGTACATCCCTGCCCACAGGCATCTGGCATCAGCACAGAAAACAGGATTCTGATGCCGGAGGGCCTCTTCTTGTGTCCTCAAACCATAGCATACCAGCTTTTGATACAGTTCTTATACTGTAAGCACAATAAGACAGAAGGGAAGTGCAGGGAAGAGAAGTACTGGGGCAACAAGTAAGGTAGATCACTTTTTGATTTTGTTGGTAAAGAGCTGTCAGAAATTAACAGAAGCTGCTAGGCCTTCTTGGAACTGTCTAATTCAATAATTATATCATTGTAAAGGTTTCCAGTTGGGAAGTTCCATGCAACCTCATATGGACTGGACCCGATATTATTCTCTCCAGCCTGTAACTTAAAGGAGTGTGCTAAGAATGGCCCAAAAGAAATATCTGGCTGAACTGGCCTGAACTGTTTAAGTCTCTGCTTCTGTGATACACTGCTGGGGAGGACCAGCTCCTGACTCATTTCTAAAGGTATCAGGAAGGAAATTTACATGGAAGTGAAGGGTAGGAAAAATATAATAAAATTTGGAATAAGTTCCCATCATGTTCTAGAGTTTGGTGAGGATACATTGCAACATAAGAAAAAAAAGTAAGTGGCTAAAGAGTTAAAATTGCATAGATATGCAATCCTGCACTGATCCTGCACTGCTTCCCTAAATATGTTCAGACCAGAACTCAAGCAAACTACCAGGGAAGGAGGGAACTGTAAACACAAGCTGGTTACTAATATAGTCCCTCTGTATAGATCCTTGGTATTAAAACTAGTTTCGAATACATTTATTTTCCTTTCTGATGTACTTTTCACAGGCATTCTAGAGAAATATGTGTGGCAAGCTGGGATGGCTGATTCCAGATGGGCATATAAGCCGGGGAAATTGCAACAACAGGGTGGGTCAAGGCAGACATGGTTGTACCTGGGCAAAGAAACAAAACACAGAGCATGCTATTGCAGACCTGGATGATGAGCAGTAACTTACAGGAAAGAATAAAGCACTTAGTGAATAGTCACCAACTCAATTGCTGATAGTAGTTTGGATTTACTTGCAGCTCTCTCTTCCAAACACAGACAGCTGCTACTTCATTTATGAAAACTGGCAAGATCATGGCCTAGGTCAGAGGTCGGGAACCTTAAACATTCAAAGACCCATTTGGACCCATTCCCCACAGAAAAGAAAACACCGGGAGCCACAAAACCCTTCTGACATCTAAAATGAAGATAACACTTCATTTATTGATGCATATATCATTTTTTATCAAAAAACCCCCAGACTGGTAAACCAGTCCCATCAGCAGTGAAAGCAAATGAATCTGCCCATGTACCATTAAATGTTCTGTTTTTTTCTGAAACTACCAGGGGTCAAAAAGCTCAATAAATCGCATGCTGGGGGGTGTCGCACATTGGTGGTTGTGACACGTATTGTGAGCGACAGAGAGCTGCAGCAGAGAGATGAAAGAGCCACATGCAGCTCTGGAGCCGCGGGTTGCTGACCCCTGGCCTAGGTAATCTAGCTTCAGGCTGCAGGGACTCCCCAGTTACATTAAGATAATACTCTAAATTACAATATAAAAGTTAAATAAGTGAATCAGTGTTTTTGGTTTTGTTTTTTGTTCATTTAGAGGTGAAACCTTATACACTCCAAAATCGTCTTCCATGTCCAGAAAATCTTTATAGGTTCACTATAATTTAGTAATCTGTACCTCACATTAGGTGCAGTGCAACTGAAAGGCAAAAATAAAACTGTTACCAAGCCACCCACCAGCTGTGAAAAACATAGAATATCTGGATTAATTTATTTGAAATTAATAAATAAAAGATATGTCCATCTGATATATTAATTCTTGTCTTTTTCTGTTACAATTAATGCTTAAATCAATTAGATACAATTTTCACAGTGGGCTATATAACACATCTTTCAATCAGACTGGCTGATTATTTTTTTCCTATAGGATTCCATTTTATTAATGGCAATGAAATGTTCTGTTAAGTTTCAATAATTGCACACAAATTACTTCCTAAATGCAGAAATGTTAGCATATCCCAATGAGCAACATGGTAACATAAGCTGCATGGATTCACCAGGTTTACAATTCAGTAGAACTAATTAAAAAACCAGGCACAGACTATTTCATAAAATAGAATAGGAACAGGACACACTTTAGAACTAAACCATACATTTCTGTGAATCACTGAAATATTTTGGTTGCTTTCCTGGCCTACATCATACTTAAAACCTGTAAAAGTTAAGAGCTTCAATTTCTTTGTTATTCTTTACCTTACCTTCATTTCTCTGGCAGTGTCACCTAATATATGCAGCCTCAGCCAATCCTCCTGCTAACTTTACTAGAATAACTGTTTTCCACCTGAACAGAGACTACTGCACCTTTGCTTCAGCCTTTTGTGCCTGTTCCTTCAGCATCCAGCCTTCAGCTTCAGCTAACCCTCAGTACTCTCAAAGGCACTATCCCTAGTTTTCATCTTAACTTTGGCCTTTCTTCCAGCTATGTTCTGACTGTGGCCTTCACTTTTCTTTCCTCCCCCTCTTTTCCTCTGTTTCTTTTCAGCTTCTTTTCTACTCTCTGATCATAATTACTTTGCTCACAATTTAAACCAGCCACAGCTTCTTACTAAGCATTCCTGAGTATGTTCACAATAAACAGAGGAAGAAGATGAGAGCAAACAAACAGCCAGAAATGCATTCTCCTTCTGTGAACATTGAGGGCATTCTGGAAGTTAGAAACAGCAATTGCTGTTTTAAAACCATTTTAAGCCACCATTGACAACTTTTCTGAGTTGTCAGATTGCAAGCACAGCTAAGAGCAGTGGGACATGTGCACTGCCTGGGCCACATATAAACATGCTCCCGTTGCCTTGATATACTGTAGTATGTAACTTTGCCAAGTAGAATTTTCAATGTATTTGTATGTAATTTTACTTGATTAAGATATAATGAAAATGTATCGAACACATGTATCCTGGCAGTTCTATTTTTATTGTAAAACCTAGTTTCTTTCCCCTGCAGAGGGATATGCAGAAGACAGTGAAAATGGATGCCACAAATATGAAGAGGTCACAACAGAAATATGACAGAGTTAAATGGGGATTTCATACATCAAACAATCCTGATTTCACACCATTTTTTCCACTGGGAAATATTTTGGCCCAACTCTACTAGAAATGCTACATTCATGAGAGAATTGGTAGGAAATAGGCCTTCATTTGTGTATAAATAAATAATACTCGTCTAAATTACATAATGTAATAGTACATTTAATTTTTTAAAACTTCTACTTTTCCTGTAATTATTTTTTTTTACTAGGCTAGAAATTAACAGGAAATCTGGCAGATAACATGAAGCTTGAACTTTCCTTTGGTTGAATCTATTTTGATATTTCTTTTAGAATGTTCCCACAGTACCACCAGGAAAAAAAAAGCCTGCACAACTCCCAAAGCTTTAATCCTCTTAGCTGTGTGAAACTCTGCTAAAATTACTGTCATCATCTAACACCCACCTTACTTATTCTGAGCTATAAAATACATATTTCAAAAAACCTAGAATAACAATAGGGATTTAGTAGCTTTTGTATAATACTTCTTTCTGACTTTGAGCAATTCAAGATAAAAGTTATGAGATCATTCAACTAATATCAGTTTAAGAAAACAGTTTTTGCCCAGTGAAAATATCTATTAATGGTACACTTACCTCCCAAATTCATTCCCGCTTGAAGACATTTCTGTAATCGGCAAGCTGGACAGTTTTTCCTTCTAATCTTATCAATTATACAGTCATTCCGCCCTGCACACAAATAATTGTGCTGCCCTGCATTGACAAAAGACATGAAGAAATGGCAGGTTACAGTCTACTATTTACAGGAAAATATACTATCCTAAGTCCAGATTCATAACTATACACATTGAAGTTTACCATCTGATTACATCTTTTGAATAACTTGAACCAGCCAGAGAATCTGCGGTAGCTCATGGCATTGTTGTTGTTGTTGTTGTTGTTGTTGTTGTTATTATTATTATTCATAAAACACAAGAAAGGAAATTAAAATAAGTAAAACAGAGACACGGAACATAAAATCCTTTAATTGTTAGATACAAACTTCTAGAAAGGTAGCCATATTAGCCTCTTGTACCAAAACTACCATACAGACTAACAAATCTGTTCTACCATACTACTACTACGATGACGTTGTATTTATATGCCACCCTTTTTCCTCCTGTGAGGAAGCCAAGGTGACTTACATAGTTCCTTTTCACTCTATTTTCATCCTCACAACAAGCCTGTGAGATAGGTTAGGCTGAGAGTCTGTGACTGGCCCAATGTCACCCAGTGAGCTTCATGGCTAAGTGAGGACTAGGAGCCAGATATCCCCAGTCTCCGGTCTAATTCTCCAACCACCACACCTCACTGGATCTCAATACAAATGTAGTATGGCATGAATTATTTGGATTACGGTTCAGGTGTGTACATTGTTATTTTGAATGAGTAGCTATAATATGCACATGGGTAAAAGGAGAGGCAGATGGAAAACATAGCTTTTAAAATACGAAGATGTGCAAAGTACAGCATCAAATGCAAGCACAATGAACATTCGGACAAGCCATAATTACGGTTAATGCATTCATTTTAGCTTTGCTATGTAAGTTAACACTTGGAATGGGACTGGAAGCTATGGTTGGTATTCAACACAAAACCAACAGGCAAAGTACAAATTCAACTATGCAGATGCTCTTGGTTAGCCCCAGAATTCAACTAGTGCAAGTCCACTTACCACATGCCTGAACATGGATGCCTGCAGTGTGTGTGTGTGGGGGGGGGGGGGGTTTCACCAATTCTTCCCTCTTTTTCTTGTCCCCTTTGAAAATAATTGTTCAGAGGGATGGGAGACCATCCAAAACAATGCGGGAAGTGGTTTGGGGGTACTGAAAGGGGACTGATAGAAATTGCTGTTTCTCCTTTCCTCTACCTATGTGCCTTTCTTTTGTGCAAGTACACTGGATCTTACCATCTGGTATATTCTGATTTGGTCCAAACTGCCTGATTACCAAGAAAATAAAGCTTTGTGTGTGTCATAGCTCACTCAAAGTATTTATTCATTCTGCAGATCAGTGAGTCTTGGAGTTTGGAATACGTTTAAAAGTTCCAACCGCCTAGTCTTGACAAAGATACAATACTGAAAAAAGGACAAGTGAAGAACAAGTAAAATATTAATGGCTCAGAGCACTTTGTCTACTTCAAGGCTAAAGCAGTTGGGGCTTTTTGCTATTAGTGAAGGGATTCTATGAATGACAGAGGTGTCTAAAATTATCTGGAGGAAGTAGATACAGATTTTCAAAAGTTCTGCCTTTTTAATATTAGTAGTATGTAGAATTACTCAATGAAACTGATTGGCTGTAGATTTGAAAGTGACAAAAAACACACAGCATACTGTCCCTGTTCGGATGCATGCCATAATTGAGCACAATTCTACATTCATTCTAACATTTTTTCAAATGACTTATAAAAACGTATGGACATAAGCAAAGTTAGTAACAACAAAAAGAATGATTGCTGCCCATAGTAGAAACTGTAGTAAGATTAAGATAATTATCCTTTCTGTGTGCTTTCTTAAGAATATTATTCAAAGAGAAACCTTTCATGGGCACTGACTGTGATATGCTGGTCTAAATCAAACTATTATATCAATTATATGTTGGATCTTCAAGGCCTCAAAGATATATAATGAGACTTAGATATGACAGGCCATGTGCTGTTCTAACACACCAGGGACTGAAGCCTTTTGTCAAGAGTTTTTCAAAAATACATTTCACTGTTAAGTTTTTAAAAGTTCCTTGAATCCTCTTTTCAAAAATACATATGTATGCTAGATATAGCTTTTCTTTAAAATGTCACATAGATATGTCTGCTGACAAGATCTTTAAGTGGCACTTCAGTTCTATAGGGCAAATTTACATTTTGTTGGTTGAAGAATATTCCAAGCATATATTAACATGCATTTTACAGTACTTATCAAATTATGATCTTTTCAAGGGTGACATAAAGACATATGATGGAGAGAAGTATCCCTTAAAGCAACTTATTCTTCTGCCAAGTTATACATACAAGGAAACTCATCTTAAAATTAATTAGTGTCCAATACCATGCAACATTTGGTAATGTACAGGAATACTAGCAGTTGATTTCCCGAAGTGTCATGTCACAGCAAGCTCATTTAAATTATTTAACTTTGCAGCTGCAGAACAATTAGAACAGAGGTCAGTAACTGGCAGTCATCAAGCCTAATCTAGCTCCACTCAGGGAAACCTCCCAGCATCTCCATTACCTATCCCCCCTCTCTCCTCCTCCTTAAATGGCCTGGAGGATGTGGGAGGGAGCAATGTAAGTCACCTCTTCTCTCTCTCTCTCTCCCCCTCCCGCCCCTCTGCCCTCTTTTTCCAGGGACTGGGGACAGGAGCAGGGTAGGCAATGGTTCATTTTCTTTCTCTCATACTACTTTCTTCCTCTTTTCTTCTTCCCTCAGGAATCAAGCCTGCAATGGGTCCTGAACTGGTGACCCAGGATCGGCCCACATCCCAACTTCCAGTTCTGGCTAGCAGGGCGACCAGCCACAGTAACCAAGGAAACATCCTTCCTGTTTACATTTTTAGTTACTCATCCTGTCTTACAGATGTTTAACCCAGAATCAGTTCTTTCCACTTCTTATGAGAAAGGAGCATAGAAGGTAGAAAGACAGTATTATCTTAATTTGTATCATTCATCATTGTTATATCTTCCAATAGCTGATGCTTTTGGGCAGTTTTTCAAGAGTTCCTAAAAAAACAATTGATGATCAGCTTTAACACCCAACAAATGATGAGAGAGAAATGTTTGCTTCTGTTTATCAATATGTTTACCAGGACTCTCCCACAGTATTTCATGCCATCTAAGAATGTTTCAACTGATCAACAATTAGTGCAATTCAGAGGGCAGATGTGAAATAGACTATACACCATCCAATCTGTGAAGATGGCACAAAAACTGGGCAACGTTACAATTCCAAATCATCATATGTTTATGATATAGTCATATATATGGAAAAGAAAGAAGGTGTTACAGCAATAAAAAACCTATGCCACAAAATAGATGAGAAACTAACAATGCATTTACAGGGTTCTGGACAGAATGTAACAACTGATAATTTCTTTAACAGTGTATCACTAGCCAGGGATTAGCTAAGAAAAACCTGGCTCTAGTCAGGAAAATGAACAAACCAGAAATTTCACCCATATTTCCCTGCCCATGAATCCAAAAATGGAACAGCAGAAGCAGCTTTAGTTTTCAAGATTTGACATTTGTAGACGGTATGATAAAGGAAGTACAATTAATTCTATTTTGTTCAATGCATAATGATTAGTTAACTTAGCCCAGAATCCCAAGTCCCAGATAATTTTTTATTGCACTACAGTAAAAGCTAGCACAGGCAGCTATAACAATGGACATGGCCTGCCTACACTGTTTGCAAGCTGAAAACACATGATCCCCATGATCTCTCTCACAGATCAAGGTCTAGACTTGATCAAACCTTGCTGGAGTCTGCATAAAAGCCAACTTTGTATCAAGACAGTCTTCCTCATTGGCAAGGCCTGCACTGCTAACAGCTAAAAAAGAGAACAATGTCATCTCTGTAGCTGAAGCAATGACAGAATACAATGGCAATAATATAACCATCTTGTCCAAACTACTCATGCAAATGTGATAAATCTGCAAAAGCTGTTGAGGTAGTGCGACTGCAAGGTCTGTAAAATTTGCTGTTGTTACCAGGAACTTACATTTTGTAAGTACTGCACTATTAACATTGTACAACAGTTATGCTTTATGCATGTTAGTGGTACATTTTTAATGTTTAAAAATGATAGTGTCAGTTAGACCCTACATATGGTTCACTTAGATTTTTGTATTTGCAGTGGGCCACATTTGTATTATGTGGTATTGTGGATCTGAATGACTTACGTACAATTAAATGTTTCACTGGAAAAGCGAACTTGCTTAAAAAATAGCTTCTACTGGAAGGCATGATCTTTTTTTCACTTGCCAATGGCGTCATGCTTAGTAACTCTGAGCAGGAATTGTATTTCTACAGCTTTCCTGGGATAGATATCTGATATCAATCTAAGTTTGATACGGACAATGTTTCTTTCAATACAGGGTTAAATCAGGAACTAGATGTCTGCCACAGCTTGCAATCAACAGCCTAATCTTCTCCCCACAGTGCCTCCAGGATATCGCCTGGGGGACTGAGAGAGAAGAAAATGTCATCATCTTCCAAGCACTTCCATGTAAAAAACTGTGTGGGGTGGAAATTATGTAGTATCACTTGTCATGATGTGGGAACCCAGTCACTGTGTAGTTTATCCACAGCATGCATTGCCATGCCATCCAAACTCAACCTCTCTCTCCAAGAGCTCAGCCTGCTTGGCATTCATGTACTGGCTCCCTTGATGGTGGATTTTTAGAGATGGATCTGCTGGCCCAATGTTAGAGCTAGGCTTGGCAGCTGCAGTTGTTGGCCCAACCCAGAGGACAGCTGTTCTTCAGTGGTGCTCAGGTCAGGTATCTCCTCTGCTAGCACAACTGATTTATCAGCATTACTGCTGTACTTCCAAGTTATAACAGAGAGTTTTCCTATAACCAAAAGGCACAATCTACTGTTGTTCTTGTTTTGTATTTGGTATTATCTATAAGGCCCTGACCATATAACTATACTGTAGTATGTATAATTTCCAGAGACAAAACAACTAAGTCACTTGAAGTGTTGGGAATGCATCAGCCATGGCACCCCAGAATGGATGCTCAGCATTAAAATCGTTCTTTCTGATGATACCAATTCAGGGACATAATGCCTAATACATGCTTGCGTACCTACATTCATGATAATTCATCTTTACCCTAAGGAAACAGAAATCCATTCCCCAGATTGTTCTTTTTACTAACTCACAAAGGAATAAAACCAAGGCCAGATTCTCTCTCCACATTCATAAGCTTGCCTCATGCTCATAAATAAACATTATTAACAGCCTCTTGGCTACATTAACTTCACATACTTATTTTGGGTCTCATTTCACTTTTGAAACGGGCTGTTTTAATTATTTGCCCAGCGGAATGGAATGAAAATATGCTGTGGAAAATGAATGAGGAAAAGGCAGTTGGGAGGGGAGGGAGGATACATCTCTTCGAAATCTAGTTCACAAACAGGACTCCGTCCGCAGTGGAGAAACCTCCTCCTTCTCGCCTTAGCTCGGTGAAGCAGTTCTTACTGCTCCAGCACAGAATGATAATTTCACTTCAGCCTTTAATTTCTGCTCACCCAGCTGTGTGTGAAATGTAACTTTTCCTGGCAGCTTTCAAGTCACTACCTCTCATTCAAGTAAGTGCTATGATATCACCGCATACCTGCAATCTTCTAATGGGCAAACATGACTGCTAAAGAATATGTCGCTGCAATGGCATTACCTGAAGCCCAAGTCCATCCCTTCTCAGACCTGCTTGAAACATGTACAAAATATACACTACTCTATATCAAATAAAGATCTATGTTTCAATGCTCCACCTCTGAATTATTATTTTTATGGTTAAGTAAAATATTGACAAGATTTATTATTCAGTGCTTTTAAATCTTGTCATACATTGGACCAAACATGATGTCTATGAAGTTTTGAACTTTGTGTGTATTTTTTTCCTCACCAAACTCTGCATTGTAATTTTAAATGGCTCTTTCTTTTACAGCAGATTTTTTTTCTTTAGCAGTTGCCAACTGCCCAGCAACAGCAGCCTATGTTTGCACTCACTATTTTAGGCTACATCACATGTCAATTATGTAACCTTGTTTCACTGCTCTTGAACTGGTTTGAACAACCTGGGAAACAGATTAGAACAGGCCCTCAAAATTCTGCAATGCAAATTCAACTGCATACCCAAATCCTTACCACTCTCTAAAATACTGCATGTATGTTCAGTCTTTCTCCATAACTGGTTACTTATTATTAGAGCAGACTAAAACTTGTGATAATTAACTTTTCCAATTCTGCTTAAACCAGTGAACTCTGACTATGTAGTATCAGGAAACTAACAAATAAATAAATGATCCACATTGCTCAGGTTTATGTATAGAGCCTGTAATTTACAGAAGCTAGATCAAAGGTTTGCTGGTGGCTTCCTAGGACTTTTCAGAGTTGCTGAGCTACCAGTAGCTGGCAGTAGCACAAAGATTGAAAAGAATCAAAGCCCACAGGTAGGTCATGAACAAAAGGGTTTGTTAAAAAGAAAAAAAAGGATGAGAAACCAGTGACTTAATATGCCACAAGAAAAAAATACCAGTATCAGAAATGTCCATATATTTGCCTATTAAAAAGGAATGGTGTCCATATATTTGCCTATTAAAAAGGAATGGTGTTTCCAAATTGTCCTGAATTTCTGAATAAGTGTTAATGTCCATGCATACAAGCACCCTCCTCACACACTGCCAGTGATGACAGTCCTCATAGAGAAGTCCATATCCCTGAATGCGTCAATCTCATGTTGTAGTTGGCTCAGCAGAGAGCTAAACATTTGGTTTAATTTTGTTCACATCAAAGAAAAGGTCCATGCAGGAGCTCCTAGCTCTAACTGGTGGTCTTCCAGACTGTGAGTTAGATTTACCCCATTTATTTATATTAGACATTGCACAGTGGGGGTTCTGGGGCAGGGGGTCTAATGAGAGGGTACGTCCTTGACTGTGTCTGGCTGACTGGAAAGCCCTTATCTGTATTCCTTAGTTGAAAATTTCCTAGCTTTTCCACACTGTCAGAGCAAGCAATACCTTCTACTACAAAACATATAATTCTCAGCCAGAGATATCTAGGGATGATAGTATTAACTCCAACACATCTGGAAAGCACAAGTAGATTGAATTAGAGTTGTCATGCAGAATAACCCTCTTGGTTTTAAATTTATTTACAAGTAGTTTTAGCCCACCTTTAAGGTAAAGCTTTTTCAAAGTGGAGCCCATATAAAATTAAATAACTATATAGTCATACAAAATTAAGTAAAAGCAGAGCTTACTGATAAAAAAAGATGTACAAATAAAAGTTACCTAGAACAAGCAGCCCAAAGACTTATGCTAAGGCTAGCAAAAATAGGGGTGTCTTCAGAGTTTTCCTAAAGAGACCTGATAAACTCCATGGGAGCAGATTTCCAAAATGTGAAGCTACCCTTGGAAAGGCTTTCTCTCATGTACTCAGCAACAAACTGGTGGTGGGCAAGTGAAAGAAACCTTTGCTGGTAACCTCAGAATGTAGGCAGGCTGGTACAAGAAAAGGTAGTCCTTCCAGTAACTTGGCTCCAAGCAATTTAAGGCTTTAGAGATTAAAATCAGCTCCGTAAATTGAACTCAGAAAGGTACTGGCAGTCAGTGCAGCTGGTACAGTACAGACATCACATGAATCAATCACTCAGTCTCCACAAATATCTAGGGAGCTACATTCTATACCAGCTGAAGTTGCCAAACTACCTTTACAGGATCCTCATGTGCAGTGTACTGTAGCAGTCCAGGATGTTGCCAAAGCATCAATAGCTGAGGGAAGCATCTTCCTCTCCAGGGAGGAGTGTTGCAAATGTGTATCAGTCTAATATGGTAAACACTGCTCCTATCCTATGATCACCTGTCCTTTCCCAGTTAAGGTCAAAACTCTGCACTTCATCCTTTAGGAAGAGTGCAAGTCTGTCTAAGACTAGATGCACACTTGTTTGCATATGAGTCTGTTTCTTTACCCACAATACCTTTGTCTTGTCTTGTTCGTCCTCATCTATCCCAAAACACCCTTCAGGCACCAGTTCAAGCATTCAGTAGCAACCTTAGGTTAATTACATGGAAATAAGAGGTATAGCTGAGTGTTGGCACTTCAGCCCAAATTTCCAATCATGAAGGTGTTGAAAAGCATAGTGGACAGGAAAGAACTTTTTGCATTCCACAAATCAATGGCTCGCCTTTTTAAAAGATTCATCCTAAAAGATCTGGAGCCAAACAAATACTCTGCTTCCCATGCCCCACCTGATGTGATGACGCAGAAGCATGCCATAGTCAATGGTTTGTTCAGAAGAACCTTGGCACCCTTGTTTTCAATCATGGGAAGTCATCCTTTCCTGCTGATATATCTATTCCCTGATACCAGTAATGCTTCTGGTTTAAAACTATCAGCTTTAGGAGACTGCGATTCTGCCTGGATGTACATTTCTCTGGGGCCTTGCTCCAGGACCAACCTTGCAACAAAATTATCATTGTGACCATAATGTTTCAAAAGCATGTCAGAAAGAAATCATTTTCATAAATATTATTGCTGCAAACCTAGAGGTAACATATACACAGGTATCACCAACTAAATAGCCAAAGCTAAGACTAACCTAATATCGCAGGACAAGCCAAAGAGATATTTAAATCAAATTGTAGTAAGTACCCTGAAGCAAATATATTAGTCAACGTACCCATTGTAAGCCATCAGGGCACAATGTTCATATAACTTGATAAACATGACAAAACCTTCCTCTCAAGACCTGAACTTGTTCATACACTAAACTTCCCTACCATGTTTATATCTTCTCTACTCATGTTTACATCTTCTGATGCTTTCAAAACTAGCAAATTGACTAAAGCCTTATGGCACAATCCTACACATGACTGAACAGAGAAGCAGGCACCAGCCAGGCACAGAACTGCACCTGGGATTTTTCCCTTTGGTGCTCTATACAACAATTGTCTTCTATTATGAATTTCTTAGATTGCTTTTTCATTCATTTTAAAGTTATAAAGTTTCTGAAAAGACTGAGCAAATTTCCATAGTTCTTATGTGGGTTCCTAGTAGATTAAACCCTTTATTTCATCTTTCCTTACTGGCCTAGATTAGTTCCACTTCTCATTTTATCTTTAGTGTTCCTTCTGTTTTTTATCCATTATCTCTACTTTTCTCTTGTTCTACCTCTTACTTTAGTTTGAATATCTCTGCTGTTTCCTCCATCCATATATCATGGCTTCTTTTATTTTGTTGACTAAATGGACCTATTCTCAAGCAAATGGACAGCGGATTGCAGCCAAAGTATCTGTAACAACTGTGGGGAGGAGGGGGATCAGTTGTTCACAGTTTTAAAAGATACACTGCTTTAATTCCCTGCATTTCATATTTGTCTCCTTCTTACATTTCTGTGAAAACTGATGCTAAAAAATCTATTAGTCTAATTAAAAAGAAAAAAACGTTTAAACAATGTACTAAATGAATATGGTTCAAAGATCATTTCTCCCTGCAAATTAGGTATTTCCTATTAATTAGTATGCATATTGATTCACATCTGCAGTTTTCCTACTCTCCCTTCATCTCATATTTCCTATTTTCTTCTTCAGCAATGATTTCCATAGTCTCCCCAAGATACTATTCCTGCACATATCCATTTACAAAAGGCACATTTGTCCAACATCTCTACAAAGCAGAATAATATCATATTATCTGGAACACTTGCTAATGCATTCCTAGGGCAATTGGAAATGACATTCGCAACCATGGGTGCAGTAACTGCATGCAAAAATGGGGACAGGGTGCAGCAGAGCCCTCTCCCTCTGAAACCTAATCTGTGCATGCACACACAGAGGCATACATATAGGTAGCAAAATAAGATCTTGCGCATATCAACTTGCCAAGGTGTTCAGATCATCAAGTGAAGCGCTGCTATGAAATGGCTGGAAGTCAGCAAGATGGACTTTTCAATCAAGGCACCCTATTTGTGAACATGGACTTTTCAATCAAGGCTTGTCTGGCACCCACCTTTCATTTTCGGATGCCAGAAAAATCCTTTCGCTCTCCCAGGCAAAGTATGAACTTTTTTGGTTGACTGTTTTTAAACTGCTGATCTCGTTGCTTAACTATTATTGTGAAGGCAAGCAATTGATTAAAGATGATACATAAATGCAGTACATATTAAAAATAGGGCAAATGGAAAGTCTGTCTACATTCTTCATATTTCCAACCAGACCTCTTTTCCATGTTCTAAAAATGAACTGGACAGGACTGGATGGAGATTGTCCAGAATGGACTCAACACAGTCAGTGGTCAGGGGACATTTGCTGCTTCCCAGATGCTTCTATTCTATTTTATTTTTTCCTCTTGGACTATTTGACAATGCCTGTGCTCTAAATACCACGTCTAGGTTCCCACATTCTGTTTTCCACAGGGGACAACTAGTTGCCTTTGGAATGCCCACAAACAAGCCATGAGCGCAACTTCACCCCTTTTCACATTTCACAGCAACTATTATTCAAAGGCAGTGACTACCCCATTTTCTTCTTTGTCCCCATTTGTAAAAGATCTTATTGCAATGCCTTGTAAGAATGTTCATTTAAATTAATACCAAAGTAATTATGAATAATTGCCAGAAACCTCAGGACTTTGGATTTCCAATATAGTTATTATGGTTAACAAGACTACACTAATTAACACTTATAAGTGCCTTAGAAGATGTAACACTGTGTTATTCCCAAGAGACATATGTGAAAACGAATGCACGGGCTATATGCAGGAAAGAATAAAGTAACATTTATCCCTGTGTCATTCTTCAAAAGGCACTGGGTAACTTATGCTTTTATAAGGCCACGATATGTTTCAGTTTTTTTGGGGGGTGGAGAGGGTATTCCTCCTATTTTTGTCTTGATCATCTCCTACCTTATTGTCTCTTTCACTTTTTCTCACAGGGAGGTTCAAATCAAAACACACGTTAACTTTAAGCAACAAATGTACCCCTATATTCTACTTAGAAGAAAAGAGGAAATACTCTAAGCTACATAAACAGCACTACTGGAATGATATGCACAATCAGAGAATGAATGCTTGTATATATTAACAGTGAAATTTTGCTAAACAGGGCATGTTAAACTTTAACAAACAAAAGTAAATTGGTCAATTAAAGCATATTGCCTCTCCTACTTTATCTTTCACAGATCATACTTGCACATTCCATTAACTAATCATTATATAAGCACAATTGTTCTGTGTGCCTATCCTAATACACATTTTTATCTTCCTTCCTTCCTTCCCTCTGTCCCTCCCTCCAGCTTTTTATAAGTAGCTGTTTTGGTTTTCACAGCAGGTCTTGCAGATGACTTTTCTTTTTCTAAATGCATTTTTCAACATGCTCCAAAGATTTGTAATGTTTGTTCTACATTTAAATAGCATCAGTAAAATAAATTGATAAATGTTCCTATCTCAGCTTACCTCAATCTGGGTTTCATGTGATGGGAGTGGTAATACAAAACACTGAAAAGGCTGCTGTATTTGATAATCTTATTATTGATGGTTCTTTGGAGATAACAAATAAGATAACAATGGGTAATACAAGTGTAGCATTTGTTTTTGAGATCCAATAGTGCAATATTAGTGTGCTGGAAGTTACTTTCAAAACATATCTATTTTGCTTATTACCTAAGGAGACCTAATAATGAATTCTGCTTATTTAGGTTAACTTTATCAAGAGGGTTGACCTTATCTTGTTCCTTTGGTGGTTCTTTGAGACAGTGGGAGCAGGACAAAGATATAGAGGAGGATTTCTGTAGCATTTATAGTTTCTCCAGCCTATCTGAATTTTAACAGCCAAAATTAATCTGGAAAGCATCCACAAGACACCAATATTAGTTATCAGCCAGTAACTCCACTGAAGCCGACTCAGGTGTTTGCATAGATTGCCCAGGCTGCCTGCACAGGTACCCTGCTTTCTACTGGAGCAACTCTCTCATGTGTAGGCACCTTTCCTCACATCAATGAGGGGCCACCTCCAGGGAGCACAAAGGAATGCATGCAGAGCTATCTTGACCAGTCTTTATCCATTATGATAGTGGGTATAGAAGGATGATTCTCTCCCTCAACTTTGACCATCGTAGAAGATATCATGACCAGGATTGAGAAGTAAAGCCGAGAAAAGAGAAAGTGAGTGCAATATCTTGAGCTTATGTCAATCCGGAGGCAATATTGCAGTATTTGATCTTATGACTGTACTTGCTCTATTGAACTGTTCTTATTGCTATTGCTATTCAACAAAGATTTGTGCTATAACTGAAAACTTTCACAATAAACTCTTAATAAGGGAACTTTCAGGGTGGGTGTGTTAAGATATCTTGAGTATGTACTATTTCAGACTATGCACACTTATAGCCACATGCATGCTTGAACAGTCCCATCTTCATTTCACTCTGCAGGTACAACAGATTGCACACATGGGATCATTCTTACATTAAAAGGAATAATACCAAAATCTTGGTTATGACATGGTAGCTCCATGACCTACCATGTCACCAATACCAGAACACCAGGGCCTCAGCCTCAGGATCCTGAATTTTCTACACAAAACTCATCAGCTTCACTGAATCACTAATTTGTTCTAGAACGAACTTCCATAACTGAGCAGCTCCACATGTTTGGGATACACTTCCCATCATTCTCAACATTTTGCCATGCTGGAGGGCAAAAGCATCTGGAGAGACCCAAGTTGGGAAAGGCTGCTGTACAGCAAAGATGTACAGGAATAGTAATACCTAATTATTCCACCCCCAAGTTCTATAAAATATATTCTAATTTTAAGAATGGTACTAAAATAATGATGGAATCCTTTTATTATTATTCCATCCAGGTGAAATTAGTTACAGCAACTAAGTTTGAAAATGCCACATACATTAATCAAACCAAAATTTAAAGCAAATGGAGTTTGTGTAAATGGTTTTTCCACTTTACTAAGTAGATTATAATGAAATGTAGTAAAATATTTTATACAGCTGATTAGTCTGTTCCCACTTATTTACACTCTGAAGCAGTGTGAGGTTTTCAAAACTGGAATGTAGCCAAACCTACATTCAAAAACAATTTAAAACCTGAGAGGCCATAATTTTTTTTTATGAAATTCACTACAGAAAAGATTCAAATAGTACCAAATAACTAGAAAACAAAGGGCCAAAACTGAGAAATGTAGAAATATAAGACATTACTCATCCACAAACAGAAGAAAATTACTTTGCTACAGTCCTGCACAGGAATGATTACATGACTTCAAGCACTGCTGGGCAAATGCACTAAACATTCCTTTAAAATGCAGGCAGAGGCAGCAATGAACAGGAGAAGTATCAAAATTCTGTTCATTGCAAATGAGCAGTGATCAATTTCTATAATTCAGATGGTCATTATTCTAAGAAAGCAAAATTTAGCATCCTAGTACAGAAAAACAGAATAATAGGATGCACTTTAATAATATTCACAATATAATATGAACAGTAAGAACAGTGGTCATAGAGCAATATTTAAGAAGAGATTTCCACACATTATCACTCAAGTCTGCATAGAAATTCTTGCACTGGGGATACAGCCTCCCCACACATGGAATTCTTTATTTCCCACCAGCAGATTGTGCACTAAAAGGGAAATAATATTTATTATTAGGACAGAAAACCAAGACAGAAAATTAAATAACAGCACAAGCCTACAGGGCATTTGATTAAAATATTTTCAGCTAGGCAAATCCATCCCCATCAAAGCTTGCTTCCACAGAGTGGGACAGGATGGCAACCAGGAAGTTCTTGGATTGAGCAGTTCCAAGACTTGTATCCACTCTGCCCTCTTCTGGTTTTTCTTATGAGATCTCAAGAGAGATGGTGTAGAGGAAAAGATCACATCTGCTCCTCTGCAGCCATAGCTTTGCCTACAGCTACAGAGAAGCAGATCATCATTGTCCCATGATTCCCTGTGTGTGAGCTATATATTGCTCTAACTATACAAAAATACTAAAATAAAATGCAAATAATAGCTATGAATGGTGATGAAAAGAAAGTTGGTATGTGTTTACATTTTATGTGGTTTTGCCTAGTGTGTGTGTTGTGAGTGTGTGTGTGTGCATGCGCACACACGTAGGGGAGTGACTTTAATGATTTTGGCTTTTATTCTTCACAGAAAATAGTATGAAACAGTTAATTATTTTGTAAAACATGCAATCATGCTCAATATGATCCATCCTTCCCAGGTCCATTATGGCATTCTAAACAATGATAGATATGTCAAGAAAAGTTTTCATATATCTCAACTGCCATAGATATTAGTAATATTATAAACATACTTTCTGTAAATAGACAAGTTACATGCATGGTTTGTAAGAACACAGACTTTTATCCTACGATGTCCTTCAGCCAGAAAAATGGACAGTGCTAGCAGATAGAACTCTTCTACCAGCCTGAAGAAGATTGGGGTCCCCTCTGGAACAGATTTAGAGGCTGCAAGGAAGAGGAGGGGGAAAGAAGCTCCTAATGCAAAAGAGGAGCTCACTCATATAATATTAGGTTAGGAAGTGGCATCAGAGGTGCAGAGTTGTATTGACACTCATATCTTCCAGGGCAAAAAGGAAAATACACCCAACATCTCTCTGGAGAAAGTAGGAAGGGAAAAAGAAATATGCACATTGTACAGATGTCATTCCTTTAGGAAATGAAGTGGGAATTCACAGGTTGCACAGTAGTATAAAGACTTCAGAAAGTACCACCTCCCTACTGATTTTGCATACTGCTTCTTTATCACAAAAATACATACATACATACATACATACATAAAAATCATGTGTAAGGTTTTATGTCTTCACTCTGGTGCACTTTTTCCCATGTGTCTAATGGAAGGCCAATTGTACAGGCAAATAAAAACATAGCATGTGTTCAGAGGAACATTGCACCACATTATGCCATATCTGTACAGCTAGCTATAACTGGAAGGTATGGCACTATGTGATTATGCAAAGGTATGCAACAAAGAAGTGTGCAGAAGATGAGCTGCTTATGCATTCAACAGTCTCAAAGCATTCTAGCTGCCATAGCCCCATATCAATAACCACAAACCTATATCCCTCTTAGAATATATTACAAGAATGGAATATGCTTGCCAAAATGTTGCTCCTGTAGAACTCGCTATATTGCGCCACGCAGAGGCCTCTATCTAGGCTGCTGTTATTTCTGTGGAAACAATCTGAGCCATGGGAGATGTACAGAACAACAATTACATGCAAACTGTTTGGTTGCATTCTGTATGCTGATGCATAAAAGACTGCTACGGAAATTTCTATTACCCTAAAATAAGAAGCAGAATTCAAATTATAAAGTGATCTGCCAAGCAGAGGGATCTGGTGAAATCTTTGTTCAGAATATTCCCGTGCCTTTCTCCTTTGAAATTCTCAATTTTGAAGGACACCTCCGTTAACAGATTATAGATTGACTTTATATGAAGTAATTTTGTATCTTGGGAAAGAAGTTTGAGATAGTTTTTAAAGAATCATAGGAAACTGAGAATCATATTCTCAGTTCATCATATTTGCTGTTGCATTCACCAAAGTGCATTCTAAGGGAAAGTCAGACATTTCAGCATGAAAGATTGTAGTACTGCAACATCATTCTCTAGAACTTAAGATAACAAAGAGGTCTCAATTCCAGAAGAATGTTGCTTCCTATCAGGATATCTCACTGACCCATTAAATCTACAGCTATTTATGATGCTACCATGTGCATGCTTTGTCCTGCAACTCCCAGCATTCTCCAGGGCTATCCAGGAAGTAAACCTACATAGGATCAAGCCCTTGATCTTGCAATAGGATTTGTTGAAAATTCTTTTCTAGCATAGTTGCTTGCACTTTAATTCAGTTAGGTAACTGGTTCCCTGGTAGACTTCACAGCTGCTACACCCTATTTAATATGGTATTTAAAGGTAGCTAAATATGGGAGGAAGTAAGAAAAAAAAATAAAGTTTCCGGTACCGAGGAATCAAGAATAAGAGTTGCACAAATTCCAAGCCAATGGTTAATATTTGCTATGTGAGAAATCTTTTTGACTTAGCAAAGAAGACGGGTGACCTCTATTTTCACTATTGCTGAGAAATGATCAGTTAACCTTCATAGTAAGTATAATGATTAATGTCTATTATGCAAACACAGTAGGAACAAAGCCAAACTCATGCCTGTAACACCTCTAAATGGGCATTAGTTAACTTCCAACAATACATTTAAAAAGATAATTAACCTTGATGTATGCTGTTAGTCATGGCTTTTTGTCTGATTATGTGAGTTTTGTTAAGGGATAGCAATACTGCCAACTTGCGGGGTAGCTGGACTTTGGTGTCTTTAAAAATGGCATGTGGGCAAATTTTAAACAGCTGAAATGATTGTTGTTGTTGTTGCTGTTGCCATGAAGCTTTTAATGCTAACAAAGCTCTCCTGGGGAAGGGGAGTGAAAAATCTGGCAGTGCTAATAGACAGAACTATTTTTATACAATCCTGAAAACAAGCAGCATAAACTGAATAAAATGATTGATCAATAAGTTCTGAGGGCTTAACCCTATTTCAGTGTTTGATTAAATTTTGAAATATTATTACAGGAAACCCCTTTACTTGGTAACACACACACACACAAGGAGGAAGATAAGAAATAGACAACTGTGCTTTGAAAAGCATTCCTGTAATAGGGCACAGTTATTAAGAAATGACTTATTAAATGAGATATGAGAGTAATGTTACATAAAATGGACTTTTGATAAATTTTAAAACCTTGAATCATCTTAATGAACTGTTGAAAATGTTGCTTGCTGAAACATCAGTTCTAACATACATTTAAAAAACAAATATGGTCCCTTCATTGCTTACATTTTAGTCACAGCCACTTCCAACATAAATAAATCTGCACAGTACTCATAACTTTGTGCATAAGCTTGCAGTTTTTTGTGCTCACAACTGATGATTTACAAGAATAGAGTTAGAAGAATCAAGGTACCATAGTCAGATGGTATGGGGTCGGATCTAGAAATAAGCATGTGAAGAGGCAATGCCCTTGCCCAGAGCAGCCTCTCCAAACCCATTATCTCCAGTGCTGCACAGGAGGCTAGTGATCCTGACAAATGGCTTAGACAGTTGGAATGGGGGTTGAAGGGAAAAGAGAGATTCATCAAAATTGGACAAAGGAATCTTCCATGAGCATAATGGGCCAGATACTGTGTTTCTGACAGTCCCGCTGCAAGCACGTTTACACCATAAATTTCAAAGTGTTAGAATAGGTGGTGGTGGTGGTTTTTTCATAAATGCCATGGTCTCCGAATGCTACTGAGGAAAGAGGAAATGCTTAATCTAAATAAATTAATAAAGTGGCAATGCTCACATTTGTACAAGAGCCGTAGCCAACTCCTATGAAAGGAAACTTGCTTACTTAATTTAAGGCTCAGTTTGGATCTAAGACAAGCCAGGGTTTTGCATTAAGAGAATAACCCCTTGATTAGCACACTTCCCCTTCTTCCTTCACAGCACCCTCTACTTTTGTTTCAGATTAACTGCAATGTAGTGTGTCATCTAAAACCTAAACTATAGTTAATCTTCACTATGGTTTATTAAAATATAAACTTCATAATCTATGGCTAGAATTTGCATTGTTTGTACTAACTGAAGTTATGATTAACCACTGAATTTTCATGTTTTGAAGACAGGGCAAGTGCTGGTTAATCAAAAAGGGAAGTAAATGTTTCCAAATGATGTAACTGCTCAGTGGAGATACAAAATGATACAAAATAATGTATTATGATACAAAATAATAAGAATAACTGCAATCAGGAGCAACTATTCCTTCTTAGGCCTAGGCAGTAAGAGCTCTGCTTTCAAATAACTACTCCTGACAAATCATGAGCTGAGAAAAGAAAGGCATAGAAGCCTTCTCTTAGTACGTTCATTAATATTAACATTTTATCTCTTTGGCATTTGTGCCTGTTGCATTCCTCATTTATCTTTTTTCCCCTTTTTTGCTATTTAACTTATTTTTTGCAACTAAGAAAAACAATACAATTAACACAATAACAATTATGACTAAACATCACTGATCAAACAACACATCAACATCCACCAGGACCAACAACTCTAATTACTTAATGTAAGATCATTTATTCATTCATTCCACTTCCCTTCCAGAACTGCACTATTTGATCTTGACTTCCTACAAAGTTCACTCTAGAGCGGATGGAGATTGATATTAGGCTTTTTAAGTTTTAGACAATTGAACATTCTCTGTCCAAGGCTGAGTGATCCCTAAATGAAATTTTGTAGGCAAAGTAGATATATTTAATAGAAAATGGGATCCACAAATATATATAGGCAGGGAGAGCTGAATTAGAGCATCAAGTTTAATTAGCACAGGTAGGTATATAATCGTAAGGGGAATGTTATTGTTTGGCAACCAGTATCAAACCAATGGGGACTGCAGGTGGTGCAGTGGTTTAAACCACTGTGCTGCTGGGCTGGTAGATCGAAAGGTCGCCAGTTCGAATCTGCACAACGGGGTGAGTTCCCATTGCTCCGTCCCAGCTCCTGCCAACCTTGCAGTTCGAAAGCATGCAAATGCAAGTAGATAAAAAGGTACCACTTCGGTGGGCAGGTAACAGTGTTCCATGCACTTCGGTGTTTAGTCATGCCGGCCACATGACCACAGAGACTGTCTGCAGACAAACACTGGAGATGAGCACCGCCCCCTAGAGTCAGGCATGACTGGACTTAATGTCAAGGGGAAACCTTTACCTTTTTACCTTTTATCAAACCAATGTGTTTTAATTAAAACCAAGTTCTGATCGTTAGTTAATGGGTTGGATCCAGACATATTCATGTCCAGATTACTATGTAGTAGGTTCATTGTAATCAATGGTAATCATGACTAACTTGCCCAATTGCTTCCAATGGGTCCACACTAAGCACGATTAAATCTGGATCCAACTCAGTGTAAAATGAAACTTTTCGTCTCAGTTCTGGGCACTAATGGCAACTCAGACAGACGTGTTCACTGCTTCCTTCATTTTTAAGGTCTCAAGAGCATACCTTACCATCTGTTATCATTGACATGTTCTACATGGGGCTGCCTTCCATTTAGAAACTATAGTTAGTCCAGAATGCTGCAGCCAGACTGTTGACCAGGGCTGGTTAGGGGCAGAATATGAATCCCTTTATCCAACACTTTCTAGATCATTTTGTCTACTAGACCATTTCCAGGACATGCTTCCAAGAGCTAGCTATGACTTTTAAAACCATGTACAGCTTGGAACCAGGCTACCTTAAAGATCACATTCTCCCTTATGAACCTGTTTGCTAGTTGACAGTATAGCCAATAGTGGGAGCTGCAATCCAACCACTTTTTGAGAGCCACACATTCCTGTTCCTGTCTGATTAGCATGGATATTTTCCAACCCAGGAAGTGCTTGATTGGTGTAGAGCAGTGTCCCAACTTTCTTGGGTAAGGAATTAGCTCCTGAGAGACCTTGGAGATATGCCTGTGACTAGCTATGCCTGACTACATGCTGCCATGGGGGAAAGAGTTGTTGCCTTGTGGTTCCTCCGTGCCAGTACAAAAACAAAGTCAACCTTGTCCTGCTAAGCCTGAAATAAATCACAGTTCAATTTCTCCTAATAAATCAAGAATAAAGAGTGGAGTCTTCTTGGGGATGAAGACATTTGTGCAATTATAATATTTGCAGAGGCATGTAATTCTCAAATGATTTCCCCATTTGCTAGGAACTGGACTATACACAGTTAAAGATGGAACAATCAGTTATTCTTATATTTGGACAAAATAAGTCTGTTCCAGGCAATTACCACATCAGTCTGTTTTGTTTTTAAACTGCATGAAAACTGGAATTTATTTTCATACCAATTTTACCTAACACATGCATCCTATATGCAATTTTGCTTAATATATGCTTTTTTGTATGCAAAATCTGAGCTGAAAACTGCTCCTTAAAATTCAAAGACATGGTCAATCAAAAAGATAATTGTGTTCTGATCAATTCGGTCCCGGAAATATAAATTAGATCAGTTTGCTTAAAATGTAGGCCAAACAAAATCTTTCCCCATGCCTACACATAGGTTTCACCTACAGTTAAACTTTGAGGGGGAAATAGCAACGATAAGGCATCTTATTCAGTTCCAAAATCCTGTAAAGTACCTGTCTTGCAATTTGCTTTTTTATGTTTGATTGATCCCACCGAAATTTCTCCTCATTGCTAGGCTATTCTGTTTTATGGTGACAAGTGCAAGATTATTACTTTCCGACAGAGTGTTGGCTTTCATTAGTTTTGGATTTTACGTGCGAGTGCATACTAAACAATGAATACTGTTATTAATTTCTCCCAATGGTATATAATTATAATGACACAATATCAGAGCAAATAAGCACCTATCACTTTCATAATTTCAGCTAGCATTATTAAGCATACCAATTGCATGCATTGCATGGTGCATAGGCTAACAGAAGTGTCTTATTTCTGGATCCATGTGGCAGAGAATAAATGATTGAATTCTTGGCTTCATGCATCAAATCACACTTAGGAGAAATGTGAAACTCCCAGGCATATAAAGTTGGTTTTCATGTTAAAAGATGATGCTTATTGAATTTTCAAATATGTAGACAAATACTGTACTCTAGCATTCCCAGTACAGAAGTGTTTTGCACATAGTTCAACAAAACTATTCCCCTTCCACCAAGTATTAGTCCTACCCAAGAAATATCTGGGCTAGCAAACATGTGCTAGTGGAAGGTGGGGTTGAGGAATACAGGATAGTTGGTCCCTGCATTATTTTTCAGCAGGAGTAACAGTAGTACAATGGAACAATTCTGACAATAGTAGAAATCCTAGGCATTCTAGCTTAACCCTAGAATAGCCTTCTCAGTGATCCAGGGAAAGAGGGAAGGAGGGAAAATATCCTGAAGTCAGATTGTAATGGATCCAGATTAATCAATATGATCAAAGACTGTCTGGGCTTGCTTCAATCATCTGCTTGAACAGTTTGCCCCCAGATACACTGACTATCTGGCAGACAACTGCTAAGAGCCCTTTAGGGTGCTTTGGTCCACTTTCTTTCAAAAGGAAGTAATATTATTTCCTGGACCCACCACACAAACCAATTCTGTTCCTCTGGCAGGCTGTACCAACTGAACAAACACATTGTCTGTATCCTGAGGTCTCCATAACTGAAATTCATTCAGCAACAGGTGACTAGCCAATGATTTGGACATATTAAATGGTAACACTGCAGGAACGTGCAAAACACTATAGGTGCAAGCAATTTTAACTTCCAAGTACTTAGCAAATAAAGTCACACTGGATCTTTCAAAGAATCTTCTAGCATTCAGTTGCTGGTCAAGTTGGAAAAGGCCATGCACTACTCTACTGGACAGCCTGGTAAATGCAGAATGATAAGTGCACCACACAAAAAGAATATTGTTTCAGCACTGCCATTACCACTGTAGAATAAGATCCCACTTAGGTGTGATTGGGTTCATTTTGAGTTCTCTGCCACCTGAATTCCAGCCATTGTCTCGTTACTTTATGACTCCTAACATCTGCTAAACCAAAGGGACAAACTAGTTCTATCTTACTGCTTAGAGCAAGCACTTAGCAGCAATCTTGTCAAATGCC
The DNA here is from genome assembly GCF_004798865.1 of Varanus komodoensis. NCBI lineage: Eukaryota > Metazoa > Chordata > Lepidosauria > Squamata > Varanidae > Varanus > Varanus komodoensis. Next base: position 7,278,177 of record NW_025335589.1, read on the forward strand.
AGAGCCATTTTCACATCACACAGAGCAACTAGGGTATTGACAGGCACACCAGCCATGCTAACTGGAAACTCTACAAGGGAACTCAGACATCTATGTGGATCCATCAGTCCTTGTACTGTTCTAATAGGTCAACCATCCCTGCCAAAGGAGTAAGTCACAGCAAGACTAAATTGCACCATGAAGCATGGTTAACGAAGTATTTTAAAGTCAATGATATTGAGCAGTTCATGGTTACAGTACCATGACAGCCTTGAGTCGCCTATCATGGATGTCCAAGCACCAAAGAACCATGATCTTGGAGTCTTCAGTATCAGTGATGTCTGAGAATTTCATTCACTCAACATCTTGAGCAAACTAACTTGATTTGCACTTCCTAGATTAGATATTCTTCAGATTTTGCACTCCTTCTAATTCTACAATGCATTTTTCTAGATACTATTTTCTACACTTAACTGGAACTTTAAAAAAATCTTGCTGCAAAAGCTCCAATTTTAGCTTCTTTTTCTAACTTAGATAGCAGGTGGAGGAAAACACAGAGGCTGCCTCCTTGTCCTCCAATCTATGTTTTTCTGGATGGGTTTCTCAGCCTCTCTAGCAGGAATTCTCTAAAGTGGGGTGGAAGGAGGCTAGAGCAGTCAAAATAGCAGAATGTCTCCTTCTCCCTATCTCTTCAGCCTCAGAGGCTGCACAGTATTTTCTACACGAGCTCCAAAGGGTTGGGGTCAGGTTGGAACACTGTCTCCTACCTCAGAAGTGGTCTTCATAACCATCCTGACATGCTCAATAAAGGACCAGAGGATTACTCTCTCTATCCATTAGGAATTTATTCCATCCACCAAAGCAACAGACTGTTTTATTCTATGTGTACTATACTCCAAAATCCTGTCTAAACTTCCATGTACATTGCGTTATTTGCTATGTAGTACACAAAGCCATAACAACAACCAAACACTTCATAATTAAGAACCTGTTAAGTTGCCTGCTGTAAGTATTGCTAGGTTTTATTGAAATTTTCATTCTCTTTCCTGTGGAACATTTAGCAATTTTATAAAGTATAGCATTATCATCTTACATATCCCCTTTCAAAGTAATATAGCAAACAATATAGCTTCCTGTCTTGAAGAACTTTCAGTCTAAAGGTTGACAGTGAAAGAAATGAGCAATGGAAGAAAGGGCTGAACCTGAACTTTGATTTGTCTCTCCCATGACATCCTTATACACAACTACTGGCCTTGGTTGCACTCTCATTTATATTGAGCTACATGAGGAAACTGCAGAATACTTCTTTCCTAAAAGAACATGTTAAGTTCTGATGGATATGAACAGTCAATGATAGCATTGACTGCTGGCATAGAAAATATGTTTTAATACAGTCTTGGTCATATTTATATTCACTGAACTCAATGGGACTTGAAATAATCATGATTCAAACCACTGGAAATGCACTAAATATAGTCAACCCTTATTATCTTCAATAATACCTTTAATAACACTGCAGGCATATGTCAGGGGAGAGGTATCTGCAAATGTACAAATTCTGTAATAAAGTTGGATGGTCAGATAAAATAATGTGGGATTCCAAGAGACACTTGGCCTTGACAAATGAATCAAAAGAAACTACAGCTTCCAGTGGCAAAATACTGGTTCCAGCAGTGCTGAATTAATAGGTGAGCACAGAGAAGCATAATGTAAAATGTTGTGTTAATAAATGATATAGACTAAAATAAACATGCCAGAATGCACATAAAAAGGTAGTTCAACTGAACTTTCGGAAATCTGCCTTTTGAGAATTCAGAAAAATGTACTTTCAAAAATACAAATTTTACATTTGCTTTTTTGCTTAGTTTTAATTACCACACCAGCCATTCTGAAATTTGGTAGAAATTACATTGTTAATGTCACCTATGATGCCTTTATGGCATATATACACTGTACTCTAAGATAGCTTCAAGCTAGAGCAGACCATGTTAATCTTGATATATATGCATTATTTCTTTAAAAGCTATATTAAATACATGTTAAATACGACTCTTAAGTATTAGGGCACAATCCATGAAGTGAAGCACAAATTTGATTCTACAAATAAAATATTTAAACTGTATTTTAATAATAAACTCTGTCTGATATTTTCCTAAAATTTTAAACAAAATGATTTTGTATTCCAAGTGTACTAAGTCAAATATAACTAATTATCCAAAGTACTGCATCAAAGTGTGAAAAAAGCTGTCCAGTGTTTTTGGTGCTTCAGCACTCAATGCAGAGATGTTGTGATAAGGTTCTACAAAACATGTGCTTAATTGGTTAATGCAAAGGAGCAGCAAGTTATGGCCAAATTGTGGTTCCACCAAAAAAATTAGACATCAAGTTGCCATATTTCTTCATTGCCCTAGCAAGTGCTTATTTACATTGCATGAACCTTCCTTTACACTAGGGCAACATCACTGATGCTAGTGCTGGGGCAAACTTGGAAATCAAGTATCAACACTGCAGTGAGCAAAATAAATTTACATTATTTGGGCTTGCAAATGATTAATGATAATTAATAGAATTCAGGATTATGAGGCATATGAAAAACAAACTGCTTGTTAAGAGACATGCTATAAAATAAACATTTCTACAGACTAAACAAGGAACAGTATGTTCAGATCGTCAGTTAAACTTTAGTATAATGCTGAGCTTTTCAACATCATCATTATACATCAGAACACTTCAATCCTATACAAACATATTTTAAGTCAGCTTCACAGATTTCAGAAAGATATGCCTCTGTATAAGGACACAGACAGAATTAAAGTCCAGAATAACTGTACATACAATAGATAGCCTAAACTCATGTTCATTTTATTCACACCCAATTCCCTCTCAATAAATATTCTTCAAAATGCTTTCATAATTTCTTTTTCTCTAGGAAGATCCATGGCTTCTGAACCTGATCTTTTCCTTCAGTCTTCATAGAATTAAGAAAATGCATTATAAAGGTCCCATATCTTTCACATGTAAGTTTGTATTTTATTTTTTTAGATATAAAACCTGTAGGAAAAGGGACGCAAATGCAGACAACACAGTTGCAGGAGCAATAAGCTTGGCAGACTTCCAAGTTCTGACCAAATACCTGGAGATACTTTGTATTCCACAGTATTTGAAAATAAGTTGGCAGACAAACTCAGCAAAAATGTTATCATCACTAACCTTTGCATAATAATTCTAAAAGATCTGTACAAGAGTGAGCTGCTAACAATGATATTACTTGAATCTCTATATGAAGCAGTATTTTCTCAAAGAGAAATTGTATGAAAGATCTCTGTTTCATCATTTTTATCCCATTGCCAGTGGGAAAATTGGCAACATTTCCTTGGGTTAAGCAAAGAAACAGAGGGCTTTCAAAACTAAATTATTCAGTTCCCTCCCATAGGAACTGATAGGTATAGCTGAATGGTATGAACCAATTCACTACAGTGAAGGAGGAAAGAGTACAAAAGAGAAGGTGTATTCATGCAGAATGAGAACAGGAAAAGAGGTGGGGATGGCAAGGAAATTGTCAAGGTGAAAAGATAGGATTGTCAAATGGAGGTCGGACAACTGAAGTAAAAAGGAATAGGGAAAAATGTGGAATAATTATTTTCTGAAAGAAAGGTAAAGATGTGTGCACTTGAAACATCCTGTTCTAAATGTTTTGAGCGGCCTGTAACCCATTGATGTTCCCAGATTCTTCATGAAAACTACACAGCTCCACAGACCCATCAACTTTTTTTAAGAAGGAAAGTTCAAATGCATATCAATCTTAAAAGGGTGGGTTTGCAGTTATATAACTATCATGCATAAATTAGCTTTAAGCTGCACTTGTTATTATTTAGAGACTCTGAAGAACAGTTGGGTGCATCATCTGCTTGTCTCTACCCAGCGTTCCCCTCTAGCTTGTGAAAGGTTTGGACATGTTTATTTGTAGCAACAGAGAATTATTTATTTTAGGTCTAGTAGAAAAATGAATCAGGATTTTAAATAATTAGAATTATGAATTGTTTGAATTAAAATTAAACTTTAAAGGCATGCAACAAATTATAACCAAGTATTTGTTCATATAAATCAGAAGATGAATACATCAAGTGAGTTAAAGGCATTGTGGAACATGCAATGAAAATTTCTTATAATCCTATCAGAAAAAAATATAAAATAAGAACCCACATGAGGATTTACCTTCCACTGCTCTCTTGAAGAAGACTTTACAGCTGCCACATGTAACAACTCCATAATGGCATCCAGATGCCTCATCCCCACACACCAAACACACTTTGGAAGGCCTTGAGGAACCGGACGATACACTTCTCAATGAGGAGCTATGAGGGAAGAAAACAAAAACAAAATCAAAATCATTTCAAGTCATACTGACCACAAACTACAGCTCATTAATGACTACCAATGTCAAAGATTTTAAAGGACCACAACCTCTTTGGCATTGCTTTTAGTAGCTAATTTATAATTCCCAGAAACATTCAGGGTGAGAAACTGCTATAATTATATCGATCAACTTATCCTTGGAATCTACTTTTACCGTTCCCTCAAAATCACCAAGGCAGCATATCAATAAAGAATTTACTCCATTACTGTGGTCTATTCATTACGAAAAACAATGAACTCAATGGGTCTCTCTAGGAATAAAATGTACATAGGCATTCCACTGTAACTTTTGTTAGCTTAGGATCAACCCATTAGTTTTAGAACCAGTTTAAACTGTACAAGCAGAGGCGCAAACACGTTCACAGAAATGATCATTTTATATTCTCACACACAGCACTCACACATATATTCTACGCAGTCTCTCCAGTTTTTCTCTCAGAGGGATGGAATTTCCAGCCGGGATGCAGTAACAAGAATGTCTTTATCCTGTGCCAAAGCCCTGGAGACCTCAGTACATGAGGCTAAAAAATACTGCTCCCAGCTCAAACCATCTATTTGTGCTTCCCCCAGCAGCTACAGTGTCACGATACATGCCTCTAATGACAGTATGAGAAATCCCATGAATGGGAACATCTAAGTTAAGGTGCTAAATTATTTTTCCAATGTGCTGAAACAAGATAGCTACAGAGTATACCAGTATGTTCTGGGGTAAACAACCACATCTTCCCTTATCATTCAGTCTCTTCCTAGACCCCATGACAAATACCTGCTTCTAAAGCAGTGACCCTACATTTCCCCCTAAAAGCATGTTCAGTTGGCACCCTGCTAGGTAACCCAGCCTTATGTCACCTGTTTTGTTCTCCAAAATGTGAACAAAGCCTTAATCCATTTTCTTCAGTAGGCTGACTAGGTCCAATTGCCTTGGGGTTTTGACTTTTAAGGTGCTGTTAACTATGTAATTTTCTGATATACAGCTTTGCAGAAGCTGATGACCAACCATTAGCTTCTGCAAAGGGGCTGGCTAACACTGAACAGAAATCATCATAAAAAGATTCCCTTAGCGCTTCTGAAGCTTTCTTATATGCCATCTAATCAGAAGCTAGTTGCTCTCTCACTCTCGCTCTGACCATCCTTCCTGAAATAAACTTGGCATCTGCTTTGGGATCCAAGTCTCTACGCAAGCAGATAATATGAACAAATAATGTAGAGTGACTTTTATTTTATTTGGAATTCTGTGTCTGCTTGCTGCCTTTTCTGTCCCAACCCCAGCTTGTTTTGCTCCAGCCCCCATAAACTTTTAAATTTGTCTATGTTGTTCTTAACAGTATTTCTCAGTGAACTCTTCCTCCTATGAAGGACAACATGGGTTCAAAACTACTATTTCTGTTTTAAGATTTCAAAGTTTAGGGAAATTCTGTTTCTGGGATTTGGGGGAAAAAGTCTAAAGCACTTATCTTTCTTCCTAGATCTGGCTAATGAGAGGGATCCTAGGCAGGGTAGGGAGAGTCAAGAGGTTCATCCTGACTGACAGCAACTTATAAGAAATTCTTTTCAGAGTTAACTCGCATAAATAAGAAGTTTGCAATAAGCAAAAGTTACCCTACTTCAGGCGTCCTAACACTTGCCATCCCTTTGCCGCACAGTGTTGGCTGCAAATGATTTATCCCCAGCCCTTGCAGCAAGTCCATGCATCATTCTCCACACTACTGCTAAGGCTTGTATAAAACCTTCCTCACAGTGCCAACCAATTTGCACACCTACCTGCTGGTCCATTCAGCAGTGCTTTCCTTCCCTCACCAAACTAGAAGACAGTTTACTGTTGGAACTTGTTTCCAGTAATTTCCCCGTCCCTGTCCTTAAAGATCAGTTTTTCTATCATCCACTCCTTCAGGATAAAGTTGTCAATGTCTGGAATGGGGGATGGATTTGCATTTGTCTATATGTTTGTTTGTAATATTTATATATAGCCTTTCCACCAGGGAGCACATGTGATCCTCTTTTCATCATGTTATCCACACAAAAGGTTGAACTGAGAGTCAGTGACCCAAAATCACCCAGGTAGCTTATACCCAAGTCTGCCCTGTCCAGCAGTGTACTCACTAAACCACAATGGCTCTCAGTGAATGAGATGAAGGGCATCTCAGAAATTAATTACACGTGTTAACACACGTAAGATATTTGTTCTCGCCATCCTATGTCCTCCATCCAAAAATACATTTATGATGACTCACCTCATTCATTATCAGAAGTTATCTGCATACATAAAAGCCTTATGCAGTAAATGTAACATTTGTAATACTGAAATGCTGCTTACTGCCTATGTAGCTCCCTTCCTCTGTTATCATTTGCCAACTGGCACTGGAGTGCAGCTGTTGCATACAATATGGATTGGATACAGAAAGGAACACTAACATGGCATATCCCCCATAGGTTATACTTGCAAGAATTAGGGCTTTCCATTTCCTTTCATTTTGTATTTAAACTCGTATTTCAAATCTTGTAAGCCAGTTCATCTTAAAGCAAAGCTTGGGTGGAGGGAATCAACAATGAAAACGTAGGCCTAATGTAACAAAGCAACTTCCAGTGAGCCTAATGCAACAAAGCAACTTCATAAGCCTAACTAGCTTTTGGACAAAGAGACATTAGGAACACAAGAATCCATCTTATACTGAACCATATCCTTGGTCCATCTAACCTACCACTGTCAACCCTGACTGGCAGCAGCTCTCCAGGGTTTCAGACAGTATTATTTCCTAATTCTACCAGGATTGAACCTTGGACCTTTTGCATGCAAAGCAAGTCTACCAATGAACCACAAGCCTTCCTTCAGGAAGAGAACTTGAACATTTGCACAGATATTGCAAATGATGCACTGATGCTTCTGAATATCCACGTTTGGTAAACGATTCTGGAAGATAAAGCTAGCATGTTCACCATGGATTGCTGTGTTAGACAACATACTCTCTAAATTAAGGTACATGGTACATTTAATTAAACTGCTTCCCATATGGATCACTGCCATTACATAGGGAATGGCATGTCACACAGGGCAGGAGGGCAGGAAGGAAATAATATATATTTAGATATAATGGGATACATATATTTGTTTGTAGTAAGCAGTTCTAAACACTACTATCAGGGCAGACATCACTCATCACAGAGTACAGTGAAATTCATGAGCAACAGGGGGTCATTCATTCATTTAGATATAAAACATTCCTACACACACCTCCCCAATGCAACATCACTCAGGGTACTTCACATCAACTAAAATAACAATATTGTCATAGAATGAATGCTTTGACAAGATGTGACAGAAGCTGGCAGATGGGTTTTTTTTTTAAGTCAGAATTAATCTGGGCAAGATCCATCAGACTTTACATCAAAAGTTTCAGGAACTTGTGTCCTCTCTTTACCAGGAGGTTGTCCTTTCCAACTTACAGTGGTCTTTATTCCAGGTTACATAGAGCCCAGGGATTTGAAGAAGCAGTGAAGCAGTAGCCACAGTGGGGGGAAAGGGGGGGGATCAGTGGGAGATGTGCACGGAGCTTTTGTAAAGTCTGGCACTGCTCTTTGGCCTTTCCCAGCACCAAGAGCTGCCGTCCTTTCGTCACTACTACTGCTACGGCTAACCTCTGCCTGTCTTGGCAGACTGTGAGATTGTGTAATACAGCATCCATGCCACAGGGGAAGCTAGGAGGAAGTACCCCACAACCACATTTGAAGCCTACTGGTTTATTACCCTTACTAGCTAATGGCTGGTGGTAACGGCTGTGATATCAGAGACTGAATTTGTACATGCCACTTAAATCACTTTTGGGACTGTCTCCTGCTGTGGGTGCACATGCATGAAAGGCAAAAATGGGGCTTTAAATGCTCTTAAATCAATTGATGGACCATGAAGCATGACACCTTTCCCTTGTAAAGGTCATGTCTATGCAAAGTGTTAGAAAAGAGACTGTGCGTGCTACTTTAACTTTTAAATTGCAGGGAGGAATTCTTGACTTCTTGAACAATGATAGCACTGGTGAGTCCTCTTCTGATGTTTTCACATCGGCAGCTACCCAGCTTCACGGCACTCACTGCTAAGTCTAATGGTAAAGTTTGGTAATAGTGACAGTGCATTACCAGCCTCTTAGCCTATTGCCTTCACCATTTTCCCCTCTCGTGATCTCTTTTGCTAATGCAGAGAACTTCCTTCTTGATTTATCTAAGATCATTCTAAAAACTTGTCAATTTGTTTCAATTCTTACAAGTTAAAGGGCTGAGGACACGGCAGAAGCCTAATCAGTTTTATATGCTGTTTTGTCAGTGTAGTGCAAAATATATTTGTTATTATATACAAGAGCATTGCAATTCATACATTTCCTTTTTAGGAAAAAATATTTCCAAGGGAACATAAAAAGTAAACTATTAACCAAATGGATTCTGGATCTTGGATCCCATAAACTAGGAAGGGGCTGAAACTGAGGTGCCCCAAGCCATGGCCTTTGACTGCTTTTACACTTGAAACTTTTTTCCTCAACAGTGGTCTTTTCTATCTGGCTGACAACAGATGTCTTTTTCTCCCCTCCACACTTAGTTGCAGCCCTTAGTTGTGCAAAAGGAAAAGCTGGTTTCTCTCTCCCACAACCTCTCTACTTTCCCCTTCCTCTTTTCCTTCCCCATTCCATTTCTCCCTTTCCCTTTCTTCCCTTCCCTTTACCTGTCCCAGGATCAAGAAGAAATTTTTCTAATTACAGTCTTTTGTTATGTTAAAATTGGCCACCCAGGACCAGCTTTGTATAATGTAAAGGTTGTTAGCAAGAAGCATCCATCAAAAGGAGCCTGCTAATTGTAGGCTGAATTGTGCCCATTCCAAGAGTTTTTACCAACTGTTCCCTGCTATTTCTCCAGCAAATGGAGTTAGCTCCACATTAAAGGAGATTTGCACTGCCTGTAGACCAGACAGCAGAACACCAGCCTGTTTAACCTGACACTGGACAAATGGACTGATCAAGTTATACTCCTCACTCGCTGACCCTCTCAGTTCTGCAATGTCTTCCCCAAACCTGAGACAGTCTGGTTCTCACCAGCTGTTTGGCTTTATCCAGAAGCTCACTTGGCCTTGGTATTTTAGCTAAGCATTCCAATTCAGTGTCTTCCAGTTCAGCTTCTGAGACATTTGTCCCGGGATGCTGTTATTTTGGGAGAAGTGGACCCAATTCCTATAAGCAATGCCACCATTGCCATAGAGAGACAGGGTGCTGATGAAATTTGCTTTAGACTTTTGGAAAGTCTGCTGCAGTATCCACAGTAGGAAAACAGTAATGTTTCTGCCCCCAACTACAGGAGACGCTGTGACAGTCGATGATGATAAAAGCAGGTTGCTTACCTGTAACTGATGTTCTTCAAGTGGCCACCTGTGCATTCACACATATGGGTGCTCCGCCTGTGCAGTGCCTAGGCCGGAAGATTAGAAAGCTAACGGTTTTTTGGCGAGAAAAGCTCCGCTCCCCTCCCCCCACAGTATAAATAGAGTGGCGCGTCCGCCATTTTACTCAGTCTGGAAGACCAACGTTCGCCTCCTAGCAGTCAATGACAGTACCACAACAAGCAACATCGGTAACGCAAGATTAGTATGGAACCGATAGAAAAAGAACAAGTCCACTCACCAACACCATGCGGGGCTGGCGGGTGGGTTGTGTGAATGCACAGATGGCCACTCAAAGAACATCAGTTACAGGTAAGCAACCTGCTTTTCTTCGTCGTGGCCTCTGTGCATCACATATGGGTGATTAGCAATCTTACCAGACTCGGAGGAGGGAGGTGTCATCACTGAAGAATGGCAGAGAGCACTGCTCTGCCAAAGGAACAGTCCTGTCTGGCGCGCACATCAAGCCAATAATGTTTGGCGAAAGTACATGGAGCAGCCCAGGTCACGGCTCTGCAAATATCTTGAATTGGAACACCTGCCGCAATAGCCGACGAAGTCGCTACTGCTCACGTAGAATGGCCCCTCGGAAGTGTAGGTAAGTCCATTCTTGCCAACTGGTAGGCCAACACTATGGTCTGTACGATCCATTTAGATAATCGCTGAGATGAGACTGAAGAACCTTTGTCATTATCAGCATATTTAACGAAAAGTCTGTTAGAATTCCGAAAGGATTCTGTGTGAGATCTGTAAAAGGCAAGGCAGCGCCGAACATCAAGTGTGTGAAGAGAGCGTTCAATTGGAGTCGATGGAGATGGGAAGAATGCAGGCAAGACGATATTCTGATTCAAATGAAACGATGTTGCCACCTTAGGAAGAAACACTGAGTCCATTTGAAGAACCACCTTTTCTTTGTGAAAATTCAAAAATGGTGGGTCTATGCATAGAGCACAAAGCTCACTGGCCCTTCTGGCTGAAGTAACCGCAACAAGGAAGGCAGTTTTCCATGATACTAGACATAGATCCACCATTGTCAGAGGTTCAAATGGTGGCTTTGTTAGCGCTTGGAGTACAACGGAAAGACTCCAAGTCGGCATGACTGGGCAAATTGACGGGTGTAAATTTTGTAGTCCTTTAAGAAAACAACGAATCAGAGGTTGAGAAAAAACTGATGAGCCTTGTATGGTACCACGGAAATGTGAGATGGCAGCTGTGTAAACCTTTATAGATGAAGGCTTAAGTCCCAAAAAGTGAAGTTCAAACAGAAATTGTATAATGTTCTCAATGGATGCCGATTTTGGAGAAAAAGAATGATGGCCAGCAAAGGAGAAAAATCTTTTCCATTTTGCTGAGTAAGATCGACGTGTGAAATGTCTTAGCGCAGATTCGAGAATGGCCTGGATATCAGGATGTAAAAACGTCGGTCCCAAGATGGTTTCTGTCGATCCCGAAGGGGGAGTCGGTTTTGTACGCAGTTGAGGAGAGGATTCCGTGGATCGAGATGGTAACGGAACCGACAGAGAGACCAAATCTAGCGAATGTTCCACGCTGTCAGTTTGAGCGAAGCTAGGTCTGGGTGCCGGATTGCTCCGTTGCACTGCGTCAGCAAGTGAGGGACCGGTGGAAACCGACAGAAAACACCTTTGGACTGAATAAGGAGAGCAGTGAACCAGGGTTGCCTCGGTCACCATGGGGCTATCAAAACTCCTGTAGCATTGTCCTGAACAATCGATACCACCTTCATCAGAAGGGGAATCGGAGGAAACGCGTAGAAAAACAGGTTGCTCCAATCTATCATGAGGGCATCTCCCCTCGAGTCCTGTCCGATACCCGCTCTGGAGCAAAACAGTTCACATGCCCTGTTTTTTCGGGTAGCAAACAAGTCTATGTCCGGGTATCCCCACAACTGGAATAGTTCGTTGCAAATCATTCAGTCCCACTCCCACTCGTGGGTTGTTGACATCTGCTTGCTCAGTGTATCCGCTTCTACATTGTCAGTCCCTGCAAGGTGTACCGCCAGTAGCATTATGTCCCTTGGGATGGACCAATCCCAGATGTGCACTGACAATCGGGTCAAGAGTGGAGACTTCGTTTCGCCTTGCTTGTTGACATAGAAGACAGCAGCTATGTTGTCGGACGCAATCTGCACAACTTGGCTGTGTATAACAGTTTCAAAAGATTTGAGAGCATTGAAAATCGCTAAAAGCTCAAGGAAATTGATGTGCCTCCCCGCTTCTTGTCGGTTCCAAGCCCCTTGGACTTGAAGTCCTGCACATGCCGCACCCCATCCGATGAGGGACGCAATGGTGTACGGAACGCCTGTAGATAGGTTGCGTGTCAGGGAGTGAAGGATCGAGAATGGGATCCGAAGAAGCTTGGTTTGGAAATCCCGTTGCGGGTGAAACAATTTGTTGAAGAACAATTGAAGCGGCCGAAGTCTGAGTCTTGCATGAGGCACAATGGCCACTGAGGCCGCCATGTGCCCCAGCAGTCTTTGTATAGTGACGGCTTGCACTGTCCTCAGTTGTCGGATCCGATGGATGTGGGCACACAGCGTGGCTCCGCGGGATGGAGGAAGAAACGCTCTTTGTAGAATGGATTCGATACGTGCCCCGATGAAATCGATGACCTGTGTTGGGATAAGTGACGTTTTCTTAAAATTAATGCATAGTCCAAGGTCATCAAGCAAAGCACAAGTCGTATGGACAGCCACAAGGAGGTTGTCTTTAGTCTGTGACACAATGAGCCAATCATCTAAACAGGGGTAAGACTTGTATACCCCAAAGCCGTAGGTGAGCGCATACCGCGGCCATGCATTTTGTAAAAACTCTCAGTGCCGTAGCTAGACCAAACGGGAGTACATTGAATTCGAAAATATTGGATCCAACAGTAAAACGCAGGAAGCATCTATGGGAAGGATGGATAGAGATATGAAAATAAGCATCCTTCAAGTCCAATGAGGCAAACCAATCCCCTTTTTTCAGCAACGGAAGGATATTCTGTAAGGTGGTCATCCCGAACTTTTTTGGTTTAATGTATCTATTGACATTCCTCAGATCCAGGATAGATCGAAGACCACCGTCCCATTTGGGGACCGTAAAATATCGAGACTAGAATCTGTGAAGCCCATCGGTGCGAGAGAGTTGTCAATTCGCACCTTTACGAAGAAGTTGGTAGACCTCATCGCACAAAACTGAAGATGGTGGCGTAAATTGGATAGGGCTCGACGGTGGAATGATGTCGAATTCTATTCTATATTCGAGCTGAATGATGGACAACGCCCACCTATCAGATGTAATGGACTCCCAAATGGGGAGTCAGCTTTGAAGCCGGCTCCCAAAATGGAGAGGGGAAGGTGGGAGGTGGAAAGATGAATTGGTTCACCGGGACCGTCAATGAGGGCCCTGAGAGAAGCACTGTTGGAGCTGTTGCGTCCTATGCTACTGCCTCTGTTGATATTGTTGGCGAGGTTGATACTGCTGGCGTCCATAAGGTCTGGACCATGACCACTTATGTTTGGTTTGTGGGAGCTCCATGTGACGCGCTGTCATTCAGGATTCGTGGATGGCTTTGAGTTTTTAATCAGTCTTCGCGTGGAAGAGGCCAGTGCCATCGAATGGCATTTCTTCTATCCTCCTCTTCATTTCCTCAGGAAAGTTACAATTCCTGAGCCACGCATGTCGTCGCAGGAAAATAGCACTGACCATGGCCCAAGAGTCAGTGTCCACATGATTTCTTGCAGTGGACAACTGCGGTATGGCCACCTGCATCGCCTCTTTTATAAAGACCCTGGCTAGGTCTGCCTGTTGGTCCGGGAGGGAGGAGGCGACGTTATCCAGCTTCTGCATTATGAAGTACAGGTAACGTGCCAGAGTAGCTTCATAATTTGATATGCTCACGCCAAGTCCTGCAGCCGCATAGACCCGATGTGCAATCATATCGACTTTCCTCCCTTCTTTATCTCAGGGTGTTGTATGGCCCCGAGCCTCCCTGCCCTGGGATGACTCGACCACCACAGAGTTGGGCTTAGGGTGACGCAGCAAGAATGGAATATCTTCCTCTCTGACCCGGTACATAGAAGTCTTGGAGATGTGGTAATAAGAGGCAAGGCTTCTTATTTTCCATAGAAAAGAGAGGCAAGGCAATGGTAGTGGACTGCTCTCCCCGGACGATATCGTAAAATTGGTCAGTGTTGGGGCCAGGGCGATGGTAGGCCTCTATTTCCAGCAACCAAACCAGATGAGAAACGAGTTCCGAGAAGGAAACATGGGGCTCGTCCGGGAATCTGGGGTCTTGAGAAGTGATGGCCACATCCAGGGACGTGGAGTCTACTTCCGACTCGTCCGAGTCTTGGTGGTAGCGGTAGTGTTCGCTAGACGAGGAGGTCTCGGGAGAAGGTGGAGGCCAGACGTGAACGGCGCCTCTCTCTGGATCGATGGCGAACAACGGTCCCGAGGGTAGTAAGCATAGAGTGGATATCCACTCCAGCCTGGGAAACCGCCATAGCCGGGCATAGGCCAGTCATCCCCCTGGCATTCCAATGAGCAGCTCCTACGCCTAGGCAGCGACTGTGTTCCCTCAGGTGGCCCAGCAGTAGGCATCAGGGTCGCAGAACGTTGCCTTGGTGGGGAATCTCTCATTTCTCCATCGGAGATGGACTCCCTAAGTGGTGGTTCTGGTGGGGGAGACACGCTCTCAGGCCGAACCACAGGCCTGGGGGATCCCGGCGGAATCACCTGCATCGCCAATTGCAGGGCCGGTCTCAAGGGAGTCGGTACCATAGCAGCGGTCGGTACAGAGAACCCCGACGAACCCGAGCCCCGATGTTTGGGGCAGTCGAGTTTCTTGCCCTTATGGGCTGCCTTAGCCATCTTATCTTTCATTGGCTTCTTGTGCACGGAGGATTTATCCGGTTCTGAATGTTTACATTTCTCCTTTTGTTTAGCTGGAGGAGAAGGTAGCTGTTGCGCTTCCGTCGAAGCAGCGCCTTCATCCGAAGGACGCTGCGGTGGCACGGCTGATGTTGAGGCGGGGCGCTTAGAGGGCGTGGCTGAAGCAGAGGCAGAGTGCTGCGGTGGTACAGCAGAGGAAGGGGTAGGCCTTGGGACCAACTGGTCTGATTGAAGCAAGGCCTGATCCCAAAGCAACTTACGGAGACAATTCTCTCTATTCTTCCTGGCCTATTTAGTAAAGGCCAGGCAATGCCCGCACTTGTCGGTCCTATGCCCCTCACCGAGGCAGAGGACACATAAGTCATGCGGGTCGGCGGGAGACATTTTGGAGCTGCACTCACTGCACTTGTGGAATGCCGCCCACTGTGCCATCGCGAAAAAGAAGAAAGAGATGATAGTACAGAGGGTAAGAATAATATTTTTTTGTTTTTTTTTAGAGAGATAGAAGAAAAAACTACAACGAGGAAGAGAAGAAAGAACTGGGAATATAACAAGGAACAAGGTAAGTAGGACAAGGTATAATCGTTAGGAGCACAAGGCGAAAATCTAAGCGAGAGTCGAACAGGCACGAGGCACAGCAAACGGTGGTCGCAAAGATTGAGTAAAATGGCGGACGCTCCACTCTATTTATACTGTGGGGGGAGGGGAGCGGAGCTTTTCCCACCAAAAACCGTTAGCTTTCTAATCTTCCAGCCTAGGCACTACGCAGGCGCAGCACCCATATGTGTGATGCACAGAGGCCACGACAAAGAATGTCCATTAATTGAAATAGTGCTAGAAACTGCACATGTAATTTTGGCCTGCGCTTCCTGCAATACAGTCTACAGCGGGGAAAGCATGCTAATTTAATCAGGAGTACAGCTACTAGATCTCTTTTATTGTTCTCAAGCCCTTAAACCAGGATAAGATCATCAGTGGTCTTTACCTCTCCTTTACATCACCTTAAAAGCTCACTAATTTTAACTCTCCCAGAGAGTTTTTTATGATACAAGGTAAAAATAACCCTAGAAGAGTTTTAGATGAAATTCCAAATTTATTCATCTATACAAAGACTATTTCATAATTGTGCACTGCTACATAAATGGCATATTATGATGTCAGGATAATTTGACATTAGAAAGTGGAAGTCTGCAGTCTAAAAATTCTCAGGCTACAGTATTATGTAACCATCACATGTATTATGAAAAGTGTGAGTTTGCATATTGTACTTTTTAAAAAACCATATAAGATGGGGGCACCCAAAGGCTTGGGCATGTCTTGTGTTGTTGGTTGTTCCCCTTTGCAGGCATGCTTTCACACTATGTTGCAATCTTTTGCCAATTCATTTATATTCTGAAGTGATATGCCATGTTGCTGATGTTCAAGAAACACAAGCAACTGCCTTTGCAACATTTTATGGCTGCACCAACTGACTTAGGAAGAGGTCAAATAGTTAATCCTAGGTCATGTCACAAATATCAGTGGCTCAGACCAGATTAGGGACTAGCAGGACTAGGATTGTATTGGCTCTGAGCCTCTTACATGCATCTAACCACACTGTCTTTTTAAATGAATCTGCATTCAGAGTATTAATCCCATACTAGAAATAATACAACCCCTCCTATTTTGCTTCTGCTAATCTGTGAGGCTTAGTAGCCCTACTCATTGTGATATTTATACATTCATTACATAACAGCATAACACTGTCTGATAATTGTTGGATGACGACAATGGCTTGTTTATTTTACAGTTCAGGGAAGAAACTGCAAACATACATTGATGAATAAGCAATGTAATTTCACATTACAGCTGTGGAGATAAGTGATATCTGTCCCTACATAAGACCAATAAAAGTGGCAGTTTCAACCATTCATGCAGACCTATATTTGTAATCTGATACTGAGTGACATTAAATGGAGCTTCATACTTGATCTGAGCAATGAATCTGCAGCTCAATTCTCACTGGATTTACTAGGTCAAATGAAATGGAAAACAAAGGCAACTGAAGGAGAGCCTACAAATGGCATTTGTATCACACACACACACAGGATTTATCTTGGAAGAGAAAAACAAAAAATCTACTACTTTGCCCAATTCTTCTAGTGCTTAGACCCCAAGCAATTTCTTCAATATTTGCAGCATACAGTTCTCCAGGGATCAGAACAGTATGTATCAAACATTCCTACCCTTTCAAAACAGGAGTGTAGAATCTCAAGCAAGTCTGAGGTGCCAATCCAGCCCTGCCTGTTATTCCAATCTGGTCCTCAAGGATTTCCCCCAGAAATCCACCACCACTGCCCTAACCTTACCCTGGTACACTCCCCTAGCCCTATTATAGGGTACATACTATTGAAAGGGGTGATTTTGAAAAAGCCTTCCTTGAGTAGCTTTTTCTGCACAGCTCATCATTTCTTCCCCTTCAAAACACATTCCAACAATCAAAATCATGCCAGGACATCTCATTTTGGTAACCCTAACCCTGCCCTGCTGCTTGCCCAGGGCTAAAGTTCCATAGAAAAGAGAGGAATTTTCAAAAAGCCTTCCTTTACTAGCTTTTTCTGCACAGCTCATCATTTACGCCCATACTAAACCCATTCCAGCCATCAAAATCGTGTCAGGACACCTCGTTTTTCTAACCCTCCCTTGGTGCAAACCCCTAACCCTAATACAGGGCTCAATTTCCATTAAAATAGGGCAATTTTGAAAAAGGCTTCCTTAAGTTTATCTGGTGTATAAAAAGTCTGTATCTGGTGTCTAAAAGAAAATATGTAGATGCCTGGCAATCATATCAAGGGAGAAAATTCCATGGTGAGGGTACCAGCAAGAAGGGCATGTTTCACATCTCTACCCATCTAGCCTCTGAAGGTGTCCCTGAGCAACAGCTTCTGAGAAAGATCCTTCTGAAGAACCAGGTTCATATTTCAACAGGCTGTACTTTAGATTACTAACAGCATAGAACCAAGG
The DNA here is from genome assembly GCF_004798865.1 of Varanus komodoensis. Lineage (NCBI taxonomy): Eukaryota > Metazoa > Chordata > Lepidosauria > Squamata > Varanidae > Varanus > Varanus komodoensis. The sequence continues at coordinate 7,295,880 of NW_025335589.1, forward strand.
CGGCCATCCTATATAGCAGTGATGGTGAACCTTTTAGAGACATAGTGCCCAAACTGCAACCCAAAACCTGCTTATTTATCACAAAGTGCCAACACTACAATAAAACCTATAAACTGAGATTTAGTTTAGAAAAGACCACTCACAGCCAGTCCAAGCAAATATGTGTGTGTGTGTCCCCTTGACAGTGCACTGACCGGCCATGCAAAAGCTCAGATGAGTCACAGCTAATGAGTTGTGGCTCGTGATGTCATCGCCTGATGCTGCTACTCCTTTCCAAGCATGTGCATGGCCCCTATATGCGACATTATCCAATGCTCGACTGCTGTGGTGATGCTGGAGCAACTTCACTTGCATGCAGACAGAGAAGGGTCTGCGTGTCCGCTGTGGCACGTGGGCCATAGGTTCACCACCATTGGCCTAATCCTACCCTGGTGCACTCCCCTAACCCTAATATAGGGCTAAAGTTCTATTAAAAAGAGGGCAATTTTGAAAAAGCCCTCCTTGAGTAGCTCTTTCTGCACAGCTCATCATTTCTGCCCATTCTAAACACATTCCAACCATCAAAATCATGCCAGGGCACCTCGTTTTTCTAACCCTAACCCTAACGCAGTAATGGTGAATCTTCTAGAGACCAATGCCTAAATTGCAAACCAAAACCCACTTATTTATCGCAAAGTGCCACACTGCAATAAAATCTGAAAACAGCTAGTTCAAGCAAATATATATACATCCTTGGCAGCACACTGACTGATCATGCGAAAGAAGAGTCTAATGTGTCTAATGGCTAACATGTCGCGGCTTATGACATCATCACCTGGCACCACTACTCCTTTCCATACATGCGCATTGTCCCTATGTGCTCTTTTATCCGATGTTTAGCTGCTGGGGCGATGCTGGGGCAACTTGGCTGATGTGCCGACAGAGAGGGCTCTGCATTCCATAGGTTTGCCACCACTGCCCTAGGGTCTTGAATTCAGTCCTTAGGTAACCATCCTGTTTTAAAGAATGGACCATGTTCTGTTTGGTTGATATAAAAACTTCATTTGTATTCTTGAATTCTTATGCTTGAAACTCTCTGGTGGCACAAAATACTTGGTAGCACTAATCTTCAGCCATAAGGTGCAAATCAAAAGGCAAGAAAGAAGACAAAACAAGTCTTGTCTATATAAGAGATGCCCATCTCAAAGCCTCAACAAGCCTTTCCCAATATGAGTTCCACATATTTTGAATTTCAACTGCCATCATCGCCAGCAAGAACTGCCAATGTTGATAGATGGAGTCCAAAATAGCTAGAGAAGGCTGGGATAGGCACACAGTTTATTTATTTAGTGCATGGGTCCTCAAACTATGGCCTGGGGGCCGGATCCGGCCTGCCATGCCTATTTATCCAGCCCGCCATGCCCATTTGGACCCGCCACGTGTGCATGCCCACGTGCGCACCCCTCGCCACATCCCATGCTTGGGGAAGCAGTGGTTTGCTCGCTCAGAGAAAACAATCTCCAAGCAAGCAAGCCGCTGCCTCGTGCACCCACCTCATGGCCCCCGCCCGCCCCCATCCGCACCTGGCCTCCCCTTGCTGTGCGCACCCGCCTGCCCACACTTCCCCTCCCCTTGCCGTGCGTGCTCGCCCTCGCCTCACCTTGCCTCACACCCCGCCCCTGCCCCAGCCCACGCTCACTGCCAGCACCACCTTTCTGGCCCACACCCAGCACTGACAGCTTTCAACTGGCCCCCTGGTGAAAAAGTTTGAGGACCCCTGATTTAGTGAATGCATGTAGCAACCTCATTACAATAATTTAAACTTATGTTCTTCCTATGTTCTAGTGATTCAGCATACAGTAGTCTCTAAGAAGCTCTCCAACACAACTCTCACTGAAATGAGTGGAAGCAAAAGAAATGTAAAATAACCAGTTCAATAGTATGCAAATCCCATTCATTCCAATAGGAACTCATTTGAGAATTTCCAAGTGGTTTCTGCTTTTGGAGGAAATGGGTTAGCACACTGACTTCTGGTCCAACTGAGACATGCATTATCAATCTTTGGATCTCTTCTAATGGACAACATGCCTGATTCCTAATATGAAATGCTTGTGACACAGATGATTTCTTCAGATGTTGCTAACCAGACACAGGAGGTTTTGCACAACATGAAAAGCTATAGTGAAACCTTACCACTCCAGTCTGTTGCATCACCCAGACCCAGTTCTGGAGTTCCTGCATGGTTCCTTCCTACATGGAGTTCCTACATGGTTTTCTGAAACCATGGAGAGAACCAACCATGTATTCTAAGGTTTCCACGCTCAACAGCAGTTTCTCTGGGCATCCAGACAGAGGATTGCCATTTTACCATTGTTGGTATGGAAGCGAGGAATCACTGCAAAACTATGTCCATTTAATTAAAATCTGTGGAAGCTGGCCTTCCAAGTCTCAGTCTTCCTTGATTTCTTTGGCTACAGTCTCCATTTGAATTTATGATTGAGCCAAAGTATATAAAATCTTTTACAAATCCAATTCCTTGATTGTTAACAGTAAAGTTGTATACTAGATCTTTGTTAAATCGATCATGCAATAACTTGGCACATCTAATAATATTAAGAGGCAAGAAATTTTTATAAACAGAAGAAAACAATTGATAAGCTGAAGAAAAGAACAGCAGGCAAAAGAGTATTTTTATTACATTGCATGTTTTTAGAAGTTTTATAAGCTGCTCAGTGTGCATGTTTATTTTGGATAGCTCAGAAATAATCTGTTAAAATGGCTTATCAACCCTGTAATATAGAGATGTCAATATACTAGTTTTCTGCACTAGTTCACATTTATCTCTCTCAGAGTAATTCATTAGTAGCATAGCCTGCATTTATCAAAACCAAGTGAAAATTGTGCATTTTGTAGTTGTAAACCAGTGTCTTTGGCAAGCTATTGCCATAAGCCCATTTTTGCCTTTCCAAGATGGTTTAAGAAATATTCATATAAAATAGTAATTAAAAAGCACAGATTGTATGTGTGTGTGGGAATAGATGATCAGTACTTTAAAAGCTGATTATATCAGTTATTATCCTCTAAAGCCAATAACAAGTATATGAGGAAATTTTCAAACCAGCATAATTAGGCATGTGTGGAATGCTTGCCTGAGAGTCCTATCAAACCCTGAAGCAGTTCCAAAATGTCTTTACTTTATAAAACCCTAAGTAATTACTTCTGAGCTCAAATGTCTATACCTTTCTAATATAACAAATAATAAGCAGAAATAATTGAGAATACTTCCAATTTTGCAAATTTGCAATTTTAAATGTTAACTACAATTGATGGGTAAAGCAATTTATATATACATATATTCAGCAAAATCAAATGAATGGAATGATGCATTTTCCCAGGATATCTTAGATTATCAGTCATTTACCTGTCTTGCCACCTAATTTCATTCCAACTATATGCAATGCACATTACAAGGCAACTAATTAAAATACATTTGAAACACATGCAAATAAGAGATGTTGAGCAGGCTCCTTTGACTTCATAAAATCACATATTATGGACTCAATTCTATGCATGTGTAGATAGAAAATGCCCTACAACTCCCACCATACTCCTACAAGGGGCTGCAGCACCTGGGAACTGGAAGGACTTCTTTCTGTTAAAATATGCATAAAAGTGCACACTTTCTTTAATGCTTTCTTTCCACAATGCAATGGAATGAAAAGTTCTGTTTCAATACTGGTACTTACTTTTCCATTAAGTCTTAAAATAAATTATTTTCTTCTCTTTCAAAGACACATTTGTCATTGTTGCCACTGTAACTTTATCATGCCATATCCTGACACCATATCCTGACACTTTATCATGCCATATCCCACTATATGCAATTATAAATACACATGCCATATCCTAACACCAGATTTTGCACTATATGCAATTATAAATACACATATCTGATTCTAAACCTAATGGTTTCTTCCTACAAGAGTTTTCTAAATCAGTTCATTCTTTATATTTCTATAAGTTTCTGGTTCATCTGAGAAAACTCAAAAGGATCAAATGAGAAGTTTTAAGTAATGACAGGCAAACTCCTCCCAGCTGGATCTGTATCTTATTTCCTTCCATGTCTCCTCTTCCAACTCATAATGTTCCGGCTCAGAATGTGGGCTGAACTTTATAATATTCTTTTCTCAGTCTCAACTGAGAAAAGTTCATTTACTTCTATTCATTTACTACATTTGGGATATTATTATTACTATATTCCTATTACATTGAATTTATTCCACCGTTTTTGTCTTGTGAAGAACCTAAGGTGGCTCATATAACTATTTTATCCCCATAACAACAATTCTCTGAGGTAGGCTAGGTTGATGCTGAGTGACTGGCACAAAACCACCAAGTGAGCTGGCTGACAGGGGACTAGAACCAGGATCTCCCAGGTCCCCAGTCCAACACTCTAACCACTATACCACACTGCTTGTTTTGCACTATAAATTCACATTATCTCACCCATAGCATGCCCAATGGCTATGAATTGCCTTTAGATGCCCTTTTGAAGCATCTAAAGGGATCTAGTCTGGATAAGGCCTTTCTAGATACTAATCAAAGTTTGGACAGAATGGGGCAAAAGTCCCCAAAGGGTGATTTTTAAGGTTGCAGAAAAGGTTCTGGATATCTAAAGATCCTGCAGTTATGCAATCCTGTCTAACCCAACAGAGACCTGTACTTTATGTAAAATATGTTTTGCTGTTAAATAAAAGGTTCTTCACTGAGCATACTTTTCCACATGCATTTTCAAAGCAATCTGTATGCTGCTTTGAAGATGCATGTGAAGATGCCACAAGACTCTTGTTTGTGCACAATCTTTTACTTAACATTACAAGCTGCAAAATAACTTACTGGGGAAATGACACTTCTCAATGTCATACAGAAATTCACATTTCTGAACATTCTGAAAATTTCTGAACATTGTGGCCAGAACATATTCATACTGCAAACCAAGTAATTATGAACTTCAACTAGTTGCTAAAAATCATTTGGGGCAGGTCCAGAGAAGAAAGCACAGTATTCCTCTGGTCATATAGAACATCTCTTTATCATAATCATATAACAGCCAACAAATTAAGCACCATATTTTTTGGAATTATATTTGATATACCTGCCCTCCACAAAAGAAGTCCACCAGTGTTTTATTACTAACCTCCATCTACTCCCTAAAAGCAAAGTACAGACATTTAAAAACGGTGTTGGGCCCCAACTCCTTTTTACAACTCTTGGGCTTCAACAACCTTGCCAGCAAACCAAACCGCTAGTCTTCTGTCCCATTTGGCCCCATATACATCACACATCCAAGACAGCACCCGTTTTTGACTCTTGAGACCCTTTGAAAACATATACTGTCCACCAGTGAGCCTTAAGCATTTTAATATTCTTTAAGAGAAAAACCCTTAAGACATTCTAACTAGATACAAAGGTCATTTAAGGTCCAACCCTACAAGCCTGTATATGCTTCAGCCTCAGAAACTGAAAAGATATATTTAACTTGGCAGACATAACTTTTCATGCACTTTTCTGAGGACAAGTCACCACTTCCACTGGACAGCATAGAGCAATCCAATCTTTCAGCTCAACGATTGAGCCCCAAATTAGTTCTATGTGCTCAAAATCAGATATTTTATTTATGAGTCATCAGTGGGAAGCATCTGTATTGTATTTAGCCTAGAGGAACCAAACAAACATATGTGCTCCTGTGTAAAAGGACTTGGACATCAGAACTAATGAAGTACCATTAGAATAGTTGGCTGCAGCACCATCTAGTTCAATTTTATTGGACATGTTTCGGTTGTTGAGGCCTGAGGAAGTGAACAAGGCACTTAGCCAAGTCCAGTTGACCATCTGTGTGTTTGACTCTTGCCAGACATGGCTTATTACTTCAAATGGGGTATGGGGGGAGATCTAACTGGCTCCATGAGGTTACAACTTCTGGTACAGGCTACTTTAAAGGAGACAGTCATCATGCCACTCATGAAAACTGGACGTGGTGGCATCCCAAGGCCCATCTTGGACCCAGAGGATGTTAACAACTATAGACCAGTTGCTAATACTTTCTTTCTGGGCACAGTGCTTGAGTAGGTTGTTGCTAGTCAACTCCAGGCACTCTTGAATAAAATACATTTCAATTCAAATTCAAGACTAGTTTTGGAACAGAAACTGTCTTAGTTGCCCTGTGAAATTATTTTTGCTAAAAGAGAGATGGGGGAATACAATCCTGCTGATTCTCTTGAGCTTTTCAGAAGTGTCTAACACCATTGACCATGCAACCCTTCTGGATAGGATGTCTGGGATAGGAGCTGAAGATAATGCAATGCAGTGGTACTGCTCCTACATGGATGGTCTATTCCAGAAGATGCTGCTGAGGAATTACTATTCTGTCTCTTGGCAGTAATGCCATGGGAAGCCGCAAGAATCTCTTTTATCCCTGGTGCTGTTTAACATCTACATGAAAAAGCTGAGGGAAGTTATAAGGAGATATGGGAATGATTTTATCAGTATACAGATGTTACCCAGTGCTATCTCTCCTTTTGATTATTCAGTTGAACCCCAAGTGCTCTGAACCTGAGTCTGGCTGTAGAAATGCACCATACAGGACTAACACACTGAGAGTCCATCTAGATAAAACAGGGATACTGTTAGTGGGTGGTTGTCAGATGCTCAACCCATTCTAGAGGGGCCTGTGCTCCCCCTCAAGGATCAGGCTTATAATTTGGAGGTGCTTTTCATTCCAAAGTCATTACTAGATAAATAGGTAGACTTGCTGGGAAAAAAGTTCTTATCAGTTTAAGCTGATGCATCAACTACACTGTTGTAGCTAACTGTTGAGTGGCTTTCCTGCTGGGACAGATATGGGAAGGGAGGATTTTGCCTTACTGGTAAATTCCTTTTCTGCAAGGTTTCAACCAAGAAAGAATCTCTGATTGACTCTCACTAGAGGCTGATCCTTGCCTAACAATCATAGGCTGTCCATCTAACTGGGGAGTTCTAGGACCTGCTACCAAGGACCTCTCCCTTCAGTCCAGCTCCAGAAATAAAATAAAAAGGAAAGCACTTTAGATTTACTTTCGCAAAACTTGTATATCAGCAAACCTTTCAGAAACATAAGACTACCATTGCAACACAATGGAGCAGTTTAACAATTGTACAACTCAAGGGGAGGAACTGAGCAAGAAATTCCTCATATTAAAAAAATCTAGCCAAATGTCAAGAAATAAAAAGGTTTTTCTTAGGAATGCAGTGGAGCAGCATGGAAGAAAAAGAGATGGCAATAATCACAATACAAAACTTAAACATAATCACAAGTCAATCTAAGTTAGCTTGTACATTTTGCCTGTTTGACTAGAACTTTAGTTTTCACAGCATATGCAAATTTGCATGAACAGCAGATGGACTGATCCTTGGACTCCTGGTTCGATGATTTCAAGAAATGGAGAATAGACTTGAACTATTTTTAAAAATTTGATACCATTTACAGGAATTTGAGAGAAGGAAAAAAATAGCACCTTGACAGAGACAGATTGTTGCTTTGTCCAATGATGGAAGAAGCTACATCTCTGATACAAGAAGTTTAGCTAGTCAATCAGTTTCCATGACTTTAATAATCTATTAATGATTTGCCCATTATAAAAGAACTGCCATTTGAGACCAGCTGAGGTACTATTTAAAAAGTCACTTTAGAAAGTATTATTGGTATCTGAAGACAGGGTATCTGTCAATGCAGAATTCCAATGCAGAAATGTATTCTGACCACAGACGTTCTAAGGCTCATTCGCTGCTTTGTTCAGAATATAGGGTTAATTCTAATAACTTCCAACCTGCACTTTCAGTGGTTTTATATAATTAAATATGCAAAGAGTGGACTGTAAGGAAAAAAGAAACAGGAGTACAGACGTTTCTTCATAGCGCAGTGATAACCTCCTTCACTGATTGTGTTAACATTACAGGAAAAAGGACCCCTGCTGTCTGTCTCAGAGTATCCCTATCCACTGCAGAGTCTCTAAAGTCTTGGAGAGCCCTACATATTTTCATGGAATGTTAAGTCTCCTAGAAAAAGATACTGGATCATGCATTGCCATTTTTAAAATATGTGTGAATATTAAAAAGTAAAATGCACCATTGTGAACAGCCTCTATTGAGATACCTAGCAATTCACATTAATTAGCCTTAGCTTAAAGCAGGATTGCCTGTTGAATGAGAGGCTCTTGACTTGCTTCTTTTTCATCTCTGTATCATTTTCACAATTCACTGCAAGTCCAGAGTGTTCAGAAAGCAAACTAACAGTGAGCAAGAAGGATGTCTGGGACTCCTGCTAGAGTAAGCAGTCACATGCAGGATAAAATCTGAACCAAGCATCTCAGATATCTCTGCTTATGTGAACCACCTTCTACAAGTGCACCTTATTCATTTCAGAGGCCAGCAATCCTAACTATTGTAGTAGAAATGAGGATCACTCCACAAAGTATGCCTTCCTACAAATATCAGCAAACTACCATAGAAACAGAATCATGAATTGTTTTTGTATCCAATAATATTTATAACAAAAACTGCCAGTCGTGTTGGATGTGGGCATGGAAGGTATGTGAGGGGAAATAAAAAGATGACTGTGTGAACTCCCATACTAGGTTATTTATGCTTACATTCCAATGTAAATGGTCTCCAATTCCACCACCCTACCCTGAAAATCATTACAACTAACCCAGACATCAGGGCATCAAAAAGTTGTCATAGGAACAAAGGCTGGTTTCTAGTCAGCCAAAATAATTCTTCCCTCCTGTTATTCTAGTTTATGTCAATTATTTTCAGTCACGACAGTCATTCCATTAAAGAGTGAATTGTGCAGCATCTAGCCAAGAGACAAGAAGATGTTCGTGGATTTCCATGAGGTATTTATATGGCAATCTAGAATCCATTACAGTTACAAAGATTATTAAAAATGCCCTGTTCCATTTAAAAATGAAACTCTGAATATGACCAAGAGCATTGCAAGGCACATAAGCTTAAGCAAAAAGCTAGTAAGATAGTAGTTAACCATGTTGTCTATTAGTTACCATATTTTGTTACAATTCAGTAAATCTTTTTACCTTGCAATCTACTGAAGCCTATGGGAGAAGGAATGCTATGTAAGTACTGTAATGAATTTTTAAAAGATACTTGTCTGTTAGGATTTTTTAATTAAATTGGATTCCAGAGAAAGCATAATGTATCAAAAAGAAATCATTTCTACGCATTGTTAAAGGTGCATTTCACAGCAATCAGAGCTGTCTGAGTCAGATTATTAGTTTATTATCTAGCCCAATATTGTCTGCTCTGAAGTATATCCTCTCCCCAGGGTCTCAGAAAGTACATCTTTCTTATCTACTAATTCTACTAACTGGAGAAGTCAGAGGGGGAACCAAGGACTTTCTACATGCAAAGTCTGTCCTCTATGACTGCACGATGGCTCTCTTGTAGATTCCAACAAGATTTTAGTGCAGCTGTTTAATTTGAAACAATTCATGGACTGCAGCCCAGAGATACTCACATCAGCTCACATTACTGGATATTTCATCAGAGCATATAAAACAATGCACATGTTTGTTTTCCCTTGCCAGTACATTTATTGGTGCATCCCTATGGAGTCATATAAGGAGCTCATATTTTTAATGTGATAAACCAAACACAGATATAGCTAACTGTCTTTCCACATTTCAAGGAGGAATTCAAAAAAAGTTGAATGCCCAAACAACTACTTAATATACTTGGCCCAGAGATTCTCAGAGATGCCTGTAGTCTCAACAGAAACAATCCCACATAACGTTCAATACATAAACTTCTCATTGACTTAAATCCTGATGTTCTGTATTGTTGATATCAATACAAAGGCCATAATTAGGCAACATTGTAGCATTAGGTCGGTGTGACAAGGATAGAGAAGCTGGTTATTGAAAGCAAACCATGAGACTGATATTTGAATATCAAAAGTGCTATCAATCAGCAAATAATCCAGGTTACAGGTCACAGAAGCTAATAGGCTACTAAAGCAAAATTATACTTTTATATAATTCACTTTTCATTTCAGTGCTTACACTGAATATTATTTGGAGTGCCAAATCAGATAAATGGATTGATTGTATCTGCTTTTCCTACCAACTGCTCTATTATTTTTTACCCAGCAAAGAATTTGTCCTGTACTAGGAACTAAAGCCTTATTTACAACAGAACTCTGTGCTCAGAAAGTGATCTATCCTCACTGATCTTAAATTAAATCTGGGATACAGCATCGGGGCCAAGAACTAGAGAATTATCCAACTTTCCTTCATATCTCTCTAATATTGGATTTGTCAGGATGGGCATTAATAAATCATTTATTACCTATAGAATTATTACATTCATACCACATTTGTATTTTCATCAACCCTGAGAGAATTCTAAACCTAGTTTCCTACATGCAATTCAACACCTGGTGCATGTTTTAAAAATAAATCTCTCCCCCTCATCAAAAGTTAACATAAGGTGGTTAAAGTTATACATTCAAGCAAACATAGCGACAACAAAACAAGACAGAAAAGGAAAAGAAAATACAGCAAGAAAAAACAAATCAACACAGTAATAAAAGCCTTCAGCATTAATAACAATAAAGAAACATCTACAAGAAAAACAATTTCAATTTAACATGAAAAGCAATTATTGCACTTGAGTCTCCTTGAAAATTCTGTCTTCCCTTTCCCTTCTCAGCAAATTCCAAACTGTTAAGTTTGTTTCTATCTTCAGTTCTTTTGTAAGTTGGTTGCTTGCTTCTCCTATCATGCTTTGCCATGATTTTATCACTTCTCCCTTCCTATTACAGGAACTTCTGTCATCCCTCATTTTCCATCACAATAACCACAGTCCATTCCTCATTCTCACTGGTTTTGATCTTCTATTAATATGATTGTAACGTCTTGAGAAAATGAACAAGGTGTCTCATGTTTAAGTGGCATCTTAAAGACTAACAGCTTTATTATAGCATAAGCTTTAGTGAACTAGAGTGCCATTCACCTGATGTATCACATGCTATCTTCAGTTGCAGAGAGATATACCCACACAGAGGTGGGATGGGAGAGAAAACAAAAAATGACAAAATCAAGCCAAAACAAATGCTCTATCAACTTTGTACAAATCCCCTAAAATATCAGGTGACACACACCCTTTGTCATGTTGCTAAACAAAATGTCCCTCTCTTCACTGGCTACTGTGCATGTTTCTGAAACCCTGAGGTAAGTGTCCAAGTTGAAGAATTACACAGAAATGTTTGCTGCAGTGACTATGAAACTATTTTTCCAAACAGAACATTTCTGGTGGCTTTCACAAAGTTAAACTATTGGCCCTTCTCAGTTGGTGTACTCAGTTTATACCAAAGTCACACATGACCATAGAGATCAAATTGGCTGAAGTAGCAAAATCAAACCTTTACACCTTGATCTTAAAATCTGGAAGAAAGTACCAATAATTGCATACTTGCACCCAACAAGACGGAGGTCTTGTTGGTAGGCAGATTGGGCTTCAGGGAAGGGGACCTTGACCTTGTCCTGAATGGGGTTGCACTCCCTCTTAGGGACAAGGTCCGCAGCTTGGGAGTGCTCCTTGACCCAGAGCTTTCATTGGAAGCTCAGGTGACAGTGGTGGCGAGGAGCACTTTCTTTCAGCTTCAGTGATCCATCAGCTGCGTCCCTACCTGGAGAACGACTGCCTGGCAACAGTGACACACACGTTGGTAACTTCCTGACTAGACTTCTGCAACACGCTCTACGTGGGGCTGCCCTTGAAGACGGTCCGGATACTTCAGTTGGTTCAAAATAGAGCTGCCAGGCTGCTAACGGGGACTGGGCGTTATGTTCACATGACTCTAGTCCTCCGTCAGCTTCACTGGCTCCCCATTGAAGTCCGGGCCCAATTCAAGGTGCTGGTGCTTACCTATAAAGCCCTGAATGGCTTGGGACCTGGGTACCTGAAGGAGCGCTTACGTCCATACGTGCCCTCTTGTCCCTTGAGATCAGTGGGAGAGGCCCTCCTCTGGGAACCCTCCGTGAAGGAAATTAGGAGGGTAAGCACCCAGAGGAGGGCTTTCTCTGCGGTGGTGCCCAATCTATGGAATGTGCTCCCCAGAGAGGTCCGCCTGGCGCCATCATTATTTGTTTTTCGGCACCAGGCCAAGACCTTTTTATTTAAACGTCATTTTAATTGTTAATATTATTTATTGATTTTATATCTTTGGCCAGGACGTCTCCAATTATATTGTTATTATATTGTTATTATATTGTTTTTATATGGCTGATATGTATTTATCTATTGCTGTGAGCCGCCCTGAGGCTTCGGCCAATGGGGCGGCAAAGAAGCTCGCTAAATAAATAAATAAATAAATAAATGCAGTTAGGTTTACAGCCTGATATGGAATATATTTAAGTCTAAGTAAGTCCGTCTGATTTCACTTCCTGTTAGCTAAGACTTTAACCTTCGAAATCCAAGCTATGGCTATACTACAGAAGGACATGTCTATTTAAAGAGCTATAAAGGTTTAATAACAATAAAAACCTGTCTCAGCATGAATCTAATGGACAGCAAATTACCATGCAATATTTTGATCAAGTATCTGACTGGAACTGATATCACCAATACAGGAAAGGTTTTGGGCATGCCTCCTGAAGTGATGGCAAGTCCTGACAAAGTTCAAATGTGCCTTGACAGAACTGTTAATACTAAAACTAGAAATGTTCGCAACTTGTATCTATTTGTTTGCTAATACAGAGTTGAAATTTAATAGAGTTTAAATTCATTGGGTTTCTTAACATCAATGCTATATGCTGCTAGAACTGAATTAATTTTTTATTGGAAAAACCAAAAGGATATTGCATTGCATATACAAAAGAGGAAGCAGTCCTTTGTAAAAACCCGTAATTTGTAACTGCACCAAAACATAATATATCACAACCTTCCACGGCTTGGATCTGGTCTTGAGAAGTCACCATGACCACAGTTTTGCTTTTTGTGATGACGCATGAAAGCTATCACCTGTGTTGCATGGACACTTCTTACTCCAACCCCTTCACATATACACAGCTAACTCCCTATCTTGGACATAAACCAACTACATGTAATAACTGAAACTCAGCATACAACTTGGGCAAACAGAAACTACACGTTGTAATTGTGAGTAAAAATTCTTTACTGTAAAAATAGCATTATGTGGCAGGAACCCTGTACTAGGAAGTCACAAATACCATAGCAGGCCTCAGATATAATAAATTAAGCAGAGTTCTCACTTGATTTCAGAACTTACTTCTGCCATACATACTATGTGATAAGAGCATTTAGTGAACTTAATCCACTGTAAAGAATACAACTTAGCATACATCTTTAACCTAAATTAATCAGTTATGAGATCCAAATAAGATCCACTTAGCACCACAACACATTTTGTTTTATTAAAAGAAAACTCTTAATAACGGCTCAAGATATAAAATAAGATAAGGAGAATAATGTTTGTTATTACATTGCACGAATAATTTATGCCAAAAATCCAATTACATTTAGAAGATTTATACTTCTGAAAGAGAATCACTTTCTCTGTTCTTTCCTACAACATTCTAGTTTTTGCAAACCTTACCAAACTATTCTTTTTCATTCACTGCCAGTTAATGTAATGCTTTTCTTTTTGCTGCCGCATTATTGGAGGATAATTCAGCATTATTTGAGGATACAGCATTCTGATGGTGTGATCCAGTTCTTGAGTTATAATAGCTGAATGATAACAGGATAATAATTAAATATCATGCACCACATTTCTCTTTACCAGATATTTTAATAATTGATTTTAACAACTGATTTCAAATATTTTATGTTGATGTATACAGTTGTCCTCCTCACATTCTTAAATGGCCACTATTCTATTATTACCATTGTTTCATATGAAGATTTTATTGTTTTAATGGTTGTGATCTTATTACTGTTGTAAGCCATTTAGGGATTCCTGTTAGACTAGTCACAGAAACATAGAAACAGAGCGAGACAGATGGGGTCTCCCGGAACATCTAGTCTGACCCCCAGCTCCAGCTGGCTCCACTCACAACATGCCCACCATGTGCATGTCTAGTCAGTGGCATACAAATATAAAAACAAACAAACAAGTCAAATAATTCCATACAATGCTGTGCTAGAAATGATCCATTACTGCTGTGATCTTGTTAACAAAACAGTCATGCTAGTGTAAGAGGAGCACCATGAGCAAAGTTTGGGGAAAGCTAGAAAAAAGTCACGGGAATAGCCAGGTTAGTTGGGATTTTTTCCTCAGTCTTAGGACTAAGTTCCACCAGTATGGTGTAAAAAAGAAAAAAGAAAAAATGATAAAATTATTTGTCCTAAACATAAAACACCTGGAACAACTTCCCACTATCTCTGAGCTGTTTCCCAGATGCAGCAAAAGACAGCATCTTGACTATATCAGAACCTTCACAAAGCAGAATATCAGAACTATATATGAGTGCCAGCAAGGAAATTCCATGCTACATGTCACGGTATCAAGCTATGTGGCATGGAATTACATCAAGATCTAAATAACCTGAAAAATAACTTGGGGACTCTGATGATGCGCATCTTTGATGAAAAGGGTATCCTGTCACAAAGCAGCCAAAGAGAACAAGCAATGGCACAAAAATAACACTTGCATTATTAGAACCTATTTTGCAGTTACTCTCTCATGAACCCAGATAAAAAAGCACTTCAGGAACCTCAGTTCCTTTCCTACAAGTGGGGCTGCAGGACAGAGCACCCAAACCCACATAAGCAACAGAATAGAATCAGCAGGAAGCAGGTGATCCATTCTGGATATCACTGCTGAGAAAGCAGAGCAATACAGGCTGCCACGATGCTGATTCACCCAATACTTATGCCTAGCCCTTATTGTTTGCATGCCTGATGATGAGAATATGTTACTCTGAAAGGCAAATGGCCCGTAGTATTTATATGCTACTTCCAATTCCATCACATGATTCTATGCCATGTTATAATGAAGTTCCAGACACACTCATTCTCTGACATGCAAGTTTTGGCATTGCCAGGACACTTTGGATCAATAATCCAAACAAGAACGTGGAATCAAGAATTATAGATTTGATTACATAAATGTTAAATTTTTGGCCTCCAAAATTAATAAGAAACAAGCCTAGAGCAAAAATCCACTGCAGAATTTTTCAGCCCATGCTTTGCATAATATAAAAGAAACTTCTCAACAGTGTGAGACCTTTATTGCCAAACTATATTCTTCAGATCATCCAAACTTAAAACAAGTAGAGACTTAGCAAAGACACAGTTTTAAAAAACCAAGTGAAGAGCCCAAATCTGTTGACAGACAGTGCGGTATGGTGGTTAGAGTGCTGGACTAGGAACCTGGGAGATCCAGGTTCTAGTCCCCACATGGCTATGAAGCTCACTGGGTGGCTTTGAGTCAGGTACTCATTCTCAGCCTAACCTACTACACAAGGCTGTTGTTGTGAAGATCAAAATGGAGTGACAGAGAACTATGTAAGCCACTTCATAACGATCATAAACTAACCAGAAATGCATTAGACATTTTATTCTAATCTATAATGTTAACCAGTGGTGACTACCACATGGTCACATCAATCTTAGCGGAAAGGTGCAAACTTAAACACATTTAGACAGAGGAAAGTCCTCTAACTCAAAGCATGCTCCAGGCGGTCCCTTCTGCAAAGTTCTCAGTATATTACACCTTTGTAAAAAAAAGAAAAGCCGCTAAAGCAATTTTTGCTTCAATGGACAGAAACCTTTTGATGGGGTGGAATGACCTTCCTTGTTTATACACCTGACAAAACTGAATTTGTAAATGCTATACTGAGTATATGTTAATACTAGGCAATAATCAGAATTAATAACTGTAATTCCAAGCCAATAAGCATTAGCAAGCAAGTTATGTCACTACTTTCATTTACACACTATACTGAACCACTCATGGAAGCCATACATAAAAATATGGAAATAAATGGAATACATGAAAATAAAACAGTTCATAAAAGCAACTCATTTGCAGATGATGCAATTTTAATCTTTACAAAATTGGAATCAACCACCTCAAAAGACTGAATAATTTAATACATTTGAAGAGACTGAAGGAATAAGTATACTTTTTAAAAAAAAATCTGAACCTTCAGCACTTAATTGATCTAAAAAAGTGAAAATGAACATTAGTAAATCCACAGGAATCAAATCTATAATAAAGCTTTCAATATCTAGGTGTTCAAATACATCACACTAAGACACAATCCTGTGCATACTTAGGCAGAAAAAGTCCTACAACTTCCATGTCAGTAACTCCACTAGCCTACAGCCACTGCAGCTATCCTTCTTGCAAACTGTTCATGCAACAGGACTCTTTAATTTCTTTAAGCAAGTCATTCTTTCTCATCATTAAGGTCTTGCAATATTTTTCTACCCACAATTGTAATGGAACGAATTTCAGAACTTTGCTCCTATGATTGAGGAAAGATAAGTGTCCTAATATTGGCTCTTCTTACATGTGTTAAACATGGTTTATAGTTTTAGCCAGAAATAATCTTGCAGATGAATAACCAAACCACAACTTGTTTTCCCTGTTTCTGGTTTGTTTCTCTCCTGCTCATTCTGTCAGCCTTTACCATGATTTGATCTGCAAGCTGCTCTTGCTTGGACCTCTTTTTCAGGAAAGACATGTAACATGAACTGGCTCTTAAGGCTCCAGAGGGCAGGGGAAAGGTTAATCCTGGAACTGATAAAATGCTAGAAAAACCAGGTTCCAGCCCAGCTGGAATCTGGCACACAAGATTCCCGGGGAGACATCCTCCTCCCTTTGTGTCATGTGGGTAAGAACTATCAGAATCATGGTCCCAAGGACACCAGAGATAACAGCGATGACTGGCTAACAACTGACAGCTGGAGTAAATGGCTGGCCCCAGAGACTGGGAGATGGGCCATCATTCCACAGGTGAGCTAACCGAGGCTGGAAGGGAGATGAAGCCCACAGAAGAGAGTAGCCTGTTGCTTCTCTCGCAGGTGGTTCAGTCGGCTGCCAATTCTCCCTGCTGAAAAGTGCTAATGTGTCCTGTGTACCCTGTACTGGTAAGAAGGTGGAGTTACTGTGTATAGGCCAGGTTAGAAGTACTTTGTTATTTTTTCTATCCGAGTGGCCCAACAGGGTCCTGGGAGTTGGGGTTGCTTGTCTGGCTGTCTTGGTGCTGCTCAAATCCCCTTTCTCCCTTCCTTTCCCCTTTTACCTGGTTTTATCCTTTTTAAACTCTGTGTTTTAGGCCCTCTACCAGTATGTTTTATTCTTTCAATAAACTTGTTTTGTTTTCCAAGCTTGTGTTTGTCGTGTGCTAAATCCAGTGGTTGGTCCAGTGGCTAGTTCTGGGATCAGGGAGATTCTGGGTGGGATTTTGCCTAGATGGCCAGGAGAGCAGAGAATCCTCAACAGCTTTCTGTTGCAAGACAGCAGTGCAAACAAGCCTAATTAATATAAGCCACAGTTATTAGCCAGCTCCTGCATCAACAAGTGCCAAGACCAGGCTACAGTATCTTCAGGAAGTAACCAAAGGGAGAAACCAGTCCAATCCAGAGGTCAGGCCACACAAGTTATCATGCCAAGCAGATGTGCCCAAGAGAGTAGTAGCCAAGGGTCAAGGAATCCATTCAGTCCAAAATATCAAGGCAAGCAATGGGCTGAAAGGCTGTTGTCTATAATGGAGAGCAGGCTCCAGCTGGGCTAATTTATAACTGACTATAAATCAGTACAGCTGGCTAATTAGGTCAGTGTGTTGTTTTTAAAGAAGGCCCCACTCTGCATTTGTTTAAACTTCAGATGCTTGTGCTTGATCCTTCTCCTCAAAGGGTGAATTCCATTTTTGCTTGGAGTAGCCCAAGAACACCCCAGGGTGCTTTTCTAATGGAAGAAAGTCAGCAGCAGCCTAAGCTGTATTGTCTGGCTCTGGCCAAGGCCCACCATGCCTTTTCTTCTTCCCCCACCAAATCTTCCAAGTAGGACATGACTATTATGGGTTCAAACATTACAATAAGCCATAGTTTAAACATGCCACATTTTGGAAGCTAACAACAAAGCTTCTATTGGTAATGTGCTGCTGATTAACAAATTGCATTTTATGTGAACGTTTGGATTTGGACACAACAATAAGACAGATTTTAACACACCCTTGTTGGTTTAGCATTATGCACAATACCAAGCTATGTATATTCTCTTCTAATAAGTAAATGAAAATATTTCTAGATCTAGGCAAAAAACCCCAAAATTATTTAGGGTGCAATCCTATTCTCATTGATATTTCCACTGATCTTCATAGAACAGGATAACAATCTTAATTTCTGAATATGATTAAAAGAAAATGAGCTATAATTACCACTTGCAATTATGGAAACATAAAGATTGCATCTGGGAAGCAAGTTCAAGTCACAATATAGCAACAGAAATTAAATAAAGATCTTTTAATCATACTCAGTTTCCTCATTCAAGGTCATGGCAGCTTATCTTAAAGGGCAGCAAGAAAGGAAGCCTTTGCAGCATGAGCAAGCTAGCATATAAACTGTGTCCAGTTTTATTTCTGAATAGACATTAGTCAATAACCATCAAATCTTGTACTGCCATTGCATCCTGCTTGGGAGCCAGAAGCAACATGCTGCCAGCAATTAGACTCTTGTTACAAAACTCACAAGAAAAGCACTGCCAACCTGGTATGCACAAATTACATAATACAATTACACAACATGGTGGAAGGTGATTGCTCACAGAGATACCCTTAGAGAAACAATAATGTAGTCATTCTATGCTATTTTACTTTCCAGCTTTTCCTGAAACTCAAGTAATACCAAAGAAAAAGGCAAAAAAACAGCTCACTTCTAAGGCTGCAAATGTCAATGCAGGATAGGTTCAGTATTATCAAGCTACTCCTGGACCGAACAGCAACACAGCTACCCTGTTTGAAACAAAAGAAATTCTGCAATCACACTTAAAAGCAATAATAAAATCCTCTCACTGGAGAAATCTCAAACATATTTCACTTTATTCTACACAGAAAGACAATGGGCAGGTTAGCGCGTCGTCGTCGTCATCATTATTATAACATTTCTATGCCGCCCCTTGCCGAAGCCTCATGAAGCATCATGAAGCAGCTTTGGTGAAATCTTACTGTTGCGGGTCTGTTGTGTTGTTCAGACCTAATTCCAGAGATTCTGCATGGTAGATTTAGTTTTCTGACACCACAGAGAGAATCAACGGCATGTTCTAAGGTTTCCATGGTTTCTCCAGTCATCCAGACCTGGAACTGCCATTTTGCCACTATGTGTATGGAAACATCATGAAGTCCCCCAGCCAGAGTGCTCACACTAGTAGCCTTCAGTCTCTCTTCTGCTCAGCACCCTAGTAACTGATGTCTCAGTGCTCACTTTATTCCTATTCTCCAAGTAATGTGCCTCACTCTTTACTTATGGAAATGCATGGAGAAAGAAGAGTGAAGTCATGATGAAACTGTTTCTTTTCATTTAATAACAATATCTATGGAGACAGGAGTGGCTGTAAAGCACCAGATGCATGCAGGTATACCTGGAAGAAGGAAGGTGGGAACCCACCTCGGGAATGCAGCAGACCCAACAGGAAGGGGCCACTGTAGTCCATAGGCAAGAACAGCAAAAAGACAGATGTTTCACTTCCTGTCACTTTGAACTCCACGTTGTAAGCATGCATAATCATTTCCAATAAAATTAATCCACAAACAGTGACTTTTAGTTACATAAGCAAAATATGAACACTAATAGAACATTTCCTTTCACTATATCCTACTGAAAAATATGAGTGGGTAGTTATGTTGATTTCAACAAGACTGTAAATGCCAAAGGTAATGTGCTTAAATATTTTTGTGACTTGCACACATTTTGCTAGCATTTAATATAGTATACTATATCTCTTGAGTTTTATTTCATAGCTGAATACAGCTCATAATAATTTTTAAGTACAAAGGTTCTTTTAACTGACAGTTTTAAAAACTAACATTATAATCACAATAATACAAACATGTGAGTTGGATTCATTACTATATTTCTTATTGTTGAAATAATTACTATAGATCAAGCATTTTACTCAATTTAACTGATGTCACAATTCTATGTATGTTTACTTGGAAATAAGTTCTGTGGTGCTCATCAGAGCTTACTTCCAGGTAAGTGTTATAGAATACTAGCATAACTCAGACCTGGTTTTCTCAACGGGGCAGGAAGAGGGTGATTTGAGGGTGAGGAATTTGCGTCTGACTCCCTTGTCATGGGCAGATCACTTCCTCATGAGATTTGAGCTCGGAGCTGGCCTTTCCCTCTGTAAGGGTGTGGACCCTATCGTGATGGTCCACCCTCGGATCCAGATGGATTCCTGAGGGCTCTGGGGGATTTTCCGGATGATAAAGCTGGTGCTCCTGTTGATGCTCTGGTTCAACTGTGGAATGGGGAAATGGCCAGAGCGATTGACACAATTGCCCCTAAGCGTCCTCTCCTGCCAAGCAGAGCCCGTCCATCTCCATGGTATAGATCTGAATTATGAGCGATGAAGCGGGTTGGGAGATGACTAGAGCATAGGTGGAGGAAATCACGGGATGAATTTGATCGAACATGCTTACGTGCTCATTATCGAGCCTATGCTGTTGCGGTGAGGGCGGCGAAGAAGAAATTCTTCTCCACTTCCATTACCTCCTCACAGTGCCATCCAGCAGAGCTTTTTCGAGTGGTACATGGGCTGATATACCCCGGCCCTAAGAAAGATCCTGTACCACCATCAATGGCCGCTGTGACGACTTTGCCCAGCACTTCAAGGAGAAAATTGCTCAGATTTGTCATGAGCTGGACTCCACAAATAATACAGATCCCTTAGGGGAGACACCAATGACTCCGTCTGGTCAGGTATTAATGGATGAATTTCAGTTAATGAGGTCTGATGATGTGGACAAGGTACTCAGACAAGTATATCCTAGCACCTGCTTACTCTACCCTTGCCCTTCGTGGTTGCTGACCAAAGTCAAACACGGGATTGGTTCCAGGATTCTGGAAGTTATTAATGCCTCTCTGAGGGACGTCCGGGTGCCCGCTCCTTTAAAGGAGGTGGTAATCAGGCCTGTCCTAAAGAAGGCATCTCTGGGTCCAGAGATGGCCGCCAATTATAGACCGGTGGCCAACATCCCATTTTTGGGAAGGCATTGGAACAGGGAGTGGCGGGACAACTCCAGGTACTCTTGGATGAAACTGATTATCTGGACCCATTTCAGTCCGGCTTCAGACCTGGGTATGGTACTGAATCTGCCTTTGTCACCCTGTATGATGACCTGTGCAGGGCGAGAGACAGGGAGAGTGCGTCCCTGTTGGTTGTCCTGGACGTCTCAGCGGCTTTCGATACCATCGACCATGGTATCCTCCTGGATAGGCTGGCTGGATTGGGAGTAGGAGGCACTGCTTGGCAGTGGTTCCACTCCTACCCTGACAGCCCATTCCAGAAGGTGGTGCTGGGGGACTTTGGCTCTGCGCCATGGCAACTTTGCCATGGAGTCCTGCAGGGTTCCATTTTGCCCCCCTTGCTATTTAACATCTACATGAAACCGCTGGGAGAGGTCATCAGGAGGTTTGGGCTGCAGAGTCATCAGTATGCTGATGACACCCAGCTCTATCTCTCTTTTTCAACTAACCCAGGTGAGGCAGTGGCTGTACTGAGCTGGTGCCTGGCCAAGGTAATGGTCTGGATGAGGGCCAATAAACTGAAGCTCAATCCAGATGAGACAGAGGTTCTGCTGGTGGGTGATTTGAGTTCCTGGGTAGGTGACTTGGGCCTTGCCCTGCACGGGGTTGCACTCCCTCTAAAGGGCAGAGTCCACAGCTTGGGAGTGCTCCTTGACCCGGAACTGTCCTTGGAAGCCCAAGTGACAGCAGTGGCAAGGAGCGCTTTCCTTCAGCTTCGGCTAATCTATCAGCTGCGTCCCTTCCTGGAGGAAGATCGCCTAGCAACAGTAACACATACATTGGTTACTTCCTGGTTGGATTTCTGTAACACGCTTTACATGGGGCTGCCCTTGAAGACAGTCCGGATACTTCAGATGGTTCAAAATAGAGCTGCCAGGATGTTGTCGGGGACTGGGAGTTATTCTCATATAACCCCAGTCCTCTATCAGCTCCATTGGCTTCCCATCGAAGTCCGAGCTCAATTCAAAGTGCTGGGTATTACCTATAAAGCCCTCAACAGCTTGGGACCAGGATACCTAAATGAATGCCTTTTTCCCTATTTGCCCTCCCGCCCCCTAAGATCGGCAACAGAAGCCCTCCTCTGGAAACCCTCTGTGAAAGATGTTAGGAGTACCCGGAGGAGGGCCTTCTCTGTGGTGGTGCCCCGATTATGGAATGCGCTTCCCAGAGAGGTCCACCTGGCGCCGTCAGTATATGTTTTTCGGCGCCAGGTTAAGACCTTTTTATTTCATCAATATTTTAATAAGTTTTAATATTGAATTTTATTATTGTATTGTATTAACTTGCAGCCAGAGTGGGTCTTCAATTTATTTATGCTGTTAGCCATCCAGAGACGTAAGTAATTGGACAGCATACAAATTTTATAAATAAATAAATAAAATAACTCAAATAAAATGTATTAGAAAATTATTCCATAATCACTTATATAAATCCCCAAATTCATGTAATGCTAGGTTTGAGTTTCACTTCAAGGGATATGTTATGGCAGAACAAACCAACAATAAAGCACTTTTCATATATAGAAAAGTCTAATTCTTAAGTATCTGTTACTATGTGAAAAACAATGCACTACATTTTGAAAGAGACTATCAGTCATTCCAGGAATGAAAAGAAACATCCAATTCCTCTTTCTCCTTTTTCACTACTTAACAACAGGGTCTTACATGTTGATTTCATAAGGAACAAAATGCAGGCTGGGTTCAGACAATAAAACAAATCATGCCGGTGGTGTTTTGGTTTTGGTTGTTTTACAACTGTCAGTCTGCCATGTTGTCTGAACCCAGTCATGCTATGGGGAAGTTAGGACTTTGGAAACCATAATAAGAAATGGTCTGTTTTACAGATTCTCTGTACCAACATGGCTTGTCATGCTGTGTGAACCCTGAATCATGGTTTCCATGGTCTTGGTATGCAACTGCCACAGAATCCTCCAGAAATATTTTAATAATTAATGCCATTGGACCTTTGTTTTCAATTTTTGCCTTCATTTTATTGATATTTATTTTAATGCATGGTAATTGTGTTTTTATGTTGTATTTGTGACCCGCCCAGAGGTGCTGTGGCACAATTAGGTGGCATACAAATGTTATCAATGAATGAATGCATGCATGAATAACAGTGGCAGCTACAGGATCCATCCAATCATCCAGCCTCTTTATGTGGACCAATGAGGAAGAGCAGTCTATTTATTTATTTATTTATTTAGAATTTTTCTAGTCTGTCCCTTACTGAAGTCCTGGGGCAGTTTAACAAAACAAAATGTAAAACAAACCACAGCATTCTAAAAATTCAACTGACAATAAAACCCCAATTAAAACAATCAGATCTTAAAACGTTAGGGGAAATAAAAATGTTTTAGCCTGGAACCAAAAAGAATAAACTAACGGTGCCAGGCAAACCTCTCTGGGGAGTGAATTCCACAATTGGGGTGGCACCACAGAGAAGGCCTTTGTCTGGGTAGTTACCCTCCTAATCTCCTTCAGGGAGGGAACCTGGAAAAGGGCATCTGCCCTAGATCTTAAGGGGCGGGCAGGCATGTATGAAAGGAGACA
The DNA here is from genome assembly GCF_004798865.1 of Varanus komodoensis. NCBI lineage: Eukaryota > Metazoa > Chordata > Lepidosauria > Squamata > Varanidae > Varanus > Varanus komodoensis. Next base: position 7,319,747 of record NW_025335589.1, read on the forward strand.
CTATAGGCAGGGAGCAATGCCCCTTGGGGTTAAATTTCAGGCACAGTGGTCAATAGGATACATTTCAACAATGGGAGGACTGAGCAGGGAGGATGAAAATCACAATAAAGTAGAAACCATTGATTATGTGAGATCATAGCAAAAAACTGCAAACCATGGTAACTGTGCAAGGTTGCTTCTTGTGTTGTATGCATGCAGCCATCACCTACTACCTTAACATTCAGCTTCTATTTCCGGTTTAAAGATTTTGTATCTATGCAACTGCACAAACTGACATAATACATGGGGTGTACTCATATTTGATACTAAAACATGCTGTGATGGTATTTTACTTTGGGCCCAGGGTTGAAACAAGTGCATGGTTTCCCACATAGCTGTTTCCCACCCTCCTCTGTCTTTCATCATGATGAGAACGGAAATCGCATCAGCCCCCATGGTTGGAATTCAATCCCAGCATGCACTGTTCCTTGCCTACCTTGTTTGCCTCTCCCCCACTGGCCCATACTCTCCCCCAAGAATGTCCTCAGCCAGCTGCCTTTTTTGGTTTTCTTTCCCTGCTGCTCAGAGAGGCCACTGCTTACACACTTAGAGTAATACTTGTTGTTCTGCACCAGCACTTCAGTAGCACTCCCCAGTGTTACCGGGCTCTGTGTCAATATAAAAGCACTCCAACCCACCTTCCCTTGCTGCACATATGTCCATGCTTCCCCATGTACAGGTCTTATGCACACTGCCAGGGCCTGCCAGGGACTGCCTTCCCCTGCATCCAAGCACATGATGGGCATCAGTGTGGGCACCCATGCCAGAGATGAAGGCAGCATCTCTGCCAGGAAGACTTTTTCAAGAGAGTGCATGTGGACATCTGCCTGGGAAATTTTCTCAGCTGGATCCTGAGAATATGTCTGAGGCGGAGGGTGGAGGAGACAGAAGGGCTTGTTGACAATCCCAAAGAATGCGAAGGACAAGAATGAATACAGGACAGGAAACAGAGCAGGTGACACAGGCTTTGCAGAGCAAGTGCCTGGATGGTGGGGCCTGTGCACAGCCTGCATGCTCTTCTTGTGAAGGCAACTTTTGCATTTTGCAAGAGGAGATTGCTGGCTACATGAGTAGACCAAATGGCTACAACCTGCAGTAACCAGACAGGAGTGCCAGGCATGTCTGCTTCCCAGGTCACTGCTGCTGGGCGTGACATGACTTGATGGTCCACTGCCTCCAAAATTCTGAAGCTGCAGGTGGACTTCTGAGGGCAGCATTCAGAAAAAGGAAAAGAGTGGAAGAGTGGCCAGTCAGAGCACTGCTGGCGGCAAGTCAGCTGTTGTCAGGCCCACTTGGCCAGCAACAAGCAGGAATGGCTGCTATAGCCAAAGCTGCTCTTTGCGCAAACCTCTATGGCCAAAATGCAGAAACCAGAAGCATGGTTTCTGAGTTCAGACATGAAACAAGCCACTGTGAAGCGTGAAACCATGAAACAATCTGTTGCTGCTCAGTGTGGTTCCACAGAAACCAAACATACCACACTTCTCCAGGGGTTCAGGCATAAAGACAAGCCATGCCACTGCAGTTTCCACCATGTCTTGTTGTTATCTATGAACCCACCTGTGGTCTGACAGAGGAAATGGACTTCAGATTTTCAGGAGCACGCCATCCACTTTGTGTGTGCATGCATGTCCAACTGTGCACAAATTAACCATAAAGTAACACTGGAGTGGTATAATGATCATGGGGCAGATTTACTGTTTTCCTCAAGTATAAGCCATAAATCCTAGTAGGAGATGCCATTTGCTGGAAAGCAAAAGTGGAAGGCTGTTGTTGTACTCAAGTCCTGCTTGTGGTATCTGGTTTGAACAGAACAAGCCCCTTCCAATGATCCAGCAAGGCTTGTCTCATATTCTTAACTTACTACAGCTTCATTCTGAACTCCACGACACAGCAGACGATACAATCTCACCCAACATGGTTACACAACACTGCCACTTCCAAAATCAAGCTGTTTGTCTGCCAGCCCTAACTAGTGAATTCAAAAGCATATAGTATCAGTAATATCTTCTACTAAATTAAGACTTGCATTCCATAACATTCTTGTTTCAGGACTTCACAAAAAAACTATAAAACCCAGCAACAGAATGTGCTGACAGATTTTTACTTAGTGTTTGTTTTTTAACCAGTCTAACATATATACATTCTGCTAACATCTCTGAAACCAGCAACTAACAAATGATACAAGTTCAGTTTTTTATTTAAAACATTCAACTGTTAATCTGAATTAAAACAAACACTTTCCTAAAATACCACAGATCTCTACGCATGTAGTATATCAGCTACTGAATATATATGTGTCTGTCTGTGTGTGTTTAATTCCTCTACTCTTAAAAGCTACTATGTCTGATGAGACTAGGCTTTTTGTGTGGTTTGAATACACTTAAGTAGTGAATGACTTAAAACATTTATTTTTTAATCAGTTTTTTCATCAAACACATTATAGATAATTATGGTATTCAAAATGCATAATCAACCTATGTCTCCTCTTACAATTCATGTAATTTAAGACAGTGCTTCACAAGTAGGCATTTAATCTAACTAGTGTTTGATGTAAACAGAAATGAAAAAGAAGCTTTGGTAATATGATCACTGATTTTTAAGAAAACTGAAATATCTCGCTATAAAAAAGTTTACTCGAAATGAGCTCTATTTATATATACTAAATATACACTTTTTATAAAAGAAATTGTTTCCTCTTGTTTTCTAAAATTTGATTCACATATCCTTTTTAAATAATGGAAGAAATACTTTCAAGAAAAAAGAAACTTGTATAACAGTGTGCATATCTGAAACAATTCCAATAACTGGAAACTCACTGGCACTTGGAAGCTGTATGGATTTCACTGTCTTCCAAGGGTATGCCCGAGTACCTGTTAGAGTAACACTCCAGAAGCTCCATGCATTTAAAGAGAACACCCATGGTGAAGTTCTATTTACTCTGCACACATGGATAAATTTCATTATATGTTGTATAAAAGATAACACATAGGAATATCATGTATGTCAATACAATTTATGTATAGGGCAGATGAGACTGGTGAGATGGAGACAGTGGCCAAAGGAACCAGGAGTGAGCTAGACAAATGGCTCCCCATTGCATATAAGAGATGACCTGGAATTCAGTAGTGCATGATCAGGGGAAGAAGGAATATTCAGAGAGTAAAACATACTACCAAATATGCTCATCCTCTGTGGCTCTCCATAACCACACAGGCTATGTATTTGACCAGTAGGAGAGATGGAAATCAAAGGCTGCCTAGGAGAATTCCCTTGTTGTCCTTTAAAACCTTAAATTAGACCAATAACATGAGAAGAAAATGTCCTCTTACTACAAGAAAAAAATATCTTCTTGAAAATCAGTATTATAATGTACAATGAGTGTTACTAAGATTTACAGCATCACCAATTCCCTGTGCAGAAATGAAATCTTGGATCCCATTCCAAAGGAAGAATTTCCGGGTGTATAAGCATTAACATGTCCAAGAGCTGGTTTTTTTCCTTTAAGCAAGTGGATTTTGAGGTTCCTTTCAGTTTCATAAGCATATTAAGGCCACATTTGAGACGAGAGAATAACACAAGGTCATCGCCCTGCTAGCTATGTGTGATAACAGGGTGGTTAGTCCTAGTGTTTATCCTGGGAAATCAGGTTCAAACTTCACATTTTCTTTTCTAAACTTACCAACCAAAAGTGGATGGCTCCTGTTACACTGCATTCTACCTGACTTTTAATGCAATGGTGTTACAGCTGCAAAGGGGAAAAAAAGTAGAAATGATAGTATTATGTGGCTTTGAAAGAAAAGCTGTCTTCAAAATAAACCTTGCCCTTCACACTGAGCTATACTTTTGTTTGATAATCCACACACATTGCATCCTTGGGAATTTCTGAGTTATGATGTTCAAAAGTCACCTTAGATAACACTAGAAACCAGAAGAAACAATAAATCTGGATGCAGACTTTTAAAAAACACAATAAAAACTCTACAGATTCTTTCTCACATGAAAAAGGTATTTGCAAATAGTCAGCCTACAATGGTCTTTTCTATTAGTCATATCTGCTGTTTGCCTTTTAAAAAATAACTCAGTATCTCCTCACTTGTAGCTTTAGCTGCCAGTTTTCAAGTTTTTAAAAATGTATCAGGCACTAAAAGAGGTTTGGCACAAGGTTTTCATAGTGGCCCTTCAGTCTACACTGTGTTGATGTGTGCAGTGACACAGTCCAACAGTTTGTCTTAATCCATGCAATCCGTGTGATTTAGAAACAGATCCTGCTGAAAATTTGGTCTGAAGTTTTCTTGCAAACATGATGCAGTCTCTGACTCTTCCTGTTGGGAGTTGAACAGAGTCTAAGCCACTGTTCTTTCTCTCGTCTCCCCAGACAGATAGATGATGAGTAGTATCAAAGTTGATACCACTTTTGCAGAATAGATAGATACCTCTTGCAGAATAGCAAACATAAGATGCCCTGAAGTTGCAAATAAGGCATCTCTGACTCAGGGTCCACAATGACCTCTCCAAAATAAATGCATATAAATTTAAGTTTTAACCCTAGATTAGCAATAGCAAACTGATTTTTCAGTGCACACTACATAAACAACATTTCTCTACCTTACTCTCACTCTCAACAACTTCATCATAAACCTTTGTTTTACTGCAAGCAAGCCCAACCTAACTTCTTATGTTTTTCTATCAGGAGAGGTCATCCAATTTATATATTTTAAATAGAACTCATTGTCCTGGCACACATATACTCTGGCTGATATAATGCCATTTCCAACACCAGTGTGCATATTGGGGAGGGACAGGGTACTAAAGGGAAAAAAAGGATTTTTCTATAATGCTATATCATGCTCCTGGGGGGGAAATATGGTTTGTTCATTTTCATAGTTTTCTTTGTGTGTCAGTATACAAAATATAAATGATCAACTCTGGTATTTGCTGGGGCGTATAATATTTCATCATCCACATAATTAATTATAATTACTTCCCCACTGTTTTACCGACATAAAAACTCCACAAATAAATATTTTCCTTCTTATTCCATCTTTTAAATTCTTGGTGTTCTGAAACTCTTCCTTGCAATTGCTGCAAGATCTTCTGCTTATCAACTTTTCTCCAACCATAAAGAAATACTGGCTTTTCTACAAGACAGCTACAATTTGCAGTGGTTTTACAAATTCTTGATCTTCCTGGTTTTAGCTAACTTCGTGAACCCTCATGGAAGCAAGCATAGGATGCCTTAAAGTTTTTCTCCATGTACAAAATACCAGTTAGAAAGAAGCTTCAATTCAAATCTCAAAAGAACTGAGATAATGAAAATTTGAGATGCTGTAATCCACAACATGATATGCACCTCTTAGCCTATGGTTTAAGTTAGCCAAAAGTTAGCCAAGTGGTATTTTCAGAAAGTACCCTAAAAACATGGAATTGCCCTTTTACCTGGCATTTTGTGAAAACAGGCTCTTGTTCTGGGCCTACTTTACAGCTTCCTTCATTTGTGCATTTTGGCTTATATGCTGACCTATTTGGCTTTTTCTTTGCCTTTCATCAAGAGTCTGGTTAATACATTACATTTCTTATCCACACAAGTCTTTCTGGCTTTCACAAGTGTGTTCTTGTATTTATAAAGGAACTATGTGAAAAGGACCATTGGCAGATGTTGGCCAACAGCAATCTTCACGACTGAAAAGGTGTTATGTCATGAAGTTAATATCAACCAGATAATGTTGCTAGTCTGCTCACATACTGGCAAATGTATTCCCAGAGATGTGCACTACTCAGTTGAACAAGAAATGTCATTCCAAACCATCATTATTTGCCTCACCATTGCCTAAAACCTAACTCCATTTATGCATTTAGTATGTGCCATCGCAGTGATTTTTTCTGCCAGCTTTGCATGAATCACACAATTCTTTAATAAATCGTTCACTTTTGGGTAGCACTTATGTGATATGTAGATATATATTGTCTTTCTTTTCTCTTACACTTGTTTCTTCAAATGCAATGTAAACACATGCAAATCATAGATGAATTCAGCTTAGCTACAAACAGTAGCAATAAAATTCAAACTTCAACAGTTGTGCTGCAAACAACACATTCAATAAAAACACACTTAATATTTGCTGCTACATGGCCAAAATGTCTGAATAAATAAAAACAAACATTTTAACTAGATACAGACACCTATTTGCTACAAAATTATTGTAACTTGTCTTATATTGCTAGCATCTTTGGCCTAAAATATATATTTTACTATGTGCTTGACATCTGGGTAAACATTGTATTTTTGGAATCTATGTCAAAAACTCTAGCTGGTTGAAATAAATTTTTAAAAATACTCAAGTTAGAATGTTGTTACAATACCCACTTAAAATTTTGTTGTAGCAGTTGTTTATGAATTCTCTGAACATGCATGAAAAGGTATTTACTTGGCGGCCTGTAAGGTTAAAACCCTAATGTAAAAGCGCCAGTAATCAACCAAAAATCAAATAGCACAAAGATTCCATACACAAATATAATCTAGCAGGTAAATCTAACATCTTCTGCCTAACGCAAGTATTAAAATACAGTAACATGTACATTTAAAGTCATTTCTATTCACCAGCCCAATAGACTAATTTAGGAGAAAGCCTCCAAAAGCACATTCTTTAAGACTATCCTAAAGGGTATGCAAATAAGGGGCCTGAGGCATCCCAGGGGAGTGTTCCACTGATACAGAATCACAATACTGCTGAAACAACTCTCTCTTGGGACCACCAATCTATTTTTTCCCAGACGTGGGCCTTCAGATGAGCTTAGAGTGAGTGATAAGTGTAGGCTGATAGGGGTGAAGGCTCCTCATGTAGCTTCCCTCAATCCATGGGTGGTTTTAAAAGTTAAAACCAGCAGTTTAAATGGGATTCATAAATGCCCCAGCAATCAGGACTGCTAGATGGTACTGGTATTAGATGGTTTAACCACTATATCCCCACCAGTACTCAGACTCATTTCACACCAGCTGAAGTTTACAGTCTTCAAAGGCAGCCCCATGTAGAGTCCATTCCAATATAAAGGCTGGACACCACTAGTACATGGATAACTGAGGACAAGGACATCACAGCTTTTGTGTAACAAGAGAATGCATTCCATTCTGTTCCTTTGAGATTGAACCCCAGAGGGAAGCCTGGTGTTTTAAAGATGTGCTACCACCCTCATCTGGTTCTTTACTAAGTTTCACTGGAACATCAGGCAGCAAGATCCTACAATATAAGGTGCTACTGGGGTGGGGGGAGGCCATGGGATACAGCTGATCCAGCTTTGCCTCTCCCCTTCTTGCAGAACATGCTTCTTTTGACCTCTAAGCTTGGACAAGGCACTCAGCTGCCTCAGGATCTCTGTTGAAATTTACAGAAGAAATTCACAAAACATACTTTTGCAGGTTTTAACATTGCAGAACTCTCATATTGCACAGCTCTTATACAACCAATTTCAAAATGGCTACTGTTTCCATTTATTTATGATGATATCTGGAACAATTTCTGTCCACACTCTATTCACTTATCACTTTACTTCCTACTAGTGTTTTAGGCATACATCATTGGGCATGCCAAATGGGATTATCTTTCTGTCTGTCTGAACAGCAGACCTGCAGGCCATAATCTGCATTCTGAAAGTCTCCTCAGTTTTAAAAGTGATTGTCCAACTGGCAATGAAAGTGGCCTTTAGGGAAAAACATGGCCATAGTCTTTGTGAATGTGTGATATAGTTCTCTGGATCTTGGCTTCACCCTCTAAAAGTAATCCCAAACTATGGAATGAACCTATTGTTTACACTTCCACCAATACAGTTCCATTGTTTTCTTCATAGACAACCTTGGAAAATAAGCACATGTGAACCTTGTAATTGTAAGCTGTTTCCTGCCTTTTGCTATTATTTAAGTGAATACTACTTCTCCCATTAATATCTGTTTCCCAACACACCTTTCATGTAGCCTGTCTTCACATGATCTTAACATTATTTGCCTGCTAGACCTTTTTAACCCATTGTAGCTCTTCCTGAATCTTTTGTGAATCAGCAACATCACTCTTAAAATATGACATGCATAACTGAACCAGATCAAATCTCACTAATATGCTGTTGAATGACAGTATTGCTATTAAGCCAATCATATTGCTTCTGAAGCCTTGCTTTTACACAGCCTGAAGAAGTAGTAACTGTGTGCTACAGCATTGTAATTTTTCACTCTAACCCTTGGATTCAACTCACATAAATCACCACAAAACTTACACATACATTAGTAGATCCATATGAATCATATGAGTCACCCAGAGTGCTTTGGCATGGCTGGCTGATGCATTCTGGGAGTTGTAGGACATCCCCCCCAGGTTAAACAGGCATACTATTATGCCCTATTTTTCCTTTCCATTTTTGGGGGAAGGGGGACACCTTTGGACTTGCATTTTTATATTTCTTACAAATTTAGGAGTTGTTGCACAGTTCCAGAATCTTGTGCTTGTGGTTCTACCCATGCCTGTTTTGAAGTTTCACACAAACCAACTTGGCTGTCTTAGGTACAGTAGGTTTAAGGAATGTTCCCTTATGATGAAGTCAAACACTGTATTCATCTATTATGGTGTAACTGTGTTTTTAATACCAGCGAATTGTTCCAGCTTTTGCCTCATTCTTCTGCTACTCAGTTTGAATAAGGAATGCATTGAACATTGCCAAGTTTCTTCATGCTGCTCAAAATAGCTTCCAGCTTGTGGGAGAAGGAAAAAAATATCTTGTAGCACCTTTAAACAGAAAAATTGCCTTTATGGAGCACAGGACACTGTTCTAAGCAAAAAAGATATACAAGTAGTAGAAGAGGTCAAGCAGCTTGAGAGACCCTAAGAAAGAGAGTGAAAAAAGTGAGCTTCTATTCAACCCGACCTCTTAGGCCTATTTACGTGAACAGCAACTGTCAAGTCATTTTTTCTAAAAATGAAAAGCAAATTAAGAGGTGGACGATTTAGACTCATACATCCCACTTTTATACTATTTAAGTAACCAGTTGACCATGACATGCCAAATTCTCTATATTGAAAGTATTACATCTATTTATTGCCAGATCACAATTTAGACTGAAACAATTCATAAATTATATAAAAAGTGTCTTTTTGTGGTCAGTTCCCTCTTCTTAGAGAGGGAGAAAACCCTACAGAATGACTCATACAGCTGAAGACTTAATTGGCGTCAGTTGAAGAGTCTGGGAAATATCATACTGGTTGAAAATAAATCAGCTACTATTGTCACTGATTCATGACTAAAATATTTGAAATTTTGGCCTAGTAAAGGAAGGGCAGGTTTTCAACCTGTTTCTTCAAACAGAGGGATAAATATGCTGGTTATTACTAAAGTAATTGGATGCAATTACTCTCTACCTTTTCGGTCTCATCATTTTGTCCACAAGTATAGCCAGTTTAAAAATGCCTTTAAAAGGATTTTCAGAATTTTTGTTTTTTTAAATTGAGTTACTAATGTCTTCAGTTGAGAATTAACCAAGTTAGGTCATGCTAAATCAACATATATGTGTCATGGAATTCATACAATTTTCTATATGGAAGCTAATTCTTGTTGCAGACTTGAAGTGACTGCACAAAGATCTGTTATCTCTATTCATTCATATAACTGTACAAATAAAGAAATGTGTTTATTCAACAAAAGCAGTATCATTTTTTTAAAAAATTATATGAATCATGTGGTACTAGATCCTCTTAAATATAACTGTAAAAATCCCCTATTTTTCCTACAACGTAAAAAACTATGAAAAAAGCAAAGCCAGTAACATAAAATCTTAGGCACATCAACTCATGACTATATGTCCCTGAATACAATGGAGCTCATTCTCAAGCAAGTGTGCACAGGATTTTAGCCTGCACACAGTAAATCAGTTTTTGTTTACTTGATATTTGGAGAGACAGTGTGGTGTAGTGGTTAAGAGCATGGGACTGGGACTCAGACCATCTGGGTTCTAGTTCCCTCTCAGCCATGGAGCCAACTGGGTGACTTTGGGCCAGTCACAGACTCTCAGCCCAACCTACCTCACAGGGTTGTTGATGTGGGGATAAGATGGAGGAGGAGAATGATGTAAGCTGCCTTGAGCCCTTTGTAGGAAAAAGGCAAGATGTACACCGAACAATAAATGAATATTTGTTATAAAACTAAAGAGTGGGAATTATAGGTACATGCTAAATCCGACAGATCTTAAATTACTTATTAGGTAGTCTGATGTCACAATTCTTGATATATTCTTAATCTCCCATGTTTATTATGTGAGAACTAAAAAACTAACTGACAGGGAAAATTAAATGATCTTTGTATCTGAACATTAAATGTGTCCCTTGAATATTCAATAAATATTTATAAACTGTTATGATCATGATTTCTTCTTTAATTCTTATGTTACAAACCATAAACATTTAGTAAAATAATCCCAACGCTTGTCCTATTCCTCCAAGTACTGTACATGGCTAGACTCCAGACTGAATAGCTGTCCTCAAATGCCTTCCAATAAGCTCTGCCAGATTCTGTAGTTCAGAAGTAATTTAAAAGCAGAAAGCTGTAGCAAATGAGACCTAATGGAAAACAGGGAATGCTTTAGTTCATTCTAGCTGTTTGCAGAAGAGAAATGGAACACCACAAAGGAGGGAAAAAAGGAAGTGCCAAAACATAGTTCTTTTACCACGGAGGCTAGGATTTCATATTAGTGTGTTAAAAAAAAGGCTAAGATTCATGACAAACTACATAATACTTTAGTGATGGAATTCAACTCATAGATTTCTTATACGTAATTTCTTCTTCACATATCTCTGATACCTGCTCATGTGACTACATGTGACCAAAGGTGGCTTTGGACATTAGTTATGCATGTGAATACAGGGAAGAGTAAATGAGTCACAGTACCATTAATGTCCAAACGGGACTGGTAAATAGCCTCTTAGGGAATATTCATGTACTGTACCCTTATCAAGAGCTCATGATCACCTCACTTTGGACAGTAACCATTTATTGAATTCCCTAAGTTGCTTGCACCTCCTGAGCCAACTCACATCACTGCTGTCCAAAACCACTTAACTAATCAGCCTTATGCTGGTATCAGTAGAGGAGAATCCTAATACAACTGCTCTGGTCTATTCACAAGCACAGATGGCTCAAGGAAAACAGAATTACTTTAAGCCTGCTAGTCTGTGTTTGAGTGCAGATGTTTAAAGAAGCAGTGATTCTGAACAGAAGCAAACAACCCATGGCAAAGTACCCAAACAGGAATTTGCCCACTGAAAAGTTTGGGGGTTAGCCTCTTCAGGATGCCAATCCTGGGCTTCACTAACATTTCTAAATTCAGTAATACAGATCTTCAGCAGAAACTCATACACAGAAACCAAAACCACAAAATACAAGTCTGCCAATCATGAAAAGCATATGAGCATATAGTTTCAAGGAGTAATAGGTAATAAAACAAATGATGCAGAACACATTTAGTATTTCTGCCCACATACATATAAGATAACCTGTGCTTATTTTGTCTACATACTTGAGAATTTAGGATAAAGTTTCACAGTCAGAGCAGAAAGTGTACATTAGCTATTAAAATGAGCCAGTTGTTTATAACTTAGGCAGTTCTGTTTGTAGGGCAATAGTTTTTTCCAACATTCCAATTAAACTTCCTTGAATCTAATCATTTTGGAAAGAAAATATGTTAGTCTTCCATTTTTAATTAACCATTCAGAAGGGAAATACAAGAACAAACACAGGCACACACAACAAGTACACAAAGCTGCCTTATTCTGACCTCTAATTATGTATCGGCTTTGCTGTTGGCATCAAATATGGTTTGAGCCCTAATCCAAATGTTGTTTATTTGAGTTCAGTTAGCCTTATATCTCCTCGTAATGCTTAAGCAGCAGTGAGAACCAAGTCAATAGCATAACTATAGACAAATATAATGTTGTCTATAGTTAGGGAGTGTAAAGGGTTTATATGGAGCTAAGTAAGTTTACAGAAAATGCCCAAACATGACTAATATTCTGAATTAATCTTATTACTAGCTTGTAAAGGAAGATATAGACACACTGTATATAAAACCAGACAGAGGCTTAAAGCAGTGACTTCCCTCCACAACCATATAGCCAACACCATCTAAATGGAAAGCTGGAGAATTTTGTAAGCCAGTTGAAATTTCCCTTTAGAGGAAAAAAGGCAGGTTATAAATGTAACATGGAAATAATGGTGATACAACCCACAATGCAAGCTCAGTGGTTTGCTGTTTCAGCCTTTCCAGTAGTCCTGCCTCTTAACTGCCAACTTAATGCTGACTGGATGATGCTGGGGTTGGAGAGTGTTTGGAAGCTGCCACTACTGCTAACTGGCAGCTTCCAAACAAATCAATCAAACAACAAACAAACAGGTTAGGGTTAGACAAAGGGGAGAGTGCAAACCTTACCCATATGTTGGTCCAGTTATGAGGTGAACCACCAAGCACTAATTGAGGAATATAGTTGTGGTCCATAGGAATTCCATTATCCTAATCAGCTATCCTCCATTACCACCCACCAGTCTGTATTGATGTTGGGGTACAGAATAGGTATAAATATTTTTATGGGATTGGAAAACAAAGTCAGCTCCTTAGTATTCTGTGGGACTGAAAGCCATGAAGGGAAGTGGCAGAAAACCCATAAAGATTATGACCCAACACAAGTGAGAGTCTGCCCACCTTCAGGCCTGCTTTGCAATGATTATGGCAACAAACAAATCTTCCATCTCCACCAGCATGCCATCAGGCAGAGTTCTCTTGAATGATTAGAGGACTTCTTAAGGCAGTTCTTCAGACCCAGATTTCAGGACCCTTGAAAAACATTTGGGTTGCATCTTGCAGATAAAAACCACCCAGAGAGAATGCCACTTCTTTTACAGGAATCAGAGATAGATGGAGCTAGCACACTGTTCAATTCTTTTGCTATGGATATGTTTCAGCTTTTGCAACATGAGAATGTGTACAAGCATTTTGGAGGACTAATGCCTCTCACTTGTATTCTAGCTCATTGCCCATCTTGGTTTTTCCATATGACAGGAAAGGGTTTGGAGTTGAGACTTCAGAAGGAATAAAGGAAGGAATGGTACCTGCTGCATTTAAGAAAGTGGTAATTAAGACTCTCCTGGGGGAAAAAACACAATTTGTTACTTCTCTGTCTAATCTTCTATTATTAAACAAAACATTGTAAAATGTTTTTGGAAGAGTAGTCTTGAAAGGCAATGAATAAATATATTAAATAAATTGATATTTAATACAATTAAATAACCTTAATTATATTGAATTTCTTATATTGAGTTTTGGGCAATCCTGCACTGATTTACTAACAGCTCGCCCTGCAAATTGGTACTCTAGTATTAGGTTGCCTCACCACAAACCTGCAGATAAGTTTGGCTGTTATCATGTGCCCATGTTCCTTTTTCACCTTCAAATGGGCTCCTTCCTACAGGAAGGACAAACTATACTGAAATGCAGCATCAAACACACTGTAATCTTTTCTCATGTTTCCTGAACATATGATGCAGGCAGCAGGATCATACCCACTTAACTGCTTCCAATGTTCATGCATTAGCTTGAAGGGAAATTAGATCAAAGCTGTATATGCATTGATTCTGCCCATGCCAGGAATCCTGTACAAGGATACTGCTGTTTTAAGTGTAGCTACATTAAATCCGAAAGCAAATGCTTTGGATCTCTTCATAAGCATCCCGAAGAAAGAAAAATGCAAGCCCAAGTTATACCCACACACTAAATTATGGTTTAACTTTTCATCCAAAAGAGGGCTCATATCCTTTTTCCTTCTTTGTACACATTCACATGTACCTCTAGGTTTGAAGCTAGACATTAAAGCCTTGATGTGCCTGGATAAACTTCACTTTTCCTCCCACACAGCTAAGAATAGAACTCCTACTCTGTTTAATGCAACTTTCCACCAACTCCTTCTTTCCTATTATGCATGAACGAGGAATCATACTTTATCCAGTAAACAAACTAGTAAAACAATGCAGAGAGTGTTATTAGCATATTTAGGCAAATGACCTGAGTCTGTTTCAAACTATAATTCCTGACTGATACACAATGACAAACCATGAATGGGGAAAAGTGAAGCTAAGCCCAGCAGAAGGTGGCATGGGAAGAGGCAAGGGAAGTGGACAACCTGTCAGTCCAGGGCTTCACACAAGCTGCAGAGGTTCATGCGGCACAACACTAAATCCTGGCTTAGTGTTACATGAAAAATGGCCTATTCTCTCTCACACAGGTTTATTCAACAGATGACTTCATGTTTTGTACAACAGACCACCAATTCCTACATACATCTTATTATAGGACATTTTTCAATCAGAATGCTGAAAAATATTTTAGCTGCATTGTTTCTAAATTGTAGAAACAATAGCTGCATTGTTTAGCTGCAGATTGTAATATATTTTATGAGTATGGGAACTCAGGTCAAGAAAATATTATCTTTTATTGCAATTTTATGCAGCTGAAAGTCCCTAGATTTTACAGAGAAGCAAGTCTGTGGAACAAGGTGAGTTGCTGTTAGCAAGCATCCAAGTTGTTGTGAAAGGGTCCATGACAGATAATTTTAATAAAGTAAAATCATCTTTTGAAATATAAGCTGTTATTCTTCCTCAGTCAGACTGCACTGAAAGGAGTTTTGCAGTTTCCTGAAAACTCAGTAATATGAAAAATTATCTGTGCAGGAGGAAATTTTGCCTTTACACAGAGGAATCCACTAAAAAGTATCTGTGGATTGAGTGATGAGAAAGGCACTTACACATTACAGAATATGTATACTGGAATTCATTTCTGGTATTTTTCTTTCCTTCTTTCTTTCCTTTTTTTTTTTTTTTGGTGGGCAGAAGAAAGATATTTTGGTCCTGTCCACTTGGACAGCTTAGCCTCCATTTTGCAGCAATTATTTGTGGTTATTGCACCACAGTTCAAAGTAGTATGTATATTGCTGGAAAGTCTCTGTATATTACAACAGGATGCTGCTGTACAGAAGCAAGCTTTTAAGAACACTATTCTATTTGAATTCTAGAGAGTTTGCAAATTCACTTAAGGTGCAATCATAGAAAAAAATAACTGGATTAAGTCATGTTGAGGTAAGCAATGCTTGCTTTCAAATAAATATTTTTAGAATAGGGCTCTTAAGATTTTTCTTGAAATTCACAATATTTATTTTATAAATATTTTACTTTCCAAGTCATTGGACCAAGTAGAGGAACCACTGGAATTTGGCAGTTTCTCATGGTTCCAATTTTTTCCAATGTGTGAAATGAGGGTGCCACACAAGAGTCAATGAATAAAGTTGATAAACAAACCAAAAAATGAATAGTATGTCTCCTGAGTTGGTAGTTCAGGGCATCTACATTTTTCTTTAAAAATTGCCTAAAACTGAAATTAAAACTGCGGTTGGCTCACTGTTGTTATTTTTGTTGCTATTATCTACCGAAAAAATTTAAGTCTGCTATATTATCTATTTACTAGACTCATCTGGTCACCCATCAGTATATGTTCTCTGTGCAGTTCAGGGATGCCAAAAATTCTATACAAATTACAATAATGAAAAGCAGCAACAAAGACAATAAAATGCAACATAAACGTGTTAATTAGACCAATAAGGCCAATTAATAGAGCGACTTATAAAATATGCAAAACTCAATATTAGGAGTAAAGGTTTTGCTTTAAAAACCACCCTGTTTATAAGGCCTAGGCAAAAAGAAAGATCTTCACCGTATGTTAGAGCAACCTGAAGAAAAGTGGCATATGAATCCCTCTGAGGAGGCTATTCCAGGTGCCCCTGCTGAGATGATCCACCTCCTAGAAAACATCCACCTCACTTCACATACTTAGTATATAGGTGTTTGATTTGTAACCTTTCCTTTCTACCAGGAAAGATAACACTCAAGGCAGATCGCAATCACAAATAAAACTTCTATAAACAATAAATCAAATAATTAAAACTTGATTTAATTACAACAACAGAATAAGAGATGCATCCAACCCAACAGGCCCACTTAAATGCCACAGGTCTGCTTGGATAAAATGATTTTTAACTGCCAACAAGGACAACAGAGAGAAAGTGAACCCAGCCTTTCCTTGGTGGGGAGTTCCACAGCCCAGAAGTGACCACTGAGGAGGCTGTCTTTCAGGTCACTAGATATGTGCTTCCAAGGGCCACTCCAGAGGATCTCAAGAAGTGAGCTGAAGTATATGAACGAAATGCTAATTCCATTTTTACCACAAGTGTCACTCTATTCATGTCCCCATTTCATCATCAACAGTGCCCTAGAAAACCAGCGAGGATATTTAGCTTCACTCCATAGGAAGAATGCTTAGGAGCAATTGGGTTAACAAGGGCTTTGACAGAACTGCCTGGCAAAGTGGCAGGGAAATCTCCCCAAACATTAGAAAACAACCAGATCCATCATTCTTCTTGCTTATCCCCACACACTTCGGCAATGTGTCTGAGTCCCAGCAAGTCTAAACTCCATGATCTGTATACGGCAATGGAAGTATCAAACATTCTTTCACCTCCAGATCACCATTATCACACCTTACACGGAAGACCAGATCCAAAGTGTGTCATGCCTAATTCTGACAGATCAATTTAGTGAACTTTTAGCAGTCCCATTATGAACAACATGAACAGATGAGTCACTTGGTGTCAACAACTAAATCACTAAGAAGCAATAGTGAGACACAATATGCCATCCTGAGACACAACAGTGAAGGATGGCATACAAATGTTTTAAATAAATAAATAAATTCACTGTTCTCATGGAGGCCATGAACCACTTGCAAAGCCACTTGACAAGGGGACACTGAACTGTGATTCTGAAGCGGATGAAGTTGTATGTGTGAGAAGGCAATATTTCAGGTAATCTGGTCCCAGGCTGTTCAAGGGCTTTATGAGTTAAATCTAACACTTTAGGCCTAGAAACAGTTTTGCAGCCTCTGCAGCTGAAAAAGCATTGATAAATGATCAAAAGGTCAAATGCGAGTTAATATTCTTGCAACCCTGTTTTGGACCAACTGCCATTTCTGGACTATTTTTCAAGGCTCGCAGATGAAAAAATATAATTCCACTTTGCATCCAAAAGTGGCATGTACCACTTCTGCTTTGCATAATTAGCCTCTGATCAGCCCAGCCATAACCTGATTCCTGACATGCAAACACAGGCACTATGAATTAACTATGTGTTAAACAACCCACACTTAACTATAAAATTAGTTAACCTCTTGTTTAATGTAATGCACTGCTGAGATAAATGACATAGGCACAATCTGTGAAGGGTTCTTTTCACTGGATATTTTCAGATTTGTTTTTGGGATAAGCGCAGATGTTTCTGCAATTTTAAATTATATTCCTGTGAGGTGGAGGTTAATAGAAACAATGGTCTCTCAAAATCCAGTGGGCCATTTTCACCCCTGCTGATTGCCTTCTGGTTGGCTGATGCCTCTCTAAAAACAGTGGGTCGCACCAAATCCACTGCATGAGACCCCCAACTTATATAAGGGAGATTTAGTGCCTCAAAGAAAGTAGTAACAGATGTAGTGCCTCAAACGGAAGACTCGGAAGAAAAATGCTGTAACACACATTTCTGGCAGATCAGTGGAGCTCCTTTATGTGAACTGCCTCCTTCAAAATGAGCATTTCTGCTTATTTTCGGTTATCTGTACAGTAGAATTGGGGGATGCATAAGCATTCCTTTGGATTCTGCCCCTTGTTCACATATCACAGAGCAACCTACAATCCAGTTGATCGGAGTCTGAATTTGCAAAGCAGAAGGGGTATGCAATTGGCACACATCACAGTAAATTGTGGATTAGTTAACCCGTGATTTGCTGCTGTTATATGTGAACAGGCCATTTGACATAAATATAAACTGATAAAAGGCAAAATAATGGGCATAACTGAAATGTTTCATAAATGGAAACAGTGAACAATTGTCTGAACAGCCTCTGTGATTAAATCCACTTCTGCATGTGATACTGAATCAAAGCTGATAAATGTTTGTTGTTAAACATTACCTAGTTTTTAAAAATAAATAAATTAAAATCACAGATCATAGAAATAATGCTTTCCTTAAAATTAAGGCTATATGTTAATATTCACAGTCATTAAAAATGCATGGAACCCTGAAAAGGACAGAAATCCAGTCTGCTGTTAGGGTGATCGTTCTAGCTCTTTCCAATTATTGCAGGGCAGTGTAGAAACTAGCTACTGATTAATGTGATAGAGCACATCATAGTAAATAAGTCATGTAACCAGCTGCTACTCACAGCCCTAACAAGACTTAACAAAATTGGATAAAAGTAGAGCACTGACAAGTCACAATTGTTTCAGGAAGATCAGATATTTGGTCACCATATCAGTCACTTGCATGGCAGTGCTATGCAGCCCGTATCACTTTCACATGTGTTCTCTGAATGTACCTATTTCCACATTAATTTGCAAGAGAAAAAGGGGAAAAAATAAATATCCACAGAAATTTGCATGTAAGTTATAATTTTTTATGTATTTGCTCTCAAATGGACCTTTCAAACTGTATTATCTTCTCCAATACATTTTAATACCATTTGATACATTGCTGAAGAATTTTATCGGAATGTTCAAGAAGTCTAAAAATCCAATGAATGACTAATTTCCAATTTGCTGATTTCCCAAGAAGTGCAGATCATACCAGTTAATATCAGAGTTCAAAAATATCTAATTCCTCAAGCATCCCTATTTGAACATAATCAATTCCCACATTCTTAAGGAAAATATTATTCAAAATATGTCCATCCAATTTTTAAGTAGCCTCATGGAATGGAGGCATAACTTGTAAAATGCTGAATGTTTTGTTGGCATTCCTAATACATGTAAAAGGTCATACTCTGTTTGGCAATAATTGCCTCATCACCAAGGGAGCAATTTTATAATTATGATCAAGCAATCCATTTGTGAGTATTCTGCCAGCTAGTCAAGTCAGTTAAAATGTTTGACTTCAATTAACCTGTTCACTTTGGTTAGTCCATACAGCAGAGAAAAGGTGTATGTACACATCATCTGCACTGCATAGTCAGCATCAGGCTGAGTCCCAGAACAGCTGAATTGGTGTTTCCCTGGAAACTTTTGCAAACATGAGAAGGCTTTATTACGAATTAACATCAGTTGGAGCAGTTTTTAAAGCACTGAAAAAATTACAGAAACCTACATATTTATATCTATACTCTAGTGTTTGCTAATTCAAGTTCTGAAATCCAATTTCCCAGTGGCCGTTAACACTTCAATTAACTCATGTAGTGCTTCAGTAAAGCAGAGGCGAGAAAGACTTGTGTTTAATAAATGTTTATTTCAAATTGTTCAATCATTTGTTAGTCTCTAATTTTGTGATCTATTCAGACCAGCACCAGCTCTGTAAGGTCTGTGGCAGTGGCCTTAGCTAGGCTTATTACCAAACAGCATTTTAAATGGAGATGGCGAAGGTCATTTGTAGCCAAAAGTGCATTCTGTCACTGAGTTCTGACTCCTTTTTGAATTGCATAGCTCCAACAGACTTTAGTATGATTTCCCCCTCCCACCATTATTTCTGATATATAGTACATGCCTAAACTACTACTTTAACAAAGATTAGATATCACTGTTGCACAAAATTATTATCTGAGTAGTTTTGACAAACATTATTACAAGCAGTATGGAACATTACTATAAACTAAAATTCAAATTGTAGTTCAGAATGTAGCATCAGCAATGGACCATGTTTGGCAAATTTATTAAAGGAACAATTATCCAACTATACATCTGCATTTCATTCATAATCATGAGATGATCCACTTATTTGAACATCATAATCAATCACAGAAAATATGAATGCTGGAAATACATACAATATCCCTTTACATACTTTAAAGCTACAAAATTTAAAAACATAATTATACCCCCTCTTAAAGGACATGCAGGAGTGTTCTGTAATAACATGCCTAAAGTACAGCCAGTTGTCTCATCTCACCAAGAATAATATTTTTAGACAAAAGGGTACTGTTATGTATATATGCATTTGAAAAGCCCTTCACATTGTACCAGATCTATTCCATGTACACAACCATTGCAGTCACCCTGATATCGATGGTCATTACTTGTAAGAATGAATGTATTTAATATATAATTTATTTAAAGTTTTTATATCCCACCCTTCATTATCTCTCAGTGTAGCCCCTCCTTTTTCACCCTAGGTGTTATGTGTAGTTAAAACCAAAACAGACAAGACTAATCTTTGTTTGACAGTTATACCAATGTAACCATGAAATAAATGTGCAGATCAGGATAAGACATTTATAAATACTGTGGTACATTGTTAGAACCTTAGCCCACTTGTTTAATCTATGGGAACTTCCTTTCCCCCTTTACAGCTGAAGAGAAAGTAATAGGAGACAATATTCCATTCTAAATTTAAAAGATTCATGGAAAAATACACTATCTTAACTGCTTTTTTTTTTTTTTTTTTTTTTTTTGGTGGTGATGGTGGTGGAGGAGCAGATTCAAAGATGCATATAATTGTTAAAACTCCATTTAAAAATTCTATTGTATTTTATAGTTTTCATGTATAGATTTTAAAGAATACTGTTTATTTATTTTTCGATTTATATCCTGCCTTTTTCCTACAAGGGCTCAAGGCAGCTTACATCATTCTCCTCCTCCATCTTATCCCCTCAACAACCCTGTGAGGTAGGTTGGGCTGAGAGTCTGTGACTGGCCCAAAGTCACCCAGTTGGTTCCATAGCTGAGTGGGGACTAGAACCCAGATTGTCTGAGTCCCAGTCCCATGCTCTTAACCACTACATCACACTGGCTCTAACAAAAGTAATAGTTGTTATATCTACCAGTTATGGAAAAATGTGGCTACATCATTATATACATAAATCTAATGGTAAAGGAAACATCTCATACAATGTATAAAACTGTATTATGGTGTTTATGAGGAGCTGGGGTTATCATTTATCATGCATTATTAATTTTCACAGAAGCAAGTGGGAATGGCAAACAGGCATCAACTTGAGTCAGGCAAAACATTTTCAGAAGAATGCATGGTTCTATACACACTTTCAATGCTGCAGAAGCCCTTCCATGTTTTAAGTTTTTCCAGATGAAAAGATGCTTCATATCCCTGTCCCCACCAATTCATTATATGAAAAATAGCTTCAAAATGCATAACTTTTATACTAACTATATTATGCAATATAAAAACCTTCAATCAATTTTTAGAGAGTTTTCCATTTATCCATTTGTTGAACTTTAACAAACAAGGAAGGAGAGAGAAAAGAGAGAGGCAAGACTGTAATTCTTGAACACTTGCCAACATACAGTATTAAAAAAAGAATCTGCGCCACAGATTGGCAGCATTCCATATTTACAGTAAGCATCTAGTGTTTCTCCCAGACAAAGGACAAAAGATTCATTGGATTTGTGTTATGCACAAAACCTGGTCAATTGTCCCAGTGGATTGCACCATAACCTCAACAACTTGGTCAAGATAACACACAGACAATTTCACACAATTAAAGCTATATTTTTAATCCTGTTAAATATGTCCTATTAGAGATCACCAAAAAGGGTACAGGAAAAGAGAAGGTCAGCACAGTGACATTAACATTTTGAATCAATAAAAATATATTTAACAAGTCAAGATACACCAAAGGCCTAATTTAAGGCCTAGATAATGTACACCACCATTGACATAACATGTAGGCAAGTTACTGCTTAATTTGTACTGCACATTTCTACTAAAATTGGCACTCAGGGCAGCTTATAGAGAACTTAGTAAAACCACAGATTAAAAGACAATAAAATCATAACATTTACAGAGAACTGTTATTCAAAACAATACCAAACCCACTAAAGTCTTTCTTAAATAAAGCAATCTTGGACTGCTGGAAGAAGGACAGCGGAAATTATGTAAATCTAGCCTTCCTCAGGAACCAGTCCCTGGAAGTGTCTACTGCAAAGGCCCTCTCTCCAGTAAATAAGAAATGTGACTCTGAAGGCAGTGCTCTCGAAAGAAGAGCTATTCCAGATGATCATAAAACTCAGGCCAGGGTTATCTGGAAGAAGGGAGACTTTTGGGTAGATGGTCCCAAAACCCTGTAAGGCATCATAAATCATAACCAGCACCTTGCATTTTTCCAGGAAACAGTCCAGTAGTCAAAGAACCTGTTGTAACAAGAGAGTTACATGCCCCATTCAATGATCTGGCTGCAGCATATTGTAAGACAACCTGGAAACTTTTTGAAGGCAGACCTACGAGTAACATATTACAGTGGACAAAGTGAATGCAACTAAGGCATATGGGTCTGTAATCAGATCGGACATATCTAAGAAGAGGCACAGTGTATGAACTAGGCTGAGTTGTGCAGATACACTCTTGGTCACTATTAAGACTTCAGCATCTAAGTTCAGGGCCAAATCACTCAAACTGTGAGCTCTTCAGGGTGGGGGGGGGGGGTAAGCCCATCATAGGCTGATTCCCTAATATATCTTTTGACCGACCAAACACATTTAAGCTTAATCTAGATTAAAATTATTTTTCCACTCTTTTAGTCCATTACTGAGTTTTGGTGCTCAGTCAAAAGCAGAACAGCTTCCTAAGATTTGGATGAAAATGCAAGTCAGAATTGTGTTTCAGCAGAGTATGTGTGGCACCAGATCCCAAAATTCTGGACAATCTCACTGATTTCATGTATATGTTCTGGGGGTAAGAAGGAACCCTGTAAGAGCATGGCATCAAACAGGAATCCGCAAGTACTACCTTCTGAGGTAGACTTCCAAGAAAGACTGGAGTCCAGAAGAAAACCATGCCATCTAATAATGTTATCTACAAAGAGGTGCAATCCCACCCCAAGCTTCAACTTAACATAACTCCCCTAATTAATAAAACACAATGTTCTGCCCAGTTTCCAAAGAGACACATGGGAACTCATGCTTTCTATCACATAAAGATAGGGGATAATTGATATTTACTCACTAGTTGAAAGAAGCCATTTCTTTCAAGCCATTATATGGATTCCCATATAACACTAAACTATAGTGGAAGCCACCATGGCATGATTTTGTCATGTTCTGTGAACTCAACCACAGTAATACGAAGTGGGAAGGATGGACTCTGTAAGCAGAGAAACAATGTTCTGTTTTATGGTTTCCACACTTCAACATGATTTGTTTGATTCTATGCACCCAGAAACAATGTTTTAGCATGGTTTTCACACTACTGCAATAGAGTCTTGCAGAAAGAACAGCCACTGCTAGAATAGATGCCTGCATTCTCCACTGTCCAGATCTGCCTAGCAATGGAAGGACAGCTCCAGTCACCCTCAGATTGGCCACTCCATATTCCCTTTTGTCCCTTCCTTTGAGTTGTCTTCCAGATACCCACCTGCAGCTTAGGAGTGTCACTGGCAGCAGAGAAGCATGCCAGAAGTGACACTGGAGACAGCCATGCTTGGTGCCTTCTATCTGATTACTGCAGTTCATGCAAACATTGAGAGCAAGCTGCCCTGCCTTTGTTTTTTTCTGACAAAAGCATCACTGCCCTCTAAGCAAAGTTGCCCTTACATGAGAAGAATAATGGGCTATTTGTGGGGCACTTCCAAGAGGGTATTTGTCCCAAAAAGCTCATCCTCTGAACTCTGCCTCCTGAATGTTCTCTTGCTCCTGTCTTGTCCCTGGCACTCATTGGGGCTTTCAACAAGTCCGACTGTCACATCTGGGACATGCCTCTGAACCTGGTAATGCCCACTGCTGCCAGGCATAAGGCATAGGAGATCCATCCTGTGATTTCCAGGTGGATCTGAAAGAACTATCACAGAAGTTCCATCAGTAGAGCCTCCATCACAGGATGGGTACCAGCCTACTGCCTGGCAGTAACCACCTTAGAGTGCCCCTCACTGTTCCCTGCTCACCCCTCAGAGAGATGTGGGGGGTAGGTATGGTGCAGTTGCTTCTGCCTGAAGCACCCTGAGCAGTTCTCAGCGCACGTGGAACATTGCTGCAAGCTAGCAATGTGCATATATGAGCAGGCATGTCATATGTCCATGTAGTTTGGGAGTGGGCAGTGAATGGCAGAATTGGAGCACTTGCATCCAGTAGGTGGATGAATGCTAGTGTGGGGTGAGCTGCTGTGGGGTGGGGATAGTACAGGAGCAGAGCTTGCACACCAGCAGAAGAGACCACTAGATTTATTAACAGCTGGCGAGCTTTTCCTCTAGCACAGCCATCCTTTCCCTGTCCCCAAGTCCCCTTGGTGCTGCAAGAATACAGGCATGTTTTAAAAGAACACTGTGGCTCTTGTGGGGAGGGCTGGCTGTGGGGATGTGTGGAGAGGGGCAGTACCAAGTGAATCCGCTCACAGTGCAGCTTGGCATGGGGATAGTATGCCCGGGGACATGTGGTACAGGGCAAGCTGCATCTGCATGAGTCAGAGGCATGGCTTGTCTGCAGTGATGTCCTCCGTGAGCCTTGCTACCCTCGCCCTGCTGTAGAATGTGAGCAGTTGCTTTGGCTGAGAAGTGGAGGTAGAGGGAATGCCAGGTGAAGACATGCCCAGGGCAGTCTGTGGATCAATGAGAGAGGCAGGAGCAGTGCACTCTGGGATTAATTCTGAGTTGCAGGAGCTGATGGGATGCCAGCCACCTTTAGGAGGAAGGTGGAAAACACACAAGCATGGAAACCACGCAATTATCTAAACCCCCAAATGAGGTACGAAACCATGCCACACAGTAACCACACAGCATCTTTTAGCATTATGTGTAGATGCAACCACTGCCTTCCACATATATTCCACATTCTGTGACCAAGACCGGACAGAGAGAATGGCCCTGGCCATACAATATGAGCAAGGCCTGGCACAGGACTCGTTCCTAGCTCAAAGAAAGTCCTGATGTTTTTTATTTCAATTAAGGCAAGAAAGTGCACAGCACTTTGCACTTGGGAGACTAACTGTAATTTGGACACAAAGCTCAGTTTATAAAATCCTGAAGATGAAGGTATATCTTCCACACGTGCTGAAAATATAAACTGTGGGTGGCGAGGGGAGGGGAGGGTGTAACCTAGCCTCACTTATTTTGAGCAATATTTTTCAGCAAAACAACAACCATTACTACAGGGCTTAGAAACACATTCCTTTGTAAACATCTGAGATAGCAAGAAAGGGTTGTTTAATGTAGAGAATGAAACCTCCACATATATGGGCAATATGACGCAGACAAAGGGTGAGAATGGTTTGGATCTTAGAAAAAAGTCTGCAATAGACAGTAGTCAAGTTTCACATTCAATATTTATTTTTAGGACACACCATTCTGGCAGAAGATATGCGATACATTTGAAGCTTGGACGTTCTAAAGTAAATTGGTTCAACATCAAATGTCCAGGATTCTCCTGTTGCCAGCTGGTCTGCTTCAATTATTTCAGTACTTTATTTTTTTCAGAATAATCTCAGTAGTTACTAAAGGGGTTACTACAGTTACTAAAGGGGGGGGGGGGGGGCAAACTAATTCCAAGACCATTAATCCTGCTCTCACCAAGAATAGTCATTTCTACCAGAAAGAAAGTTACAAAAGAATATAAAAGAGCTGATAACCATTTACAAGCAAATGGAAATTACTGCATTTCCAGCAGGTTCTGCCCTGCTTCTATTTCCCTATCTTCATTTCTGCTAGAGATGTTAATTCCATCACTACTCTAGAAGAAAAGAACAAGCTAAGAATTCGGTACACAGGGGTGGGAAAAATCTAACCTCTTTCACAACTTATTCTTTAGAAAGGCAGGGAAAAATAAGAGGTAAAAGCTGGACTTGGAGTCTTATAACCTTGCTTAAAGCATACACATCGTGATTTCAGAGCATTTGTGACAGAACTACAGCCTTATAGGACAGGGCCTTTCAGCAACTCCTTTTGACAAACAAATTGGGCAGTACCCAATACTTTAACAGCACTAGTGCTAATTATGTTTATGCTAATATAAACCAACACTAATGCAAGACTATTGATGCTTACTAGGCAAACAGAAATGGTGGCGATTTGCTGTGTTCTACTGAAATTTGGTAGCAAATTACTGTTTTCCCCTTTGCCTAACAAACAGTAATGATACTGCACTAATGTTGGCTTATGCTGGTGCAATATCATTAACGCTAATCCTGTGGCAACACTGGATTCTCCCCATTGTGTGCCAAGAGGAGTACAACCATAACAATAATGTTTCAGCATCCTACCTTGGTGAATCCAAACATGAAAAGTCAACTCGCTGAAATATATTGCTCTAGGGAAAAAGAACAGGTGGAAATTGCCTTTCTTTTATGATTATAGCTACCACAATAAATTCCCATATTTAAAGCTTTAAAGACCTCAGGGATGTCTCTTAAAATTGTAACTCAGACTGTAAGATACAGGGGAAAGAGCAAGCAAATAAAATGTACTCTGAACACCAAGTACAAAATGTGCTCATTTTTTAATTCTCTAATGTGGGTTTCAACAGCAATGCACCGTATTAGCTTGTCCAACACAACGCTCTCCCTGTGATACTTCCTAAAAGTGCCAGCCAGTTACTGAGCTGCAGTTTCATAGCTGAGGAAAAATGAAATGAAAAAGCAACACATACATATTCCATAGACACCTTCGTGAAAGAGGCACCATACCTCTGGTTGCTTAGGTTATCATGACAGCTAAGCCCCCTCTTCCCTTGTTTCTCTGAAGGAACGGGAAAGGGAAACAAGAAGGGAAGAGCAAACATTGGTGCAGTTCCTCAATGCTCAGTTTGACAAGAGAAAAGTAGATTATTTCAGATTTACTTAGAGCACATGAGAAAACTCCCAGAAATTAGACCTTCAAATAGACCAGTGCCATAACCAATTAGATCTGGAACAGCAACCAACTGGTCTAATTCACTTGTACGTATACCAGTATTGGGCAGAATGTAGATCTCCGGATGATTTGCAGGGTTTCTATCTACATGAAACCGCTGGGAGAGGTCATCAAGAGGTGTGGGTTGCGGAATCATCAGTACACTGATGATACCCAGCTCTACCTCTCGTTTTCCACCAATCCAGGTGAGGCAGTGACTGTGCTGAACCGGTGCCTGGCCGAGGTAATGGGCTGAATGAGGGCCAATAAACTGAAGCTCAATCCAGACAAGACGGAGGTCCTGCTGGTTGGCGGACTGGGCTTCGGAGAGAGTGGATTTGACCTGGTCCTGAATGGGGTTGCACATTGAGGGACAGCGTTCGCAGCTTAGGAGTGCTCCTCGACCCTGAGCTGTCTTTAGAAGCCCAGGTGACGGCGGTGGCGAGGAGCGCTTTCCTTCAGCTTCGGCTGATCCATCAGCTGCGTCCCTTCCTGAAGAACGATTGCCTGGCAACAGTGACACACGCGTTGGTAACTTCCCGATTAGATTTCTGCAACGCGCTCTAAGTGGGGCTACCCTTGAAGACGGTCCGGATACTTCAGTTGGTGCAGAATAGAGCTGCCAGGCTGCTGACGGGGACTGGACATTGTTCTCATTTAACCCCAGTTCTCCCTCAGCTCCACTGGCTCCTGATTGAAGTCCAGGCCCAATTCAAGGTGTTGGTTATGACTTATATAGCCCTCAATGGCTTGGGCCCTGGGTATCTAAAGGAACGCTTGCGTCCATATATGCCCTCCCGCCCCTTGAGATCAGCAACAGATGCCCTTCTCCAGGAACCTTCTGTGAATATTAGGAGGGTGAGTACCCGGAGGCGGGCTTTCTCTGCGGTGGCGCCCCACCTATGGAATGCGTTCCCCAGAGAGGTCCGCCTGGCGCCGTCGTTATTTGTTTTTTGGTGCCAGGCTAAGTCCTTTTTATTTAAAACTTATTTTAAGTGTTAATTTATTATGGAGGATTTTAAAAAAAAATTAAGCCGAGATGCACTGGGTTTTAATATTTTTAGTGTATAAATTTTTATATGATTTTGTTTGTTTTGTTTTTGCTGTGAGCCGCCCCAAGGCTTTGTTGTGATGGGGGCGGCATAGAAATGTTTTAAATAAATAAATAAATAAATAAATATCTCACAATAGCAACAACAAACAGACTTCCCCACCATTCTGTTCTAGATTAGGTTGCCAAGGTAAAAGGAAGCGGAGGAAAAGCAGCAATGGACAGGACTGTGAGCTCAGCTGTGGTACTGATCACAAATTCCTGGCTATGTGTTCAGAAGCACTCTGTTCCTTAATTTTGTTCTCCTTCCCCATACCCAGTCAATATTTTCACCTTCCTTTATTTTGCACTTTGACCTCAGGGTTCTAATAAAACAACAAAGTAGATCATGCAAGCCTTAAATCGGCCTGTTTCTGGGTTAATACTGACAGACATCAGCCCTCCAGGATTTCAATCAGGAATCCTTTCCAGCCCTACTAAGAGATACTGGAGACAGAAACTAGAACATTCAGCATACAGAGTATGTGCTCCAAGGTAAGGCTGTTTCCCCTGAAATGAGGTATTTGGCCAAATATTCAATCAACCCCTATTTACCTTCACCAGTCTCTTTTCTTATTGCAGTTTATTACTCAAAATTTATCTCAAAATGGGTATTTGGCTCCCATTTTGTTCCATCTCCCCCTTCCTGTATAATTTGCCTACCCTACCTTTCTGGGTATGATCCTTTAACAG
This sequence comes from Varanus komodoensis, assembly GCF_004798865.1. Taxonomy (NCBI): domain Eukaryota; kingdom Metazoa; phylum Chordata; class Lepidosauria; order Squamata; family Varanidae; genus Varanus; species Varanus komodoensis. The sequence continues at coordinate 7,348,498 of NW_025335589.1, forward strand.
TTTTTTGCACTTACCTGAGCTTATGAAATAGGGTAAGGATGTGTGAAAAATCTGCCTGGGAGAATCAGTAGGGATAGGCCAGGTTCTCACATTCCTGGATTCCAGCCCATCCACCCACCACTGGTAGTGACTTGATATGATTTATTACTTGCCTCCAACATGGCAGAAAAAATTGTACAAAACACAGCTGCAATTTGTGCAAATTTCTCTGCCTTAAAAAAAAAATACACAGAAGCCACACTTAAGTACACTAAGCACAAGTAAGTTGAGTTCTTTAGTGTTGCTCATCCCTATATATAGGACTATATTCTTGGTTCCTTCAGCACTCTCCAGTTCATGAGAGAGAAATACTACTTCCCTGGCAGCACTTTGGCAGCAATTCCCCTTCTAAAGCTTTTAGAGCTTGCATCCACTATCAAAAAGGAAGGCAGTTAAGAAAGCTCCAGACTGAATAAGATGGCACAAGGCAGGAGTGGGGAACAAGAATCAGAAATGAGGTAAGATGCAAAAGGGGTGATCTAGAAGAAAAGAAAGAATTAATGGACTTGATCTCAAGAATCATGAGAGCAATCCAGAGCCTGTCCAGCCAAGTAGTCTGAGAAGTGTCAGTGCTAAGCAGAATGACATAAGTTGGCCTCAACCAAAGGCAAGTGCCAGGAATCAAGCTCTAACTAGGACAAAGTTCAGTTCAAGCTTACTTTATCCAGCAGAAGATCTAAAGCACCGATTTTATGGCTAAGCAAAGATCTGACACATTACAAACATGGGACTTTGGCAGGATTTGCAGCAAAGTTTCAGGACACTCTCAGGACAGTCAGGTTTTAAGAGGGAAGAACACCACAGCTGCACTCAAGAACAGCATCACAGGTTGCTCAGGCCCACTTCCTGCTCATTCATTTCCCAAATTTGGAAGTACCACCTTGGTATTGTAGAATCCAAGCATTACATTAGTTTGAGCTTATCATCTGTATTTTCATTTGCCAGAATCTAATAACACACCACATAGGTGCTACACAAATAATGTTACATATACACTGCATAACTATGCTAGAGTTAAAATTCTAGTTTTGTGTTATGATGCAGGTGCAATAACAATTAAGGTTATATTTTGCATGAACATCATAAGCAAACGTGCACCAACTGTAATTTTGAAATGAAAATCGCTGCTACTGCTTCAAATAGTACATTGATTTAAATACAAAAACTTTAGCAAAAGCTAAAAGCTAAAAATACTGATTATTATTCCTTCTGCAATAAATCACAAAGACAATTACAAAAGCTAAAACTAGATTCCTCAGACACCATCCTCATATACTTGGCTAACTGTATCCAATGTTCTTATGATGCTTTTTATATTCAGTAATCAAAACAAATATTGTGAAAAGCCTCCCACATAATAAATAACTTACAGAAAAGGATGGGGATAAGGGATATGTAAAGTTTATGGCTGATTCAAGTCAGCAAGTATCTTTTTAATAATTTCCAAATATTTTTCAACTAGGATCAGATAGCTATATCCTTTTTCTACCTTGCTAGGTTTTTCTATTTAATAATTTGGGGTTCGACACAAAACAAAATAAAATCATGATGCATAAAACATCTGTAAATACTTAGCTGCCAACTTTAACATTAAAAAGTGGGACTGAAAGAAAAACTTGAAGCATGGAATGATCCTGCTCACTGTTCCTGTCTGCCAGTCATACCCTTGCACAGGGTGCCCCATTCCATTCTCCCACTCCCATGCAGTTTCCCATTCACCCCTTCACCCACAGTCAGCATTTTGTAGCCACTGAACATGCTCAGCTTTCAATGGCCTGCTGCAGGAAGTTCCCATCCCTATGGGTTTTCCCTAAGGGTTTTTTTTTTTTTTTGGTACTTCTCCAAACAATGGGATTGCCAGAGCTCACTGTTAATTTCCTTTTCTGGTGTCCTTTAGGCTACATAATGATGATACACACTTCTGAACTTCAGAAATAAAAGACATGCTTTCATAAACAAACAGCTTCCAGTAATCTGGTGTGGCACCTGTTATCCAACAGGACCAGAATGTAACCAAAGATGATTAAGGAACTGGAATACCTAAGGCATCACTTAGGAGCAGAGTCTTAATACTCTGGTCCTCATTTCATAAAGTGAACAACCTTCATCTCCTCTCTGCAATCTCCCTTCTGACATTCTTTCAGAGACAACAAGAGACTCCTTCTTGGCTGATGCTTAGCCAGCTTTAAACAGCTGCTGGCAGGCTCCAGACTGGTCCCTTCTTTGAAACAACTTGGGCCCTGTTCCAGAAGCCATGTATCCACAGCCACACCTGGTTGGAGCTTCACCTATCATCCCTCCTTCCTGCTCAAACCATTGTCCTGAAAACAGCCATGCTATGTAAGCTATAATAATTTTCTGTTTCTCCTCTCCTTTCCTCCATCTTCACCCATATGTTTAGAAAACACACACTTATGGTATCAAGACAAGCATCTAAATGAAAACCACATGGCTGAGTATACATCTGTGCCAAGAGTCATAAACAGAGTATGTTGGGCGGGGGGAATGGTCTTCTATATAAACCATATGAAAAAAAATCATGTTCTTTACCAATTGGCTTTGGCACATTAGAAGTATGTTAAAAATGCATACTGGAGGACCAGTGTTATGTACTAACTGGAAAAAAAAAAAAAACTTGGCAGCCGTTGTCTGTCAATTTAAACTGAGTTGGCTAAAGCAATTTGGCCTGGTTTAGTCAAGTATTTGTTTGGCGAATAAGAGAATTGCTTGAAGAACCACCAGCAAAGAAAGATTTGCAGCTGCTAGAAGTAAAACTGTAGTTTCACCAATGATATTACTACTCCAAAAAAGCACTGAAGTGAACCACCATAATTAATAAAGCGTTAAGAAGTATAAAGAAAGAAAAAGTATCTTATACTTTTCTCCTCAGAAAATAGTAGATAAATGTTTATAAGGAATGAGGGTTATAAGTGAAGTCTGGAAATCATGTTTATGAGCGAACTTTGCCCATGGACCCCCATTCCAAATGATGTTCTGAATGGTAAATGTTGCAATACGGTATCTACAAATTATTAAGGGAGGAAGTCATTGGCAATAGGGCACTGCTTGCAATGGAGTTTTGTACATTTTTCTACAGTATGTGATTCTTCACTTCAAGTCAACAATGGGCATGCCATATAATCCCCATTTTCCAGAGAATGTGTTCTTTTGATCTTTGTTTGTTTGTAATGCTTATAGTAATAGTAATGTTATACTGTAATGCTTATAGTAATAATTTAAAACAAAAACAAAACAAAAAAGCTTGTAAAAGCATATGCAGCAAGAGTTTCAGAATGAGTAAAACCTAACAGTCAGTTTTGATTTGCTGAATGCATAATTATCTAGTCATTACAAAATATATTTTAAAAACATAAAAATGCAATTAGAATCCCCAGAGCAAGTGGCACTGCAGCAAAGACCTTGCTCTATGCAGCAATCATTCTAGTGCTGATGCAGGAAGGCAACAGACTACGGCATTCCCATAGCATTACAACAAATAAGGAAAGAATATGACATAAGTTTAATCTAGACCAAGTGGGGGGACTTTGAATTGAGCCCAGAAACAAATTAGCAACCAGTGGAACTTCTTCACTAAGTTTTCAGTTGGTGGCTCTGGCAATGAACCAGGAATCTTTATGTCATACCAGTTCTGCTAATCTTTTTGAGGGTAGTAATGCTGAGCCATGGAGACAAGTCTTTTTGAGTGCCTGGCAGCCACGTACCCAAAAACATGGGTCTGTCCCTGCCAGTGATGTAGTCAGATGCAGGTGCTCATTTCAAGTGTTCCTATAGCCACAATCCCAAGGGAGACCAAAAATTCAGGCCACTGTGTTGATCTATATCATCAGACCAGTTCTAGCAATTTTCGCCTCTGCCCAGAAGCAAGCCTTTTATAAAGCAGATGGTCTTCAATTCCCCTTAAAGAATAAGGCCACCATAGAATACTTGGCATTTTAACAGGGAACAATACATTGTTACTAAGGTAACATGACATGTCCACTACACCTACAGCTGGTAAAAAGCTTTGCTAGTCATGACTGCAAGCTGCACTTCCAAGGACAAAAGACACCTTGGAAGTGCACCTAATATTTTGGAAGTGCACCTAATATTCAGCATCTAGTATTTTGGTGGAAGTAAAGATAGGGTACCCACGTACCCATGTACCCACTTACAACCAAAGAGTAAGCTTACCCTACCAAAGCCAATGAATATGTATTAAAAGCAGAAATAATTTAAAGTAATTCTAAAGGAGAAACAGCTAAAATTTAGAAGCCGCTAAAATATAGGAAAAGAGGGTTAAAGAAGGTAGCATCAAACATATTACTAAAAATAAATCAAGGAGCAGCTAAAATTCTTTTAAGACTTTAAAGAATTTCAACCAAAATTAGCAATGCTTTTAATTTAAAGAACTTCAACTGATACTTCCAATCCTATAAACAAGGTATGAGAAACTGAGGTAGTCCCCATGAGCACACTGATGAGTACAAACCACTGGAAACCATATTGCAAGAATTTTATTTAGTTATTAGTCACAGAAATATCCCAAGGTATGAAGCGGGAATTTCCTCATCTCAGAACCCCTTAGCTTTTCATGAGCAATCATGTGGGCTAGCAATTCAATTGTTAGTAAATTAATGCAAGCTGAACTTCTCAATATTCTATTCCTGGTGCTTTATATCAAGTTGATCAATTCCAAAGCTCAGTAATACAGTTATAGGGATCATAACATCAGACACTACCATCTCTGCTTTTATATAGAAAACAAAGTTTGAACATAATGATGTTCAGAGGATTCCTGTGTAGATGGTTCCATTAACAAATTATTCTTATGAATAATTTCCTAACACTATCAGTGATGAACCAATAGTCATAACAAAACAGGTATTCATTTTAAAAGTTTATCTTGCCCTTCTTCCAAGGAACTTAAAATTGGCATGCAAGAATCCCTCACCAGTCCTCATAACTTTGTACAGTAGGAGAGGCTGAATCAGTAATTGGTTGAATAAGTCTTGTGGCTGAGTGGGAATTTGAACCTTGCCTCAGTCTAGCTGTGCACATGTGCTCCCTCTATTACATGTGTATAGTTAGCACTGCCTACTGAATATTCTGCCTGTTTTGGCTTTGGAAATGTTAAGAGTGTGTCAGCTTAAAGTAGTATAAAATATACTATTTCTAGAAAATAAATTCCTAGGGATGAATTCCTTGAAAGGATTAATATTCTATAATATTAGGAATCTAACTGTATCATATGTTGAAATACATACTGAACTTATTCCTACCATAACAAAATATATGCTGGAAAAAAACCTTTGAAGGTCAGCCTTGGCAACAATTAAAAGTAATGGAAAGTATTCATCCCCAAGGCAGAGTTACAATATCTTGTGTGCTGTATATTTTATTAGCTTTCACTTTTTAATTATTCATTGAAGCCTCTGTTATATTCCATACTGCAACCTCAGGTTCTTTAGATTTCCATTTGAAATGCTCTTTTCAGTTCAAGGGCATACATCTATACCTCCATTTACTAAATAAAATATACATTATAAAAAAACAACAGATTCATTAGTCACTCCTGCTTTCAGCTGTGTAAAATCCATCTCAGATCTACTCAACAGAACCAATAAAGAGATGTTGCAAGTCCACATTTATCTACCACAGTATCACCAAGAAAATACATCCGTTTTCAACTAGCTACTTCTCTCTCTTTGCCAACCAGAGTCATTTTTATTCTTGTCTCATTTGCAGTAGCATTTCACACTAGCACATTTTTTAAAAAGGATTCAGTGAGTTCAAACCAGGGGACAGCTTCATAAAACAACATTTCTTCTTAGTACCATTTCTAGCATCACAAATAAGTAAATAAAAGAAATTTAAAACACATAAACATTTGTTTGGACACACCATGGTTCAATTAGATACTCTCTGTAAATCATAATTTGCCTCAGTTCAGAACATGCACAGTCTAATTGGAGATTCAAAACAAATACTACAGTATCTAATTAAAATAATTTCATGATATCAGATCTACTTATCCATACTTGAGTAATACACATTCAAATATTGCAGTCAGTTTACAATGTATTTTATTCTCTCCTTTTCCTTCCACAGCTTACTACTTTTTTAAGTAAACTAGCAGTTAATCATATATTCAGCTGAACTGATATGATTAAATTTTCCTCTTAAAACCTTAGGACATCTTACCTGGTACTACTCTTAGCTAAGAGCAATCCAGGAATTGTTCTGAAAGCTTTGTGACAAGACACAAAACTGCAACAACATAATTACCTGCCCTTATTTCATACATACATACACACCCCACCCCAAACCCGCACATCTGGCACTTCTGCATCATACAAGAACAGCTATACAGCAAGAAACAGCTATGACCTGGAATATGAAAACATCAACATTTCAGTCACTCCTTTTTGTGTTGTCTAACTCCATGCAGTACAGGAAAGTGAAAGTTTACTGGTATTTACAGCATTTTATATAGCTACCTAATAAGGCTCTTAGTATAGTCCTGCATCAGGAGTTCTCCTAGCCCAATAGAAGGATAGTAAAGAGAAGATGGAGACTAGGCTCTACTTAAGGGCTGGCAATACAGTTTATTAACTGTGCCTGAGTGTAGCACAGTATTCAGTGAGTCCATTTTACCTCAGTCAAAATTCCAGAAATGCTTCTACAAAGCAAGAAGCACAAGATGAGCTTTGAAATACTGCTTTCAGTGAAGATCAGTGCTAATTCTCATTCCTGGTCTCTCTTCATCTTTGCACACTAAATGAAGAATTTATTCACAGGCCATCTGTCTTTTACTGGAGCATCAGCACAAACACCTATCACTGGTGTGATGCAGTAGGGGAAGCAAAGAGACCTGAATCTGTTCTCTGAACAACATACAAAGAAACAAGAGAGGCTATAGAGGCAGAGAAAAAGCCAGCATCTAGCTCTCCTGGAATGTCCATATTAACTATTATTGGATGTTAGCATTTTGCAACTGGAAAGAAAACTTGGCATCATATATCCTTTTCTGTCTTTTTACTTAACAGGTGTCAAAGTGGTCTTCTTACTTACTTCAGAATAGAACCCTTTTCACAGCTATGTGTCCTTTAATCTCCCCATCTTCCCTTGCTCTGAACCAACACAGCACAGTGTTGGACGTAGACCCAGGAGATATGGATTCTAGTTCCCATTCAGCCATGAAGCTTACTGGGTGATTCTGGGCCAATCAGGGACTCTTGTCCTAACCTACATCACAGGATCATTGGGAGGATAAAATGGAGGGGAAGACTATGTAAGCCACCTTTCTTGTGGGAAAAAGGCAGAATCTGAATATAAAATGAATAAACCAAGAGGAAATATTCTGAACTAGAAGATGAGATCCTACCTCAAAACTTCAATCTCTAAATCTTTAGAGAGCAGCATAAAAGTTTCACAGAATTTCAGGTTAGTAATTATGTTACTAAATAGATATTTAGCCATACATACAGCCCTAGCTTTCACACCATTTTCCACAGTTCCCCTTTTCCAATCATTGGGCAGTTTCCAGTAAGACTTGAGCACTAATGTAAATTTTGCTGTGATAGTGTAAAGGATTTCTAGCACAATGACAACAGCATTGGCTGGCTCAACAGGATTTACCAGAAACTTCCCTTGGGTACCAGCTAACAGAATTGTCACTGCACTAACAGTTCCTTATGCTAGCACAACATAAGATGTGTTAGCACTCATGCCTTCTTGAATATTCCTCACTTGCTGTAGCACGCTAGATAAATTAGGCTTCTTGCAAATACAGAATACTTCGTCCATCAGAATATTGTTTTCCTTTTCCCAATAATACAAAGACATTAAAAGAAGCCAGCCCACCAACACAACTTGCATTCAATCAACATTCCCCAGAACTGTGCCTAAGTTTAAATCGAGGAACTGGTTAAACAGACTGGAAAAAAATGCCATAGATTTCTTTGGGACACAGAGAAATCCTAGTATCCGCAGCTCTGGCTTTGAAAACAGATGTTTGCTTTTGTCTGCTAGAGCTGGCCAAGGAAACAGGATCGATTTTTAACTTACAAAAAGAATTTGCAAAAGGATACTCTGGATGCCATCTGTGCTATTACTTATTCTTCTTAAGAGAGGGGCCAGGCTGTTACTTGATGAATGGAAAGTGATAAGCTCTCTGCATATGCATAGAGACACTTTTACTATATTCTTTTTGTCTAGAAGAAATCATTTTTGACCAATAATCCTAGACATAATTATAATCCTAGACCATAATCCTAGACCATAATCCTAGAATGCATGTAGTTGACTTTCCACAGAACTATTCTAAAATGTTTTAGACAAAAAAAAAACCAACAACAACAACAAAATCAGGAAGCAATCTTTTATAAAATAGCACTGTTTCAAGCATGTACATAAATCAGACTGAATGTTTTATATACCAGTGCAGGCCTTTGCTGTAAATTTAAATGCCACCCCAATTTAATCTACAGTAGTAATAACAAGTTGATGACAGGAAAGAGTGATTTAATACTCAATATAGGAAAATTCAGATAGAGATCCATACAACATTAATAGAAAATATTACATTAACATGAACCCAATGAGATGCAAACACATAATACTATATATAAGTCACAATAACCATTTTTTCCTGTTGCTATTGAACAAAGTACCAGCTTCTCAATGTACCAGTCAATTTAACAACTTTCAGTTCTGAAAGAGGCCAGTATCTGACTAAGTTAGGCGCTAAATAAATATCTAATAAAGCTACTGGTTTACAACTGGTTATAAACAGTGGCGCAATATGGAAAACATCACATATGTCAACCTTATTGGTAATGATATAATTTGCAGAGTTCACATCAAGATATAAATCCAGGAAGGAAGAGAACTGTGTGCTGTAGAATCAATATTTCATTGTGCATAATTAACCTTACAACTGTTGCTAGGAAACCCCACCCATCATTTACTTTCAGCTTGTAAAGATATTGACTAATTTGGTGGTAATTAATCCTGTTCTTGTTTCAGAGAAGGCCTCTGAAAATGCTAAATCTGGTCTGTCCAATATAACTTACAATACATTATTGTGCCAAGGCAATTTAAATATGCAACTTTATACCATAGACTTGTAACAGAAAAGCAAACAGGGCCTAGGTATTCTTTCCATCTCATTACTGTGATCAATTATGTAAAGTCAGTCATTTTTCCCCTAGAAACTGTATGTTTTAAAAGAAATAAGTTAATATTTGGATTTCTCCTAAATGACTCTAAGGACTCTAAATGATTATGTATCTGCAGATCTAAGAACTACCAAAAACAAAAAAAGTGGTAAGATTCAAAAAATATAGCAACAAACCTCTGTCCTGGTTTGCACATAACACTAACTCATGTTTTTTGTCCTAGCCAGATCTGACAGATAATCAAACAAGACAAGGGGTTTTTTTGTCAGTAACTGGGATGGTTTTTTCCTTCTCCAGCCATGTCCTCCCTATTTCCCCGAATGTCTTTGTGGAGTCCCAGTACTGGTATGTAAAGATGACTATTTTGACATTCTTGCCTGGCAAAACAATACATGAACACTCTAGGATAATAGATTTGCATGAACTGACAACTAATGATTCAATCAGTGCACCATTCACAACCCTGTAAAAAAACACATGTGCTCTGTTTATGTTAGAACCCTGCAGTAATTCACAGTTCCAGGTTCACATGTAACAGCTACCCATGATTCAACAATTGTGGTTAATTAAGCTACTATTTGTCATTACATGCAAACAAGGTCTTAGAAAGGAATTATTTAATGCTCCTCAATAAAAATGGTTTGGGGCAACTATTCATTTATACAAGATAAGAAAGTTCATTTAGCTGAGATGAAGTTAAAAGTTATCCCAAACAGTGTTTAATTTCCCTTTTCTACACTAGCTGTTACTTAGGTTCCAAGCCCAATGTAAGATCTAATTCTTATATTTTAGAACTCTTAACTGGCTTGAGTCCTGCATACCTGAAGGAATAGTTTCATCAGTATATTCCTTCCAGTCTTCTTAAGCTAGCAAGTAACATTCTGCAGCGTAGTCTGAATCCCCTTTCTTTCTGGAGATAAGAGTGGTAGAAATTAGAGCGGGTCCTTTCAGTATTTTTATCAATTTGCCGTTTCTTGGTCAGATCAGCCTAATTAATGACATCCTTCTATTCTTTTTCTCACTGAATTAACTTGGTTATTTAAGAGAGCTTACCATGGACAGTATCCAAAAATATCTGGTGATTAAGTTGCTTCTACAGGACTAAATGTATGTGCAACAGGAAAATAATGCTTCTAGAAGTGTTTCTAGGTTACGACAGGTCAACAGAGCTCCCTTCTGTGAGTTCTGGAACCAGTACCTGTTGTGCTAGCAGACAGTTCTGCTGGTGCATGGCCACAACAGGGTACTGCCCCATGAGTTTGTTAGATGGCCACTCTTCTTGAATTATAGTTGGTGCTGAATTATATTTTGATACATTGCATTTGGGTTCTTGGTACTACTTTCCTATTGGTTTTTATCTGATTTTGTTGGACAATGTTTAAGATTTTTAACAGAATAGTGTTTTATAAAATTTATTTTTATACAGAATGTTCTTAGGTTAATAATTAGAGGAAGAGGAATGCATTAGATGGTTTAATTGGGAATAAACATGTGGATTTTAAGTTTGCTTTTGATTAGAGGTAAAAGGTAAAAGACTCTCTAAAGTTGATTAGGCTCTTGTAAATGATATGCTAGTGTCTTGTTCAAAGGGTGATTTGGATTTGAAAGGGATTTAATCTAAGGAAGTTCTCAGAAGGAAAATATTCCTTTTCAAAGCAAGTCCCCTCTTGTTCAGGAGAACCCTGCAAACCCTCAGAAAGCTTTTGCTGCAGGAGCTAGGAGTGAATAGGAAATTTTATTCTTATAATTTTCCTTGCAGTAGCTTATCTTCAGATCTATGCCATTAGGTTTAAGGCAATTTTCAATGCCAAAAGAAATAGTATCAGCTAATTAACAAAAATGGCCTTCACAATGTAATTTAGAATAATGTCCTATACTATTTTATTCAGTTAGACTGAAATCCAATGGGGATGCCCTTAACCCTCCAAATTCAGAGAATTACAGAGATTCTGTGTACTGCAAGAGGAGCTCTGAGGCAGTCTTGGTGCTTCAAAAAATCAGGAAGGAGGCTGAGGCAGCACCAGGATACATTTTTATGACCTTGGAGAAGGAGCTCTTTCCTTAAAAGTTGTGGAGCATGAATCCTCAGCTGCAAAGCTCAAACACTGTTCCAGAGCTGTAGCTGAGAATCCGAAAGAATCTTATGGCCATCTAAATGCTATCTAGAAACCAGTGCTATCTAGATTACTCTGCTCATAAAATTAAGAACAGATTACAATCATCTTAGCAACGCTATCCATACAGTCACTAGTTTAAAGATTTTTCTGTGAAATTCCAATATATGTCTGATATTTTCAACATTGAGAACTACTGCACAGAATTAACCATAATGGACAGTGGCATTTATCCAAGAATGCCAGTCTTTACATTCATATCTTATCATTATGTAAATTACCTTCTTAATGTTTGCTTTAGAACTACATATACAAGCTGATACAAATAAAGCAGTTCATCTGCACTGCTACAGTGACTGTACAAGAGAATGGTCTATCCCCATGTTCACTATGGCTTGGGAAAATGCACATTAACAATCTACAAAGACATGGGACAATCTTCCTCAACCTGGTGCATTCTAGATGTGTCAGATGAACAATCCCACCATCAACTCATTTGGAGGGCGCCAAGTTGAAGCAGGCTGATCTATGAATATACTTCAATTTTATATCTATGGATATACAGCAATTAAGTAATAGAATCAATCAAGAAAAAATGTGCTACTTCTTTCCTTCCATGAAGATTCTGTAACTTAGGTAAGACTGGAAAAAGCCTGAACAAGAAATGACAGTACACATTCTCAAATATAGAAAACAATGTGTCAACAGGAAGAAGCTAAACATTGTCCTCCTTGTTATGGGAGAACAAGGTTTAAGCCACAGGTATGCTGTTTAAATCAAATACTGAGGAGAAAATGACAGTAGAGATAGGAACAAAGAAGCTAGAGAAAACGGGGTATCAACTTCCTGGGACATCTTATAAGCAAGCTAGTCAGGCATCACCCTTTTTCACAGTAGGGAATGAACCAAGTCAGTACGTTTGGTGCAACTTGGTAAGGGCTGGCAGAGGGCATAATCCTGCTCCACCCTGTATAACTTTCAGTCCTGATTACTATCCTGAAACAAAACATGTATAATCAATATGATAGAACACAACATTCTTTTATTTAAGATTGTTTTTTAATTCAGGACGTTTCCCTTTTCTAACTGCTACATGTAAATGTATTAATGAATGCAACATCAACTCTTCTAAAAGACAGAAAAAGTGGGATGTAGAGGGGATCTTGTTGTTTGCATGGCTCCAAATGTATGAGACTAGGTTGATGTAGGAATATACTTTGACATTATGTAAACAGCATGATCTGCCCACACACTTGCACTTCCTATTAGATTTGGCTGATACTGAACTGGAAAAAGAATTGCTTTGAATTTAAACATAAGCTTTCTTTCCAGGTAAAGGGCACTCCTTTGTGACTCCTTTGTTCCTAATCTCAATTTGTTTGTATCCTGGGTGGAAGGAAAAGGGTATCCAGCATAAAAGGCGACAGTATAAATATACATTTATAGCACAATCTTATGCACATCTCCTTAGAAGCAAGTCATCCTGAGTAAATAGAACTTACTCTTGGATAAATGTGGTCAGGATTGCATCTTTAATTATATAGACTTGGCATAATCCAAAATTAAGCAGTTAAGGCCTCAATCCTAAACACATTTACCTAGAAGTAAGCCCCATTACACTCAATGGAAGTTACAACTCAGTAGCCATGTACTGGATTGCACTGGCAATTCCATTAATTTAATTAACCACAGAGCAAAAGTTCCCTTCCACAGTTATTTGTTGTACTCATCAGCTTTCCAATTCTTTTTAATCAATTAAAATACTACCTTTAACTGCTTGTCGCACACAAAGGAAGGAAATAACATTGCAGTTGTTGTTGTTCTTTGAGTATGTACTTGTGAAGAATTAACCAATATAATTTGTTAAAAATAAGTATAACTTAACTGAAAAACAGACAACAAAAATAAAACATAGCCTACACATAAATTAAGCAGGAAACAAAATCTGCAGTATAGATAATAAAATCATTGTCATTCATGTGAATACCACATTTTATGCAGCAATAATGAGGAGGACAAGGTCTGGTGAACACTTTTTGATAGTGAAAATAAAATACAAAGTCAAAGGCTGACATATGATTATTTATTTTCCAGGATCTCTTGTGGATCTATCAGGATCTCTGGCATACTTGTTTAGACCCTAGATAAGCAGAAAGGTACATGATTTAGTTCCACCCATGCTAACTTTAATGTGTAATTTTCACAATAAGAAAAACACACGCTATGCCAAACCATGCAAGCCCTGAAAGAGGGTGGGAGCAATTCTACTTTTTAGTTAACTGTTTGAGCTGCCAAAAGAATGGAAGCTGACACAGAATCACCCTACTGATGTACAGCAACATTTAGACTGAATATAAAGGAAGCAGGGTGCCTTTACCAAGACCAGGCATATCTAATATATTAAGCCAAGTTTCCATGAAAGAAAAGTTCTCAAAAGCCAAAAATACTGGCACAGTTTGATATTGGTCTATTACATTAATATTGCAATGTAATACAGTGGTCAGCAGGTGGCATCCAATCCTAGAACCTAGAGAACAGTGAACTGGCCAGAGAGCCAACACCCCTAGGCAGAAGGGTCATTTTTTTCATATAGATTATCAAAACCCAAATTGAATCCTAGCTTAAAAATTGCTCAAGAATTTCAGTTTCAGTATCTATATGCTTAGATAGAGTGGTCAAAGACTAGGCTTCCAAAAGTTACAACTAAGTCTATCAAATGCTCATCCATTTTAGAGTGAAGAATAGATTTCAGGGAGAGAGAAGTATTTCCTTTGAAGAACCCCTAAATAAACAGATGTTCACTTTTTTCTATGTTATTTCCACCATCTGTCTATGATTAGAACCTCTTTCTCTATTTTAGAGGGATTCCAGCCAACCAGAAACATGACATCATAATGCTAAATATCCACATTATATAATTAAAGCTGCAAGACTGCAGCATAAACTTGGTATAATACAAAATTAAGCAGTTAAGCCTCCAAACCTATATGCATCTACCAAGAAGTAAACTCCATTACACTCAGTGGAACTTAAAACTGAGTAGTCATGTATAGGATTGCACTTGAATGACAGCATTCAAACAAGGCTGATTTAGAATGAAGGTACCCCTATCACACAGTTAACATGGATCAATCAAAGAATATCAGGAATCATGATAACGGTGATAGCATTAGTTATAGCAGGCTAACCCTATATACAGCACAGCTTCATCTACAGATACATATTCTGATCTACTTCAGAAAAGTCCCATCGTCCTACACTTAGGGGCTGTCTCTCAACGGTGATGAAAAATGTCAGCAAAATGTATTTTCTCTCCTTCTGGCTCAGCGGTAGTTAACATGGTAGAGAAAGAATACCAAACATTTCAGGTGCAACTATCTTTTCCTATGTAGTTGCTTTTAAGTTACATGGTAGCAACAGAAGAATAAGCAGGGTTATTGCTGGCCCATAACTTCACCTATTGAGAGTTCCCCTCCCCAGTCTCAACTGGAAGAAACCAATTGCCCCTTTTGTCATTTCCATATGCACAACACACACACCTTTTCCAACATGGACAACACCCCCTACCTTTGAAGTGTCTCTGGACTAAGAAAGCTTTATAAAAATAGCACAGCTTCCCTAGGTTAGCATTTCAAAACTTTCTCCACAGCATTTTGAAGATTTATATAGTCTAGATTTATCTATTCTAATTTTAAAGTAAAGCACAAGCAGCATATTCTAATATAACTATGGAACTTGAAATCACTGTTAAAAATAAAGAAATAAAATTAAATTGAAAGGCAGGGACTAATTCAAGAGGCGGCAATGTGCAGGGTATTTTAGATTTTAATAACATAGTGTTCTCTAGGGTTTAAAAGAGATCCTAGTCTAGATTGTAAACAAAGAATTTCATTCCAAAGTATATGTGAAATCCAGTAAGAGCTTCTATAAGTGTGCTTTCTTCAAACCATAACAGAGAAATCAGGCAGTTTATGAAGAAAACAGTAATATCATACAAAGCAGTGCCTGCAGCCACTAGCTTACAGGAGCAGACACTCACTTTTAGGATTAATAATTTTTTCCCAGTGCATATGTACAAAGCAAGGAGTTCAGTTTTCAACATAAAATAGGCTATAACTAAAATTATAGCTGTGTTAACCCACAACAAATGAAATAAATTCTATTCCCCTGGTAACTAATTAACCACTGACCTTTTTAAGATCATATGGGCAATCTGTTTCTCTCCCTGCCCCCACCTGAATCCCAATTGCCAGTGCCTTGATTCAGCATTAACAAGAATGGAAGCCATTTTTTAAAATCTGTCTCCAGTAAACTCTGATGCCCTAAAGTACTGAAGCAAGAAATGATTCCCTCAAACATAATGGATGCAGGCCAAAGCAATTCAGTCTGATCAGCAAAGATCAGGGAGCTCCTTCTACCACCAAAGTGAATGGGAAAGACCAAATACATGAACAGATCTCCCACATAGGGGCACAGTCCTTGGCTCTATTTAAAAGGGTGCAATATACAGCCTATTTATATTTTTCCCCAACTGTTAGTCACTGAGGATTGTGTCCAGGGTCTATAAACCAACAAGCAAATTCCATTAGCACTACTGGGGGTTTTCCAGTTATCTGCTATGGATCAGCTTACATGCAAAGATCTTTCCTTCCATGCCTAAACAAGTGCCTTCTGTACATGCAGTTGAAAGAATCAAAGCCCTATTTTTACTCAATGTTGTGCAATGTTACAGTCTTAAGACTTCAACTACACATCTGTAACTCGTGTGTGTATGCATGCACATGCATGAGGGGTGCAGAAATCCTTAATCAGAATCCCTGCTTCCAGTTAACTAGGTTCTAGTCAGGAAGGTACTTAGATTTCACACAGTGCATAATTATCACCATCAACCTACTTAGATGCTCCAATGCCAAACTTTCCTTAGTCCATACAATGAGATCTTTTCCCTGAACCATCATATATGCCTAAAATCTCTCTTTGCTATAATGACTCCCATGTCTTCAGATTTACAGAAGACGACTATAGCCATTAAAATGCTGGCAAATTAACAGAATTACTAGAATACATACAACTACACAGGTAAGGAGGATGACTAGAGGACCAATGAATTTAAAATGACTGCTTAATACTAAATGCATTATGTGGAAAGTCAATTCCATGAATTTTAGTGTAACTTATTTCCAAGTAACTTGTTTGGGTTCCAGGTGTCAGAATGTCACTGACCAACTATCACTAGGATCCAAAAATCAATATGAACATCCTCATTTTGGCAGTTATCCTAAAAACGATTGCCTCAGCAAGGCTCATGGGGGTTCAGCCAGCATAAACACAAAGCTCCTCTTTCCCACCAGAACAAGTAACATTTTCAAATCAAGGCCATAATTCCTCTTAACAATCTCTGAACAGAGAGGATTCCTACACAGGATTTTCCCACTACTGCAGGGAAGAGGTACATTTCATTGTGTACTACTTTATGGAGATGACAAGCGTGAAGAAGAGAAAAATAAAAGCACAAGAAAGCTGTAAAAAAAGTGTACATAAGCAAGGAGGCAGCATGTCAACATACCACGAAATGGAATGTCAATAATGTTCCAATAAAGCACAATGTTTTATATAATAATCCCTTATAAGCAGTTTTTGAAACAAAAATTCAAGACCTGAATTTAAACAGTAAAGAACAAAAGTCACACTAAATGTGGCCATTTCTGTGTTGGCCTACATTTCAACTTGTATATACCAGGTCTAATATTTGCAGAGCTTTCAACATGGCAAATATCTGTCTGCAAGTCCAAGGGAATGTGTCTACAATGCCAATTGTTCAATTGGGCAGCAAATCTTATAATGGGTAATTAGAAATGCGCAGCAACCTCAGCAAAACAAGCCTCAGAGGCACTAATACGACAGAAGTAATAGTAGCCCTGGGAACATGGCACTAATGTTGCCCCCTACCACTAGCCAAGAGACCAAAAGTCACTAGAGGTTAGCACCTTCTGCCTTCCAGGAGGAGCTTCCTGGGAGCAGGAAGACCACCCTGGCCCCTTTCGACAGCCAAAAAGAGCTGCTGCACCAGTGCTCACTTTGTTTTTCCCTCTTCATTGCTTTTATATATTGTCTGTTCCATGGGGATCAGGCACCATCCTTTTGCATAATGTCTTATCTTTCAATAACTGCATAGTTCTTTGAAAATTGTAGGTACTTTGTAAAGATTTATTGTGCAATCTCTACATATCTACTCAATAAAAATCCCACTAAGTTCAATGAGACTTGCTTCCAGGTAAATAGTCACAGGATTTCAGTCTAAATTAATCATGCTACAAATCCTGTTGATTTCAAGGGATTAATATATGACTAATTTAGTATGGATCCAACCCAGTACATTAGTTGTCTTTTTGTCTATAAAGTTGAGGGCCTAAATAAAGAAAAGTAACTGCACCAGAGGTATTTGGAAAGTTACAAGCAAGCTGCCTTTTATTTTTTTTTTAAGGGAAAACTTTTGCTGAAGCTGTACAAAAGGTCAGCCTCTTCAGTTTTATTGTTTTTTCAAGGAACCGTGACATTTTCCTAAACCACTTTTGAAAATTATGTTGCTGGCACAATCACAAGTTTAAATCTGCAGTCTCACTCAGATGACCATTTTAATAAAATATCCTATTTTGACTCAATATATTGTTCAGTCATAGGGGTGCTACAAATAACAATTTCTGACTCCTTTTCAGCCTTCCCTGATCATTGAAATAAACCATTTTATAAGTGATTGAAGGTTTCACAAATTTTGGGGGAAGATTGCTTGGGAATCAACTATGCTCCAGTGCAGACATTTCTTCAGCAAGATAGGTGCTGCTGCAGTGCAATTCATCCCCATGCTGCTCTGGTAACATAGAAACCAGATGCAAGCAGCAGGAGTCTCTCTCCCAGTTCTCATGCCACAACAATGCAAGATGGTTATTGTTATTTTTCCCTCAAATGATTCTTTATTATGAATATAGCAATGTGCTGGTGCACACTGCCCCAATACTTCTCTTCCAAGAAAAAATCATTATCCAGCTGAGAGATAAGAACTCTTTGTTTCTGAAAGACCAAACAAGACCCACAGCTTCTTGTTGGGCTACTTCTTCTTGGGGGAAGAGACAAGCCAAAGTTCCTGGTTCACATATCATGACAAACAAACAAAGACCAAGCCTCACTGTGTTTAGCTACTCACAGCAAGACTGACAGGACATTGTGCTCTAGCTGACTACCACATTCACAACAAACCAGAGTTTTTAAAAAGTCTGGGTTATTTTGACATGCAAACTAGACCCCTGATATTCCCATTTGCCACACTAATACTGTCCATGAAGCTAGAACCTTAGGATGAAGTTTATTTAAAGACTTTCCCATCAGCAGTCCTTCATTTTCACCACCCAAACTCAGGAAATCCTCTCCTAATCCCACAAAGAGCAATTGCTTGCATCACTTCCTGGTTTTCTGGCATGAAGGTGACAGCAGTGGTCACGGCTCTCTGAAAAGCTCTTCAAGAAAGCCTTGGAGGGAACATTATAATGATTAGTCCTCAAGGAAGAACAAGTGCTTACTAATTGTATAATTATTGTTTCCTGCACGTATCTTTAAAACAGTAGTGGTTAACTTGTGGTTCTCCAGATGTTTTCTCCTACAACTTCTATCAAACCTTACTATTGGATGTACTGGCTATGGCTGAAGGGAGCTGCAAGCCAAAGCATATGAAGGATCACAACTCGCCCATCCCTGTTTAAAAAGAAAACTTGACAGTTTTCTGAGAGATTCAGTCCATTCCATATACTGATATAATTATGCACAAATGACCTGTAATAGCAGCAACCAAAATAAGAAGACTCTATGATAGTAACATTCTCTTTTTACTAAAAATCAATGCTAAATTTGTGCTAGTGTGTGAATAGATTCATTTTTTTTTTACTTTTTAAACTAATATACTGAGGAAAATATGAACAGGCCATTTGTGCTGTTTGAATATTTACCTATTAAATCTGATGTCCTTATGGGGGTCTGCAAGTCTTGAAAAATAATTGTGGAGAAACAATGCAGGGTTTATCCCAGGATAATTTCTGGACCCTTGGAACTAGTCTGTAAAATCCGGACAAGATATAAAACTACAAATATCACTGTCTACAGTACCACTCATACCACCTATACTTCTTCAGCCCATGGTACTATGTCAACTGTGCTTGGCTGAAACTGCCCCCAGCTAGCTAAAAAGGGTTAACATTTGGAGGACAATTCCTGCCAGGGTTCCTAATGTAGTATTTTAAGAATAATGTAGTAATTAATAGCCCTATTCAGGCATTCCACAAAGTAGTTATTTGAATATGCAAGTGGACATGGGCCATATTAACTACACTGATGCACTTTTCAAGTAAAAGGGGCTGCACAACATCTGCATATACAGTGAAAGCATCTGCAAATGTGAACTCCTCCGTAAATACAGCTATATACAAAGAGGTTTCCACACAAGCAGGAACTCCATCCAAACAGGGACCCTTCTAATGTGAAGTCTAAGCATGTATAGCTGTAAGCACAAAGACTGCCCCCTCCCCCCACAGATGCTTGCACTGTATAGGTAGGAAAAAAACCCATAAGGGAGATAATGTGAAGTGGAGAGTGAGACCAACAGTTCTTTTGATGATTATCAGGTATGAACAGATCCAGCTTACATTGCTGTATAAGGAAAAGACACATCAAAACAAACAAACAGAACTGCCAACCCCTACAGAAAGCTCCGCCTTTATTAATCACTCCTTCCACTTTCATTTCTTTTCCATGATCCAAGAGGAAGCAGATCTCTGATCTCTGCACACATGACTAACTCATGAAAAACCCAATATAGCGATGGTTTTTAAAAGTGTCTTAAAAATAGTCTGATCATTTGTCACAAACAGGTCCCTATCCCTGTTTGTACCTTTCCCATCAAAAATTAAGTAGACTATACAAAACTACTTTGGGATAATTATACGTAGAGAACACTAAATCCAAGATCATTTGGAAGTGTTAGTGTCTGCCAGGCAAATATATCAAACATTAATTTATGTGTGTAGATTAGGAAGTGCATATTCATTATAGTAAATAAGGCCAAAAGTATGCCTCTAATTTGAGAAATATTAATCTAACTAGTTTAAACTACTATTCTCTTCCAAAAGCAAGAACCCTAAGTAGATTTGCTTTGCCAGGACCACATAACAGATTAGTTTGTCAGCTATTAGCCAACTTTAGCCAGTGAGGCTTATTCTCTCACTAAATTGCCACATAATGTACTCAGTTTCTCCAAGGACTTTCAGAAAAATGCTAGAGTTTTCTAGGTTTTTTCAAGATAGTTTGGTAGAAAAAACAAGCTTTGGAATCCTTGCCCCAGTCCTCCCTGACAATCTATCCTTCACCCTTTTCCAAGTCAACTGACCCTTATGAATGGAAATAGGGAGCAGAACCAGAATGGATCTGCAGGAGGCATGGGGGAAATAGCAGCTGCACTTCCCCCAGTTCAATTCAATGAACTGGGCTGATAGGCAAAAGATACTGCAACTACCATACATCCTATCAAGAAATAACAGCCAAAACCTTCAAGATGAGACCAAGCTCACTTCATTGCTACTCCTCCCTGTAAGGGTTAAGTGTGCTTGGGAAAAGGCAAACTGGAAGTGATGTCAAAGTGCAAATTTTTACTGCTATATTTTCCACGTAGGATGTGGTGGGTCCCCTTTCTCGAGGCCAATGCTACAGTGTCAGCATTCCCATCATCTCACTTCACCACCACCCAGCCCCTGCAACTGCACAGCTGCTCTTCCAACTTAACTAGACTTACATCAGCTCAGGGAGATTAGAAAGTGGGAGGAAAAACAGGCAAAGGGGGAGGAAGGAGGAGAAGCCTTTTGGATATCTGTCCCACCCTGTAGAAGAGAGATCAGCTAGATGAGCAAAGTGTCTCATGGAGCTAAAACTGTGAGGGGAAAAAAGGAATGGAGGCATTTGTTTCCCCTTTCCTCTCACCCTGTTTGGCTCTTGCCAGCAAGGTGCAAGACTGACAGAGTGAGGGCACTAATCTCTTAGGATTCCACTCTTTTCTTCAGTAACATTGGTTTTAGTTATTATTGTTATTTATTTTCATCTGTTCTTTCTATTTTTATTCTGTATCACTGTTTATGGTTGTTCTGTGAGCCACCCAGAGAGCCTTCTGGCTATGGGACAGCATACAAATGCAATTAGTAAGTAAATAAATAACATAATGAAGTCAGACTTGACAGATAAAACTTATACAGACATTAAGTATGTATGTATCACTCCTTTGAATATTTAACTGGTGTGCTAACCATTTTTAGTTTCAAGTCTAATTGCTTGGTAAAACCTTTAACACCTAGACAACATTAAGTGTAGACTTGTTTAATTCTTTCTCCTAATCAACCATTTCAGTTGAAGCACTTGGATCTACTGAACAAGAGTTAAATTTATACAACACATAAAACATGGTATTTTGCAGAACATACATAAAATATGACATCAGATAATTTTCTTTAAAAATTTTTCTCCAGTAAACCCAAAGCACTAGGATCTGGCAGAGAGGGCTGGCTCAAGTTGTCTCGGTCCAGTCCATTATGAACTTAAAGGAGCAATCCTATGCAAGTGTAGACAGAAAAAAAAGGCATGCCAAACCAACTGGGTGACTTATAAGCATCCAATGTGGACTGGGAAGAATGATGAAATGAAGAGTGGGAAGTGCTGCCTGCCTGCACATCCCACTCTTCATTTCAGCTAGTTGCCTGTTTTCGGCCATCTAATTGAGGCATCTTGGAGGGAGGTGCAGCCACCAGGATTGCCAGTAGTCTCAGGCAAGAGAATGGTACAGAATCTGGGTAAACATGCTGGGTACTATCTGTATATGCACACATTGCCAACAGCAGAACCACATAATGAGGTGATGCATTTAAAACTGAAAAAAATAACAGTGAAAGTCAAAGTTAATAACCAATGAGTCTCTTTGTATAACTATAAGCCTAATCTGACAAGGAAAACCCAAGATTTCATTGAGCACAATGCAAAAACATCAAAAGCTGCCACACCAGTTAAAAGTAAGTAACCAAAAAGTTTCATTCGCTTCATTCAAACAACTTCTTACAAAGTGTATACAATAGAAAGTATAGAAAATTAACATGCTGTTCCATCTTATTCTCCTATACATAAATGTTTCAGTTATAATCCCAAAACTATAAGAGTGTGACTGCAGCACATTTGAAGAACACATTCACACACCTCTGACCTGCCCAAACAGATTGAACTCTGCAAGACAGCATGCAATCCATAGGACCTTCCCACTGAGTTTTTTTGTTTGTTTAGTTTTATATAGGAGGAAATATCTGGTTTGCCACTGAAATTTGTAGGCAAACCACTCCGCAGAGCCACAGGGCACTACAAGGATTAAATTCAACTTGTTTGCTAAGAAGTCAAACAGCGAAATTTACAAACCAAAGTGGTTCTTGTAGCACACCGCAGAACTATATTGATATATTGCATTTTTAGTTTATTGTTTATTTAGTTTACTGTTTGTTGTAATCTGTTTAGAGAGCCCTTGGGCTAATACAGTAGATTATAAATTCAAAAATTAAAATAAAAAATTTGGGGGATGCCATATGCCACCCACCCCATATTAGAACATCGATGTGATGTTGAACACAATAGGTAGAAATGATCAGCAATCAAGCACTGTTTCCTTGGGTATTTGTAGGAGTCTGGTGATTGCATTAATATATTTATTTGCCAGAATATCCCACTCAAACAAGAATACTATAACACTTCCATTCAACAAGAAATTAACTTATAGTTAAAAGTAACCCTGTCACTTTGAAGTCTGCTACAGACTAGTTTTGTATATTAAGCAGGATATAAAAGTTCTGTTCTACTAATACAATGTAATATAATCTGGTAATATAATTTCTAGTCTATATTCTGTAATCTAATCTTTAAAATGATTTACAGTAGAATGTATGATATATAGGCTATCAAATTAAATTGATTACTTCCATCCTATACAGTCAGTATAGATTGTGAGACTGTATTTTTTTCAAATTTTTACGAAATTAATACTTCCAGAAAGAAATTTTTAAAACATTTTTCTAATGAAAACATTAGATGTCCTAACATTTAATTCTTGAAGAAGAAACAAACAAAATTCCAAGATTCTTGAGGAGAAGCTCAATGACAAAAAGAAAATGTTGAAGGTAGCAGTAAATGATGATGTGGGGTGGCAAATTTTCAAAAGCAGAAAAATCTCCAGTTTTATTTTTTTTTCATGGAAAATGTTCCATACCCATATACATATGTTTATTCATAGTTGTCTAAGCTGTAGTACTGCAATCAATCATATTGCGAAAGCTAAAAAATAGGACATGACATTCTACCATTTATTTTTCTAAGGTAAACACTGAAAGCCCTAGTGTTCAGTGGCCCATGGGTGAACTGGAAAAATAAGGTATGACAACCCCTTCCTGTGCACAAGGCAGCTGGCTCCTGGCTGGGCCTACAGCAGACTTCTACATGGCATATTTGTCCTCTGTTGCTAACATTTAGCAAAAGTAAACTGAAGGAAAATTGAAACTGATTACTGTTTGTTTCAGTTGAGAATAAATGAACATCAGAAGAGTTGTGTTGGTTGTTCTTGTCCAGCATTCACAGGGTGGCCAACTAGTCGCCCACATGATCCCACAATCAGGACAAGTGCAATAGCACGTTCCCACCCAAGTCTCTCAGCCTGTACCCACACATCCAGACTTAAGTGAAACAAAACATTTCGCTAGTTCTTCCAAACTGAACAACGTGAAAAGGAAATTAGAAGCAAGGCAGAGGTTGAATGAAGCTGAAGATGCTATAGTTACCCCAGCAAAAGAAAATTAAACTGGTGATATACTATCTCCCTTTAGTTATATATCCTAAAAACAGTTTGCTTAAATGGTGTTCTTTGTTTAGAGTTAACAAAAATACATAGGTATATGCTATTGCCTTTACATTTTTGCAAGTATTTAAATAAATTTCTATATACATTTTAATGTGATTTAATTTTCCCCTCAGCTTCTGAGAGGTGCACCTGACACCAACTCTCTATGCTTTTCAGTGGCAGGTTAAAACTGTTTTTTTCCCCAAGTTTTTTAAATTCTGCTTTTTATACTGTACTCTATTTATACTGTTGTTGAGTTGTTGTGGCTAGTTCATTGTTCATTTATTCAAGTAAGTATGTGTTTGTGTTTAACTGGATATGGAACAGGACTGGTATGCTCTGACCCATACCATATTTATATATATTATGCTGTATTGCTTATTATGTTGGGTTCTTTTTTATTGTAAAACTGTTCAGAGAGCCATTTGGCTAATGTGGGAGGTATATAATAGTTTAACTACATAAATAACCAAATACTCCAGTTCAAATTTGTGTAGCTTTTGGGAGAACTTTTGATGTATTTATACTGTACATAAAATTGACACAAATTACATTTTCAGTTCTGTTTACTAAACATGAGTTATTTTCTGTGCTTATTGACTGAGAAAGTATATAGATGAAAACAATGTGTCAAACATACTAAATCAGGTAACACTATATAAAGAATGGAAAAATTTCCAGAGTTTTTTTTCCAGAAATCCTACAGCATTGGCTACAAAGCAGCTTTAGCCAACTGGGTGCCCTCCAGTTACAGACAGAAACTGGAGGGTATCATATTGGCTGGGAAAAGTTGCTGTAAAAGGGGAAACTAAAGGGAGTATTTTTGTTATTTTTACAGACTTATGTTGGAAGAAATTGGCATCCATTCACTAGGACACAGACAAGAATGAGGACGAGAAAAAAATCAGGTATGCAACACTGGAGCTGCAAATCACTGACATTAAGGGGGTCTGAAGACCAAATGAATGGATAATAGAAATAAAACCAAGACTGAGAAATGTAAAAAGACAGGGGCCAGCTCTACCATTAGGCAGAGTGATGCATTTGCCTGTAGAAGCAGATGCTAGGAGTTGGTTGGAGAACAGAGCTGTGTGCAGCCTACTCTGCATCCTCTAAGCTAGCTTACTGCATAAGAAGATGCTGTGGCATTGCCACTACGAAAGAAAATTCAACTGCTGGTCTAGTCAGGCTTTGCACATGGAATGGGAAGGGGTCCTTCACCTCAGGCAGTAACATGTCTTGGGCCAGCCCCATAAAAAAGTTGAATCAGTACTGATTCCTGAAAGGGTATGCACACATTACATTCAAATGCATGTAAGTGGCCTCCCACATCATCTTTAATTGTAAAACTGATTTGAGAGGGGGAGTTTACAGAGAGAAACAGCAAGGGCGAGTTCCTCACTCCTTTGCTGCACCCTCTGCTTCTCTAGATCACTTTCAGCCCACATACTGGACAAGGCAATATGGAGTGCATGTATGGTGCTCAGCTGAAAAGATCGGAGAAGTCCTCTCCTCCTCCATTTGGAAATGTCCCTTCTCAAATGAGCTTTTCATTAGAAAAATACAGCATCAGAGCACAGGTGCACATGTTTGTTTCTAATTTGCAGACAGTGAAAATGAACATTCAATAGAAGACAGACTGAGAAAAACCATGATAGAATAGAAGCCCAGAAGGCATTAGAAGAAAGGTGGAATAGGTTAAGCCTTCTCTGTACAGCTATGACTGTGGAATACTGAAACCGAATTCAGTGCAGCTAGCTGTGCACAAATAAGGTTATGACATCAGGCTTGTACACAATAGCCTTGTATTTCTTTCAGAAGGTATTAGGTTTTACTATCTTCCTGTTTTCAAAAGGTATTTGAATATACTTGTATTTAAGCTAGAATCCTTGTAAATTAATGCAAGTTGGGAAATACAGTTAATAAATGCCTTTTTCATTAATTTCTATTTTCCCCCCTTTGGAAAGTTATGCATACTCACAGACACAAAATCCTTATTTTAAAATTCCTGACAGACACTTGATATTAAAAAAAAAAACACAGTTTCATTCATCCTTTTAGTTAATGCAGCACACTGAAAACAAACATTTAAAAATACCTAGAGAATATCTTCATGTCAATGCTCAATATATAATTATCTCTGATGTTGAAACCTACTGAAGTATCACTGTTAAAAAGAGTGAAAATATAAAGTATTTTTAGCAAGTTAAAATTTAAATGTACTGGTTGAGTGCAAATACATGGCAGGACTAAAATCTGGCATGTTAACAGGAAAAATTGACAAATATCCAAGAGATAAATGTTGTAACAATAAATATTCAGTTTTGATCACTGTCAAACAAAACAAAAATTATTTTTGTCTTCAGCTAGCAAGCAACTAAAAAAAGCACACTTACCTTGACACATTTTCTGGAATGTATTCTAGAACTGGATACCCATCATTTCTTCTGGCAGACAATTCAGAATGTGATTTCCATGAATCCACTAGAGTACTTACTGGAGGAAATGAGCTCATATGCTGAAAAGATTGCTCTCTACCAACAGGTCGAGATAAAGATATTCTGCCTTGAGCTCCAATTCTATAATGAAATGACTGTCCACCTGAATTCACACCAACAATGGCAGAAGATGGCAGATTATTCTCTTGATAATAGCTACTCTCTTCAGGCTCCTGTTTAATTCCTACAGACAGGCCTGGATTTGGAAATCCACTACTTTCACATGTGGCATCAAATGATGAAACAGGTGGTCCTAAAATCCCAGAAAGAGAATAGTAGTCTTTATCATCCATGAAAGAAAAATATGACCCATCCATAAATGGAAATGGATTTACAGTCTGATTCCCTTTAAAAGAAGCACCGGAACAAGAACGTTTAGCTGATTCTTGCTTTATTGATACTGAAAATGGGGAATCAGAATTGATTTTGCTGTTTTCTTCAAGACATGAGCTACTGAATACCCCTTCTGGTTCAGGTTTTATAAACTGAACAAGATTCATTTGATTAGCTACTTCATTGTTAGAGATGGCATTTTCCATTTCCTCTATTTTAGGAAACATAATTTCTGAAGCACCTTTATTGACTTTTGTATCTGGACTAGGATCGACATCTTGGCCTGTACCAGGTCCAACAGGTGTGCTAGATGCAGGAAAGGCTAGTGCACCATTTACTGGACTACACATAGAGGACCCCACAGTACTAACAGCTGGACTAGAAAGAGTAGACCTATTATTGGCATTGGAAGGGCTGGCAATAGAGCACCTTGAGTTCATATTTGCAGGACTAGATACTGAGGATCTCATGATAATATTATTAGGACTTGAAACTGGAGATTTCACACTACAGTGACTAGGAGGGCTCGAAATTGGTGATTTCATGCTACTTATGGGACTAGAAAGAGGGGACCCCACATTGCTTGCTTGTGGAGGACTGTGTAACATTGAGTTTCGGTTTTCAATGTTGGGTGAACATGACAAAGGTGTTCCCTGGTAGTTAGTAGGTGTGGTTGATGATACAAAATTAATTCCAGGCGGGCTGCACACTGAAGAAGTCAGGTTTTGAGGGCTACAGTCAGGAGGACTTTTCTCTTGACATATTCTAGGGCTTTTGACAATTGCTGGCATGATGCCTCCATTCACAGAGTTAGCACAGTCTGATATTAGAGGTCTCAGGGGCCTACTTGGGGCATTCAAGGGAGAAGTGCAGTGGCCATTCTCCTTGTATAGCTTGACCAACTGTTCAACATTTTGATACATCTTCCCAGGATTTATGCTTCCTTGTTGATTTTGCTGATCATAGGAAAAATCAGCTTCTCTTACGGAATCCATGTACAAACCCATTGATTCAGCTACCGTTGCCGAAAGTTCCTTTGAGTCTGACTCAGTTTTTATATCAGAGGTTGAAATACTAGGCTGATTATGGTCTTGCTGAAGGCAAGAAAGTAGTTCAGGTTTTCCTTTGTTGCTTCCTTGAGCACTGCTATTTGGAAAAGCACCAGAAACACAGCTCACATTTACAATCTCCATATAATTATTACTCGATTCAGCTGGCTCGTCTGCTCCTGCAGAAGTATACTCCATAGACTGAGAACCTTGATTCCAGCGTCTCTCCATATCTAGGCTTTCTGGATAACTGTGATAGCCTTTGGTCTCCATAACTAGCAAAAGAAAACAGTAAATTAATATGTAAGTATATACACTTATATAAATGGTGCCATGTATCAAAGAGCGACAGTTACAATGCTAATCACAAATCAGCAAACACCACCCCAAAACAGTGAAACCTATTTCCAAGTACATATGCATGTGATTGCACTACACAAAAGTATCGCTTATCTTTAAAAAAGAAAGCAAATATTCTGTCCACCTATGAGAAATCTGTTTGTAGCTTTCCAAGTTAAAAATAACTGAGACAACCATTCATTTGCATTGCTATTGACATAAGATAAAATGACCTCAAAATAAATTTAATCCTACATTTGCATGCTCCAAGCTTGTTTTAATGAAATATTTGACTTTATTGTTTTTACAATGAGTAATACATTACATTTTTAGTAACTCCAGCATACCCAATAGACCAATAGGAAATACAGTTTCTCTTCTCTCCCTTTTGCCAAATTTAACTGTGTTAACAGATATGGCTTTCTTCCTAGAAGCTAACATTCTCCAACAAAAGTGACATCCTTTAACAACTAAGATTCCCTAGATTTACACAGGTTTCTGCTTCTAAATCAGATATGACTCCTTTTAGCCAACAGTTGTTTATCAACATTCACTAGTTAACAAACAGGGGCCGTGGTCCTGGTTCTTCGTCAAGCCAGGAAACTCACCACAAAAATGTATATACTGGAAAAAAAATGTGGTATTTGCAGTCTGTCTTTTTCTATATTGTCATGAACCACCCAGAAAACATTGCCTACTGGGTGATACAGAGATGAAATTAATCATCATAACGAAGACTGCAGAAATTTATTCCACCCTTGTAAGTGGGGTGCTCCCCAAGTGACATGGTTCAGCAACACCACCTAGGGGGAAATGGAACCGTAATTTCATGAAAGTTATCTGTATTATAAAATATCTGTATTATAGTACACAACTAAAACTTGTGTCATTTTGGTTGAATTAATGTTGACTGTTTCATAAGGACATAAAAACTGCCTTATACTGAATCAGATCAATATGCTGTGTAGTCTATGGAAATTTAGCCAGACATTTCCCCCACTATTGGCTTGAGATCCCAGGAACTAAAGTTGCTATCTCAAAACATATGCTATTTCATCTAGTGGCAACTTCTTCACATTTGTTTAAATAAACATGTACCTTTTCTGATGGAGTGGCTTTTATGTTGATTAGGTAAGCACAAATTCTTTTGGGTTGGAACAATTATGTGTTTTGCACTTACTTTTGCACATATATTTCTATGCAAGTTTGGGATCCATGGTTTATATGCATTTTATTAGTGTTAAATTGTGTTAGTGAAATATATGGCCCTCAATACTGACTACGGCATAGAGTTTCTAAGATGACAATTTCCACAATGTTGGTTGATTTAATTTCATGCACATAATCCACAGTGGAATCAAATGATCAAGAAATAGACATATTTATCATGCATACATGTTACAGAAGTGTAGCAAGGATAACAAAGGGCTTCCCTATGGCCTTATCATACTTTCTTTCAAAACTGTTTCATTAAATGTTCTTTCAAAATTGTTAATTTGCCTCAATACATTTTGAGTTAATTTGCCTCAATACACCTTCCACCTCATGCAACCTTGATGCACTTGGTTCTATATACATCACCTTTTGAAATCAGAAGACAATAGCTCTCTTGGAGGCCAAGGTAAGGCATGTGGGCCTCAGTAGGTACCACTTTACTGCCACACCACATACTCACTTTAATTAGTTTGACAGACATGTGCATAATGAAATCAGAATTAAATCCAGCTTTTGCAGTCTAAGAACTTTGCTAACTTTAAAATCTCATTCTTATTCTTTCTAGCCCTGTTGATTTCATTTTCTTTAGCTGAAAGACCTATAAGCTGGACCTATGTATGAGAATATATTATTCATCCCAATAGAATACGTGGGTACTCTGACTTAAGCTTAGCAGAGTTTAGTGGGACATATTTGCATACATTTACTCAGAATTGCCACTGTAAGCAATAGAGCTTACTTTCTAGCACGTGTGTTTACAATTATCGTTTTAGCCTTTGCAACTTGTTCTCTGCATCCCTATGATCAATTATTTTCAGTCTGAAATCCCAATCCTATTTCCACTATAAATTCTGTTATTTCAATAGAACTTACTTTACTGTTTCGGACTGCAGTATAAGAATGATTGTACCACATACCAGCTGACTGATAATATTTCAAAAAAATGCATGCAGAAGTAAGAATTGTAAATTATAATTATGTAATTTATTATAAATTATAAAATAAGAATAGAATGGCCTGTATTATTTCAGGCCTAATAAACAAGAATAATACTCAAAATGTTAATAACTGAGGAAAATTTAAATCAGTGCTCAGTTAGCCAGGAGTATGCATCAGGTGAATTGCTTGCTTCTGCATTCCTTGTTTGGATAAATTGCTCATTTTATATTCTGTGAGCATGTTTGCATTTGTCATTATGTTAAATATTATACCTCCTTATTTAACAATAATTTTATCATCTATTTACTTGGCCCATACTTTTTATCAACCTACTATTTCACAGTTTTTTCCCTCAGTAACTGTCATGTGCTCATACTGATACAATATAAACTTTTTGCAAAGAACACCTTTCATTTTACAAAAGTAGGCATAAAATAATATCATGGTTACCCAAATCAGGCAAGCATAGCATCCAACTTTCTACAAATAAATGAGTGAAATTGTCATGCTTTTCCAAATGCACAAAACAGTCTTACAAAACAAAACACCAAAGCATGCATGAGATCATATCCATAAATTATTGATAACAAATTGATTGACTCACATTAAGCCACTTGTTCCAAACCATGGCATGTATTTACTCAATTTGCATCACATCATTCAACTTCCCCCTGGAGTTAAACATACATTATATATTGAATATTAAAGAGCTAACCTAGTCATAAAACAGTTAAATATAACTTACACTTTTATATATAAAAATTAGGATAACCGTTTTTATAAGCAGAACAAGCGGTTTCTCAATAATGAACTAGGGTTAGGGGTATTATGCTCTTTTCTGCAAACATCTCCATGAACTTAAGAATCTGTTTGTGACTGTGGTCAATGAAGCTCACCAGCAGATTGACAGAGGCTTTTTATTATTCTACTGATCTCTCTGTGCAGTTGCTACTATGGATTGTGATAAGAGATTTTCTGGCTGTAAACAGGCAAAGGCATTAAAGAGCTCCTGTACTTTCATCCAACTCAGACAAGATTAAAATATTAGTAAGCCTCATGACTTTGGAGGATAGGCACTCTGGATGCCTGAAATTTCAGATACCTGGAACAGCCTGAAGACTTTTTACCAAATTCTCCCACTGACATGACAACTGTATTTCATGCCCAATTAATTTCAAAGCAAAAGGTCATATACTGTATGGTATGTATTTGAAGCTTCCAGTGCAATAGAATAAAGAAGCCCACTGCTTGTGGTGGTACCAGCAAGCAATACATCACAGCATTTCCTGACAAAAGTACAAAGCAGCTGACAAATTATCTGATTTTATCCTTGCCCCAAAAGTGGCATTGAAAATGACCCAAGTCCATTCAGTGATCCATTAATTATCATTACTGGTAACCATATCTAAACTATTTTCCCCTATACTACAGAGCTTCTATCTGGAATTTACACTAACTCCCTATTGCTTTCTACAATTTGAGGTCCTGAGAGCAGTCATTCAACAACCCAAGTCCCAGCACACCTGAGTGATCACTTCGCTTCCTATATCATGCCTTGTCTTTTAAGAATGGCAGTAGAGGTGCCCTCCACACCTACCAGCTGTGTGCCAATTTGGGCAATTTAGACATAAAACTGTCATTTGGCTTTTGGTGACCATGAACAGGTGGTGATTTAGACACCTATCAGATTTCATATTTACACCTTTCTACATTTAATGGGCAAAAATAAAACAGTTTCTCCACATCAACCACCACAAACATAAATCAACAAGGTACACACACATGCATCAATCACTGCTTGTTTTTTAAAAGCAATAACTCATGAATCAGTATTTAATATCACCTGGATCAAAACTGCCTATTTAGTCATCTGTACTGGCAATAGAACTTACACAGTTATCTTCATATACAATAACAGAGTAACTATGCAAATTAAATTTCTAAAATAGGGTTGAAAATACTTTTCATACTTTTAAGTATGATGTGCCTGGCTATGAATTCACTTGAGATGAATTCTGCACCCAAACATGTTAAAAAACTTATTTTGGCCAGTAAGTTCAGCAAAACTGAACTTGATAAGGACTGGAATTAAAATTGTTCAGGTATCTGCTTTGAAATGTTGAAATTTACTTTGTTATAAAAGCAAGAAAACTCCAAGACCCTGCGACCCCTCAAAACATACAGTTTGAACTCTTCCTGTGCAGCATACTAGATTTTATGTCTCAAGGTGAGCTGCAGCAGCCCTATCTTGCAGCCTCCAAACACAGCCCTAACCCTAAACCCAGCATGAAGCATTGCCCAATTCAGCTTCCCACCAAAGCATGCAACCCCATCCAAACAACAACCACTTCCTTCAATCTCAGTGTGTCAATTCACTACCCCAATTCCAGGTGTATTACCACCCCACCCCAAAACATCAGCTCTTTTGCTGTCTTCCCAAATCTGCTTTGGCTGAAATTAGGCTTCGCTGTTCCCCTGAACATTTGGGGCGGGGGGATGTTTTGCCAAGAATAAATGATTTAAAATCACACGGGCTGGCACAGAACACCTGTGGCTTATACAGCCCAATCCACACAACAACTGAAAACATGTCCTCACCTGCAAGTAATCCACTATCCTGAGGCACCTAAAAAGTTAAACCCTTCCTCTAGCTACCCCAGGGCCCCTAAGTCCATGCACTCATGAAAAAAAGAATTAAAAAGAAAACCTGCAGTGCAATCCCCCCTTTTCTGTTACTTCAACAGTCGTGATTTTTTTTTCCTCTTAGCACACCTGTCTGTTCCTCCACGCGTCTCCTCCAAGTGTCATCCACATAAAGCCAACATCCACAATCGTAAATAACAGGGTAACCGGGAGAAGGAAAAGCGAGGAGGAAGAATTTATTCTTCAGAAAGTGCAGATTCGTTATGTCGCTGAATGACACAGTGCTGGATAGAGAAAAAGGGCGGGGGGGCTGGAAGCGCGTTCGGAGGTGCCAAGTCCTTTTAAAACATGTCACATGCTCAGATAAAGTTCAGGATTAAGTTCCTCCTCTCACCCTTCCCCATTGGCCAACGAAAAGAGCTAAGCCACGGTATCAGGCTCCATCGCGCTTTCCATTGGACAGAAGCTTTTGTCAGTCACCCGGCGGGCGACATGACTGATACAAAGTTGCTGCGACACAAGCTAGAAAATGCATCTCTCCTTAAAGCTGTAAAACCCACCTAGCAGGGAGTCCAGCGACGTTTGCGCTGGAGGGGGGCAGGCTGTAGTTCCATCTTCCCCTCCTCCTGCTCTGACCCTGCAGCTAGAACGGCCAGGCAAAGTGAGATTTAGGAGCTAATCGGATAACGTTTAAAACGTTCCACCAAAAAACATATGGCCAACGATTCCTCCGAGACAGAAACGGCTTTTGCGCAAAGCTTGCTCCCGAAATCTGTTCAAACCGGGACGAGAGTTAGATCTAGATCCCACGCCCTCAAGCTGCGAGTCCCTTCCAAGTTGCCACCCTCTAAGCTACCCCGCCTCCCTTTTTCTAATGGAGGCAAGATCAAGATTGGGGGCTGGCTTCTTGAATCTCCTTTTCCCGCCCCTCGCAGCCTCTCCGAGGCATTAACTCCACCTGTACCAAGGTGCGCACTATGGGGCCGCTTCCGTTCTGCGCCCTACTAACCGCTGCCTCTTTCCCCCCCACCAGCCCCTGATCAACCGTAAAAGCGAGGAGGAGGATCACCTCCCCATTTATCATCTTCACGTTTAAACAGCCTAGGAGAACAGGAATATTGTCGATGCAATAAACCTCTCCTTTTTTCTTTCAAAACAAATAACAAACAAACAAACTAATCTATTAAGAGGCTCAAGGACTTGCCCTCTGGTTCCCTGATTGCATTTTATGGCGTCTGGTATATTCTTTGCCAAGTGCTGCTAGGGATCTTTAAATACACACACCATCACACAAAGTTGCACGGACATTGATAAGGGGGAGCCATAAAACAGACTCCCAAACTCCAGACCTCTAGCAGGGCTAAGAAGGATTTTACCACATGCTCCATCTTTGGGGCCAGAGTTGCTAAATATACATTTAAGAAGACAATCATATTCCCACCTTACCACTCCATTTTTTGCAGAAGGCTGGCCATAATGACGCGTATTTTCGGTGGTCAATGAAAGCCACCACTCTACTGTCTCCCCATATTTTGACACTTAGCAGCAGCGGGGTAAATACTCTCTTTTCTCCCCCCGCTTCCTCTCGCCAGCAGACGTCTCCTTCCCCCCTCCCCTCCGTTCGCGCACACACCCTTCTCAATCCCGTTTCTCTCCATTTCATATCCAGACAAAAATAACTCCCGGAGAAATAAACTTTAATGAAATTCCAGGCACCTCAGGCCGGAGCGGCTGCAAGCGTCCATCGACCGTTCCAAAAGGCGACTTTCAAAACACCGAACCTGCTTGTTTAAAAACTCGGCGGGGGGGGGGGGGAGGATGGTTCCTTACTTAAAAAGGGAGTAAGAACTCGAAAATATCGATAGTTATTTTAGCCGTCACATGTCCTTCATGTTTTTAACGCTCTGAAAGATATTGATCCGCTTTTCTAGAATCAATGTGAACCGAAGAACTCGTTCAGTTCCCATACCCAACAGCTGCCCGAAGGCCGAAGTGCTTGCGGTGCCTGCCTCCCCCCCCCCGCAAGTTTTAAATTGGATATGCACAAGACTAGCAATGACCTGGAAGTGCCTTCCTCCCCCGTGCACATTTCTCCCTAGAGAGGTACGGAGTTACTAGTGTCACCCATTAATGCCCCTTTTATTCATACCGCTCTCTAAACTAAATACGGCTGGACCTCCAGCCTTTCCACTCCCTGAAGCTCTCTTTACCTGCTCTCGCTACGACTCTGACCAAAGTGTATTTTTCCTGTACTCACCTTCATTTTTCCACCACCCCCGACGACGTGCAATGGCCGGAGGAGGCAAGTCCCTCCAGCCTCGATTCAAAGGGACTGACAATGGTCGTTGAGGAAAGAATGGCAACTCAAGAAGGTGGATCTGGAGGGGATTTGGGCTTAAATCCTGCAAGCGGAGAGCGATGAGACTGGGAAGGAGGTTGCAACTGTCTCACACGCAAGCCCCGGCAGCAGCGGCAAAGAGCAACAGCAGTTCCAGCCTCTTTCTCTGGGGGGCCGGGGCCGTGCAACTGGAAACGGAAAGTCCACTCCGATCAGCCTTCTTGGTGACAGCTCTCCGCAAAGAGCGCGGGCGAAAAGGTTTGCCCCTGGCTGTCACATCGCCGCTCGTTCCTGGAGGGCGTGGGGGGGAGAGCGCTGGACCCGGCAGATCGTATTCTTCTTCTAAGAAGAAAGCGGCGGCGGCGGCTTGAGGGGGGCGGAAGCGAAGCCCCAACTTATGTCATTCCAGGTAAAACTCCCATCTGCGCCAGCAGCGCCCGCCACGGGAAGAGGTGGGTGGGAGAGGCAGAGGAGCTTCAGAGGGTGTAAACTTTGTTTTTTCCTCCCCTGCTGTCTCTCGTGAGCTGCTTTCTCTGCGCGTATGTCCTTTCTCTTCACCTTCCTTCTTCTCCTACTGCTGCCTCACTACTCCTCCTCCTCCTCCTCGCTTGATTCCCAGCTCTCGCTCGCTCGCTCGCTCGCCCGCACGCGCGCGGGCGCGCGCG
Organism: Varanus komodoensis; assembly: GCF_004798865.1. Taxonomy (NCBI): domain Eukaryota; kingdom Metazoa; phylum Chordata; class Lepidosauria; order Squamata; family Varanidae; genus Varanus; species Varanus komodoensis. The sequence continues at coordinate 7,384,801 of NW_025335589.1, forward strand.
CGCACACACACACACACGCACACAGGCAGAGCGGGCTGGAGCTGGTTCCTGGTTTGTGGAGCTGTTGGAGGGAAGGGAAGGAGAGAGGAGGGAGGGACTGAGCCAGGAGAGGAGGAGCAGCGCCGCACAGCGCAGCGCAGCACAGCGCAGCGCCCTCCCTCCCCCTCGCTCTCCAGGCGTGTCTCGCAGCGGCGGACTCCGAGGAAGCAAAGAGCCCGCCTCTCCACCCCTTTCTTCCCGCCCCTCGCGGCGCAAAAGTGAAGTGAACGCTCGAGTGCCACAAGGATTGTCCCCGAATTGCTCCCCGGTCTCTTGGCTCGGCCGCTCCGTTTTCGCCTGCAGACGGGCGGCGAGGAGAGGAGAGGAGAGGAGGAAGGGGGGAGGCGGGCACTGCCGGCCAGGGCCAACGCCAACCAGCGGGCAAGGCCGAGCCGCGCGTATCACGAAGGAAAACGCCGCTGCTGCTTGCAGAGTCAACGGGGAGGGCGGTTTCCGTCCTCGCTTTTGCGGCGGCGGCACCTTCTCTACTGTACCAACAGTACGCGCGCGCCTTTCCTGCCATGATCGCCAGTGCTGCGCGCCTCTCTCGACCTCCCCTACCCTGATCCAGCGATGCACAACAGGTTTTTGTTTCTCTTTCTCGTTCTTCTCCTTGCCCGTGTCTCCGCAAGTGCAAGCCAAAGGAGACTGAAGCCGTTAAAGGTTATAGGGCAGCATTCAAACTGACAGCACTGAAGGCACAAGAAGGAAGACATTATGCTCTATGCTGTTTTTAGGGTTCAGGTGCCCATTGCTTGTGAGGTGGAACTGCAGCCAATAAGAAAGAAAATTTGCGGTGTTATCAGGGATCATATTTTTTTACAGAGATTGCATCTGAATCTATTATCACACTTTGGGCATGCCAACTGCAGCATGAAAGTCACTTTATAGTAGCAGTGTGGCACAAAAAAGCAAGTGAAAGCAATCCACCCAAAAAATGAAAATACAAGGTTTCTTAAAGCTACCATGGGTCCAAATCAAAGTGAAGCATGGGTCCATGTGATTCTATTCATGTCTAAACATCCTCAGTGCCTCCTTTCAAATTATAAATTGCATTATAATCTCAAATTCCACTCTTTGTGGTATGTCTGTGGTGCAGAAATGCAGATCTGTACTCTAATTTTGCATGGATGCACCTTATACCAGCTTTTCTGTATGCATAAGGGGTCAAACTGGATGTGACATGAGATGCACATCTAGCTCCGATGTTTTAGATTTGCTTCTTTGTAAGAACAAATAACTGCTGTGAGAGGAACTTGACTGGTTTTTAAAATCACTCTTGCTGAAAATTCTCACCACTACTGCCTGTATGTCCAGCTTGTGGTGGGGAGGGACTCTTAGTGAAAAAATGGAATGGGGAAATAACACTTAGACACACTCCATTATTTCATGGTCCCCATCAGATGAGGTTCAGCTATCTCCAGAGTCAAGAGACAACTCAGTACTATTTGTTGCGAACATGAGAGGGAGGATGGTGCTGGGGTTCCTGCCCAGAAGCAGCTGGTTGCCCACTGCAAACTGAATGCTGTATCACGTAGGCCTTTGGTCTTATTCAACATGCCTCTTCTTATGTTCCTTTTTTAAGTTGGTAGGAAAGCACATACATATGCAGGTGATCTACTTGTACAAAAACCTGTTCTCTAAAATGTTTTTTCAAGCTTTACTTAGAGATTCTGCTTTAACCCATCTCCTCCCTGCAAACCCTTAGAAGGGGTCAGGAAAGAGGGAGGTTGGCAAGCAAAATGCAAGAAAAGAACGGAAGGTTCAAAGCCTTTCACAAAGCTTGAGGTCATGATAGAGGTTTAGGCATAGCAGAGAAAAAGTATGTTCAGGAGAAGCAAGAGATAGCATTTCTTCACGCAGTGTAAAAGTAGCTCACCACAGTCCCTCCAGATCACCACTCTATCAAGGCTGCCGTTCTATACCCACTTTCCTGAGAATTGCACCCCTTAGCATTTGTTAGATCTTACCTCTGAGCTGACAAGTATAAGGTTGCAAGCGACTTTTAAAGAGAATTGGGCAAAGTCATGGAGGATAGCACAAATAACTGATGTTTGTCATGGTAAGTTAATGGACCTTACATATTCCAAGTTAGTATTCCTCAGTATCGGGAGATGAAAACAAACAGCAGAAGAAGGCCTTCATGTTTATGTTCTTCTTTTCTACTAACTTTCCAGACAAGCAGCATCTAGTTGGCTACTGGAGGAAACAAGACGTTGATCTACAAAATGAACCTTTGATCTAAACCTGTGGAGCACTTCCACTGTTCTTATTAAGTATCATATGTCTTTGCAAAAATGGATAACTATTTTCTATGCAGCTCCCCAAATACCTACTTTATTTGGTATAACCACATGGAAAGCAAAATACAGAACCTCCAGGTAATCATTTATTCCACTGTCTGGAATAGTGTGAATATTATTCAATGGTCATTCCATTTATTTCACGTGTGTCTGCTCTAAGTAAAACAAACACTAAATACTAAAGCCAGAATTACGTTTGTGTGCTTTGGAGAACAAGGAGCAACTGAATTCAGAAAGTATGGGATCCTTATGTTTGACAATATATGAAGTCTACTGTGTATTATTGGATTGCAGAAAACATACACAGATTCAGGAAAAGCTATCCCCAGGGTTCATTCTTTCTGACAGTGATGCAGGAACTCATTAGAAATGTGATTTTTCCAATGCAGTATTCAGGTATGAGTGCATTCAAGAATAAATTAACTTGCTTAGGGATACCAGTCAAGAAATGAGTTATGCATCTCTAAACAAATAAATGAATAGGGTCTTAACTGAACAGCAAGGACAGTACAGCATCTGGAATGCTTCCAGATGTTTAATGTGCAGTTGCCCGCCTGCCTCATTCATAGCATTGTCCTGAGGATGGAGGTTAACTTTGATGGTTACATCTTCCGCTTGTAACCCTCCATTCTTCTTCATGGTCTCTGTGCATCAGACATATGGGCTACGTGCCTGTGTGGAACCTGTTGTCAGGAAGACTTTATAGCTAAGCATCAGTCAGGTGGGAGCACCTCACCTTGCTGTTCCAGGTTTACATGGGAGGGGCTGCCAGCCATGCCTCTCTGGTTTTTTTGGCCTCAGCACTGTGACATCAGAGACAGCAGGAACATCCAGAGCACAAGGAAACAAACTGAACTTCAGCCTCACCTCAGACTTTACAGACACCTGAAAAGAGACAGGGCGGCAGGGCATGTAAAAGATAATCTACAGTTGTAAGAAATTCACTTGTTATTCATTGGCACTTTCAAGGGACTGACTGCCGATTATATTATTAATATATGGAATCAATATTATAATTGGAAGAAATAATATTCATTAGACTAGAATAGTTTTAATCATATCTGACTTCTTATGCATTGTCAATACTTTAAAAGCAATATCAATAGACAAATGTGTTGTAAGCATAGATATATATTTTACAGCAAGTATGAAATGTTAGAATGTTCACTTTTGAAATGCGATGCAACAATGCAGAAAACACCTGCTGAAAAAAATTGGTACAGGATGTTGATTGTAATGATGGACTGATATACATTGTGTACAACTTTGTCCATATTTATATGGAAAATCAGAATAGAAATTAAAGTGGTGGTGGTGAAGATGAAGGAGAAGAAAAAAGATCCACCACACTGGATTATAGACTAACACTATAAAATCAGAGTGGCTAGATCTCAGGGGTGTTTTTGACAGATCTGCATTATACTACCTCGAGAATGTGCCAGGAATGTTGTATTTTGTGTCACTGAAATACAGGGACTCACATTGCTTGCTAATCATGCTTAGGAGATAAGCCATGGATGTATGACATGATTGTGTTTACTTATTTAGGGTATTCCTGTGTCCCCTGAAATGCTTTATATAAACATTTCAACAAAAACCTAACTCAACTTAAACTGATTAAAATAGAAGAATGAAACCTAAAAGGCCTTGGAGAATAAGAGTTCTGTAAGTACACTATACTATTTCTGCCATTGGCTTCTCTGGAGGGTTTTGATTGCCTGTTGTATCTGAACATGCCTTGGGAAGAAGCCAGGAGAAACTAAAATGAGGGCTGCTCAATGCTAGCTCTTTGTCCTGGTTCCTCCCCAAGTGTGCTCAGGAACAGCAGCCCATCACAAACCCCTCTGGTGGGGAAGTGCAAATGGCGTAGCTATCAAGTTGTGGGTGCATGGACCACTGGAAGGGCATTACCCTTCAAAACACTTATGGCACTAGTGGTTGGTGGACCTGCAAAGAGCACCAGCAGATAGCAAAACACAGGCACGCTGGATATGGAAATAGGCGTTCCTTTGGTTAGTTCTCCCCTCCTGGCTGGCAGATGCCGGGAGCTGTATGATAAGCACAATCATGGCTGGTCTTCTATAGTCTCTGTTGGATGGCCCCATTGTATGTGCAAAACATGGATTACGCTTCCTCACAACACACATGCCCTGCTTGCACGGGAAATAGAGGGTGCATTCCCTGGTACAAGTTTAAAGATGCATAACTAAAGTGGCATTTTAAAAAAACTGCTCATTTTGTGATTATATGTTATGGCTGTGTATTAAGAAATGAATGCTCGGAGCATCATGCCACTATTTCCAAGTAGGTCAAGAGTAGTGGTAAGGGCATTTCAGATAAGAAATGCTCTTCCCTTCCATTAAATTTTATAAGAGAGGTTAACTTGTGTCAGCTACATGACATTGAAAGCAGCAGTCAGACAAATGTAAGCCACTCGGTGGCAGATGTCATCTTTGTTCCCAAAGATAGATAGAGATAAATGTGCTATGGATAATGCATTGCAAAACAAGATTACACTGAAGTTCAGCAAGTGTCACATTTCTCCTCCACCCCACAGCTTGAGTGAGCTTATATTGAGGGCAGCAGGAGTAATGGTGCCGTGCCAAATCAGTCTACTGTACAGTGTTATTTAATGGTCATGTGCTTCCTTTGAGAAACGAACACAAGCAGATGAAGGTTTGAATTGGTTTCAGTTCAAGCAGCAGGGCATTTCCTATTCCACTCTTGCTTGATCAAAATCTCTCACATAGTACATTAGAGTTCTAAATGTAATTTCTTCAACTTTTGTTACTGATTAATTTCTCACAGGAGAAGTGCTGTGAGTCACTAGATGTCCTGCACTCTGTGACCTGGAAGCCTTCCTCTGTGAATGATATTAGGAGGGTGAGTACCCGGAGGAGGGCTTTCTCTGCGGTGGCGCCCCATCTATGGAGTGTGATCCCCAGAGAGGTCTGCCTGGCGCTGTTGTTATTTGTTTTTCAGCGTCAGGCTAAGATCTTTTTATTTAAAACTTACTCTAATTGTTAAATTATTTGTAGTTATAGGATTTTAAATTTTTAGCCGAGATGCACCGGGGGTTTTTAAATAATTTTTATTGCTATATTGTTATTATTTATGTATTTTGTTTCTGTTGTGAGCTGCCCCGAGGCTTCGTTGCAATGGGGGTGGCATAAAAATGTTTTAAATAAATAAATAATACCCTCAGATGTGTGGGCTGATTATTGCTGCTGTAATGACAGCAGGGTACTCTGTCCATATGTGAAGGCAATCATATTATTTTCCAGGGCTGACTCTTAAATGAGCCTCAAACCATAAGCCCTGGATAGTTTTACTGTAGGACTTCGTTGTTGTTTTTTGTAATTTGAGAGGCACAGTAAAAGGCAAACGTTGGCTTGAGTTACTCCTACATCGATGAAGTTGTCTGAGGCTGAGCAAGTACAATATTTTGTAATCTGCTAGAATATTTTATAAAAATGGTCAAGGCTCTCAATACATACTTTCAGCTTTTATGTATAATGAAACATGAATGCACACATTTTGTACTGTATGTTTACGTTCTGCTTTATATTAATACTTAATCTACAATCTATTTTTAACCACTTGTGTCCTATCTCTGTACACTTCAATGATTTAACTGAATTACCTGTATACCTTTTAACCTAGTTTTTCCTCTGCCACCCCACCTCTAATGCTTTTTAATGGTCCAAGCAATACATGTAGTTGAACCACTTCCAAGTATAGTATGGCCATAAGGAAAATGCATATTGACCTTAATAATCACTGGTTTGTTTTGGGAGCCAGAATGTGGCATTTGGAAGCATATTTAAACATATATTGCTTTTGTGCTTTATTCAGTAAGCACATCATTAGAGTTTGTGCAGTGCACTGCCTATTCGCAATATGAAGCCTTGCTGAAAATGATGGCAGAGACAGTGTGGTCTCAGCAAGACAGGGCAGAGCAACAAAGCATTGTCAGGTGAATAGAAAAAAGTGACAAAAAAGCAGGAGAAATTGGGAGACTGGGGGAATGCCAGAAGCCCAGGGAAAACCAAATCCTGGTGACCTGTTTCTGATTCTGAAGAGCAGCAGGATATTCTGGTGGAGGTGAGATGTGATTGCTATTTCCTTAGCACCCATATGTAGCCCTACCAGTAGGCTGAGTGGACAACTGTCTCAGATAATAAATGCTGGGAGGCACCAGCAAGTTACCGGAAGAGCAATGTGCTGTATGACCTGCCTTGAACCTCTTAAGCCAGTCTTCAGGTATGGTGGAGGACACTGTCGCATCTTGAAAAAGGGCTCTACTGCCTGCCAGCTTTTCTACATGGAATGAGTTGGGGCACCATCTTATTTTTTGCCACAGACAGCAAAGTGTCTTGCACCAGGTCACATAGAGTAGTGTTAAGGCACCTGTGTTAAAACATTTTTAGCCTGACAGCAAATTCCTACCTCAGGGGAGGTGTGTGGAGAGTGGCTCCAGGTATGAGAGGAGTCAAAATGCCAGTACATAGAGCTCTTCTTCCTGGCAACTAGCCTTTAGGAGGGGTATTTTAACCTTTTAGAATGGGGGGAAATGTACACATGCCACCAAATAACCCAGAGAAAAATGGGAATGAAGCCCAAAAATTCAGCTATCCTGGAAACCCTGGAGTGCTAGACTAGAATCCCAGCTGGGTCAGATTTGCCATCTGGACCTGAGGTTTTGCCCCTGCTTTGATGGAGATTTCTTCCAGCAACCCAGAAGGGCCTAGAACAGGAATGGGCAAGTCCAGGCAGTCTGGAGGCCAATCTCCCCATTCCTGGAATCACCATGGGCTGTGTTTCTACCACAGCACCACTGAAAAGCAGTGGAAGTATTAAAAAGTGTAATTTGCCACCAAAATGTGGTTGCAAACTACTAAGGAGGCTTTAAAACAAGATGAATTCCATCGCACTAAGCCCCCATAGCTGTTGCGGCTACAGCAACAAACAACAACCATTGATTTGTGCAGTGCAGAAAATAGCAGCAGCAGCCTTTTTCTACTTTCTCCTGGTTAAAAACAAAGAGGCTCAACGGGAGCCATAGTTGAAGGAGAGGGAGAGGGTATGTTGTTCTAGACTCTCCACTGTCTAACTAGTCGTGATGTTTTGGTGTAAAAAGCTGAAGACTTTCCCTCAAATACACGCAGCATTGGCTCTCCAATTGTTATAGTAATATATCATTTATCCGAGCTTTTATAATTTGCATTCCACACATGCTACTTGATGCAGGAACATAATAAAAGTAATGTGAATCTAATTATATGTTAATAGGCTAGACTAAACCTGGAGTTCCTACCTTTTGGCTCCATGCTTTCTCAAACATCCACTTAAATCCAGGGAAGGAGATCCATGTGCAGAAGTCAGATTCCAATCCATTCACATAATGCTTGCCAGATCACTAATGGCTTTAATTGTGGATGCCAGCTATTCAAAACTGCTCAGCTATTCATTGCTTTCTGTGAGAGCAAAACATGTACATTGTGATTGAGCTAGGAAGAAACAGCATACAATTCAAAAGTATGATTAGCTTGGGTTGAGCCAACCAACTATATGACGAACCATGGGCATTGTAAATCAGGGCTATAGGTTCTGATTGCAGTGCAGGTTCTGGGGCTCTCCATCCTATCAGTAACCCAGTCCTCTGCAGCACCAGCAAGAGGGAGTTCTTGCAGCCATTCAATTATCTTTCTGGTTTCCTTCCATCCCTTTAGGCAGTTACTGCTTGTGCAATAAATTCAGCAGTGAGACTGCATACATTGGAAGTTGGAAGAACTGTGGATAATGTAGTATCCTCAAGTAACAACAGATACCTGCGGACTGATTGTGGGCTATCATGTCTAAACATCATGTGTGCATGTGTACACACGTGTGTACTCATACAAGTAGATTTGTCTAGATAAGTTATTGGCAAAATTATACCAAGGGTAAAGAGTTACCAGAGTTATAAGAAGTCAGTCTGATTTGCTGTCACAGCCCAGTGTCTCTTTCTGGTCCTTGGCCCTGCAAGACTATGCCCTGGAGTTCTCCCCACTGCCCTGATCCAAGGATTTCCCTCTGTTCAAAGGGCTGCCAAAGAACTGTCTGCTACTTTGAAAGTATCCTCTGTTTGAAGAACTGTCCAGTCCAAATCCAATTTAAAGATAAAAAAGCCCATCAGAAGGAAAACTGGTTTTTGAAATAGCCTAAGCACCTGGCAGCAGACTGAGCAAGGCCTACAGGTCACCCTCTTGGACATTATGGTTTTGCATTTCTAATTAATTTTTTTTAAATGCAACTGTTCAGGTAAATTAGCATCTGCCAACATTATACAAATTAATATCCTCCTTTGGCTTTATTCCCTGAGATACATCCTTTCTTTTGGTGATTCCCAAGTGACCAGTCTAAACCTGAGGCCAAATCAGGGCCATGTAACCTAAGGCTGCACTTAGGATCACTTCAGCACATGGATGGCTCCATGCAGGGCTGGAAAGACGGAATGGGGCACTGAAAGGACTGGGTTTCTCTTCTGCCTGTGGCTTTGAGGTTATAACAATTGCTTTCCAGTGCTGAATGCCTACATTCAGTTCTTAATGGGTGTGGGAGGATGGGTATGACTATATCATGCCAGCATGACACCAAGTGCAGTGTCCACCTAACATTTTGGAGCTGCATAAAAGTAAACTGCTCCATTCACTTAGCAAATTAACAAGTCATTCAGAAACTAAGCTTTTCCTTCAGTTAAAAAAATAGCGGTCCTAATCATAATGCCAACATATAGTATACAAAACCCCAAATAGGGAAGCAGAATAAGAAATTGTCAAAAAATATAGCTGCAGAATTAAAGGCAAAAATCTGGCTGTGTTATTTTACTATGTTAGAAGTGCCCCAATCTATCTTGCAGTTCTAATATGAGAAAAGGTAGCTCTAGCTCTTCTGAGTCATCTATATAATGTGTAGCATTATATGTGTATCAAAACACATTACTATCTAATATGTCAAAGAGATGACATAACAATATTTCACTTTGAATCTATAGAAAGCAAGTGCAGGGGAAAATAGCAAATATCAGTGGGGGCAAAAGAACACAAAAGGAGCCAGACAGATTAGGACAATCTTAGTGAAGGCTTTACGCTAAATCTCTTTGGAGTTAATGGCAGTCTTTCCATTGTTTTCAGAGGGTTTGGGATTATGCCTAAAAGAAGAAAAGAAGATTAACTTGTGAAACTTCATACAAGTAAGGGAAAGTTAAAGGGAAAAGCTAGCAGGAAGTTGAAACCATGAAGCAGGAATTTGGGAGACCTTCCAAAATACAAAAGAAAATGTAACTTGTATTAATGGGCCTGTATGAGGACAATCTGCTTCACAATTATTCAGCAGCAGGTACACTGGTGTCCTCTTGACTCCCACTAACTTTACTGTGGTGAAAAATGAATATCTCCCAAATGCACTGGACACATTTCATGCCTCTCCAGCCCATGTACCTGAGTGTTTGAGAAAGCATTTCTCCTTCAGAGTTTCTCACTGGCACAAGAAGCATGAAGCTGCTGTGGCTCTTACAGCTACAGTTATATTCACACTTAAGTCCAGTTGTGCGCTGACCTCTGATGAAACATACTGAGGGTTGTGTTGCATGTATTTCTGCTAGTTTGGATATGGGAGAGTTCCAGTCTTATCCATGCTCACCCATGACCCTCATTGGATAATCTGTGTAAATTTAATGTACTTCACAGAGTAGTTGTGAGAACAAGAGCAATAGATCTTATCAAATGTTAGTCTAACTTGATTCCTGTTCATTTCACTGGTTCCACTGTAAAAAGGACGGCATTGGATACAACTCAGTAAATACACACAATAAGGTTCTGCTCTAATATACTCCAGTGGTATGTAGTTACAGAAAAGGAAATCTAAACATTGCCACTGAGAAGCAACTGAGAAACAGGAAGGAGGTATCAACAAATGTACAGTGTAATACTTGGAGACAATAAAATGTGATTCACAGTAGTCTACATGTCTACACAGACTGAAGGCCCATTGAGTTCAGTTGGGCTTTCTCCCAAGTAAGTATATATAAAATTGTACCCTTAATTTAACAATAGCTGCTTTCTCTCTCTCTCTCTCTCTCTCTCTCTCTCTCTCTCTCTCTCTCTCTCTTGCATCCACAGTTGCCATTGTCTGTAGAAACTCTGAAAGGTGTATTTTGTTGAACCCTTTCCAGAACTATAGAGGCAATACCTATAACAATTAAAGAAGAAGAGAATCTTTAAATGTATTCCTTCCTCTGGGATAAGCTTTTAAAAATATATTATTCAAGTAGCATGCAAATCAGAATAAATAATTTAAATGATTTAAAAATGATTATATTTACATCTCTACTACAGTGCTAATGTTAATTTGGGAGATAATTACCTGCTTATATATACACCCCAATCATGAACCTGTAGAAGTAAAGAAATAAGCAAAACTCATTTTGATAAATAGATGCTGTGCAGTCTTGCTACTCATAGAGTGGAGAACCCAGAATGCCAATTTTTTGAAGTGATAGTTATTTGGTTTATATTGTGGGTGTTTCCCAGATAGTTAGTTCATAAATTATGTGAACAATATCCAAAGCAGTCCACTATATTATATCATATCATATCAGATTACTTGTCTTTATTTTATAGCATACCACAATTATTTTAAGAGATAATATCATTTTAAAATGTAATACAGGAATTCAAAGACACCGCTAAAATGAAAACAAAGGAAGAATCCAACGAGGAGCATGTGATAAAAGACAGTGAGGGAGGTGTGTGTGTGTGAGAGAGAGAAACTTTAAATTGTTTGTTGAAAGTCTTTGAAAATATCCAGAAGAAATAAGGCATGCAAGTTATGTTTGCTTGCTAGTGTAACTGGTTGCACAGCATTCATTCCCTGTTATGCTAACACAATTAAAATCTGATCTCTTTTGTACTGGTGAAGTGAGTTGGAGAAAATCATTGCTAAGTGAGGCACATTTGATTAAATTTCTGATTAGCTGATGTGTGGTATAGCCAAATCCATGAAGTTATAGTAAAAAACAAATTTTGGTTGATGCAAATAAACCACAACACATGCCATTTCTCAGAATCACCTCTCTCTGGAATAGGTTTGGACCCAGAAAAGTTTACTGGGTTCAAGAGATACTTCTGAAAAGTGCCTAGTAATTTCTGTCCTGTGTCTTGTGGCACATGTGTCAGGAGAAGGGGGTCTCCCACCATCTTTGGAACTGTGGAGACTTACTCTTCTTGCAAAAAGATGTTGGGTGGCATAGAGTTGTGTCCCATAATGTTTTCCCTAAGAAGATGGAACAGGACCTCTTGCTCTGCTACTGGACAAAAGCTACTAGCACTACCTGTCAGAAGACATTGCACAGCTCTTCTGTCCTCTTCTTAACAGTGTTTTGCTGGTAAGAAAACATGGAAAACATGAGAGGTTTATGAATGGAGAACATCATTTTTGGACCATCCAATCCAGTGAAAGAAGCAAGTGTAAGATGGGCATGACACTTGGGAGAAGGTGGGCAGTGACGGCATAGCTGTGCTGAGTGTTGCTATTATTTCCAGTCTTTGGGACTTCTACACCCAACCTTATACAGCATGAGTTGATAGCAATTGTGTAGAACGTGCCTCTGTTTAACTCCAGCAATTACAGGAGACAGCAAGGTGGTTGGGAGTGATTGAAAAAGCAGCAGAGTCACAATGGAATGGCAGGCAGAAGTAGAGATGTCACTCAGTGGACAATGTGAAGCCATCACATTACTTCTGCCCGGTCAGAGCAGATGGACCACAATTGATGGATCAGTTCCCAGGGGAACAGGGAAGTTCATCTTAGACATATGAGAGTAGGAGTCCTGTGAGAGGCAGGGAGAGATTGGAGAGAATTTATAGCTTTCAAGCCTGTTTTTAAAGCTAGAGTAGCATCCTGCCAAGGGCTTTCTAGAGAGCTCCGCTTCCTGCGTACAGCCTAAGTGAGGGAAGGCAAGAGGACAAAGCCACCTTTGTCCTTAGGCTATCTGAAGCTGCACAACTGGTGCCTTTGGCCGTGGCTATGGTAAAAATTCATATGCAGGCAATTATTTAGCTAGTGGTAATTTGTATTACAGTTTTGTTGTTTGTATCATCCTGCCATTTGGTAATGAGTATTGTACTTGAGTATTTGATTAGAAAGGTTAGAAGCTACAGAATGGCAATATTCTACCATTCTATTCTATTCTATCCAGCAAGATACAGATAACCAGTTTACCATGCATACTGTGATAAATAATGCTTTGGTAAGTGATGGTTTGCATTAGACATTTTTGGAGTAGCATCATATTATATTGGGTTATTAGTTATAGCTTGTAAATGCTCAGCACATTGAGAAGACGTGTCACTTCCTTCCATTGTCTCGTTTACAAGTACTATTATGTAGTGATTATAAGACAATTCACCAACACTTTAAAATAATGATTCAGCTAATTAAGGCTGAATTGCATTAAGCAAATTTTTGCACCAGCCAAATTATCATGGTTACTGTCCTCCCTCAAACAGCAAAAGAATTGGAAATGTTTATTGCATTAAAATAAAGGTGTGATAATTTGTAGGTTTTCTTCTTCAAAGAATCTCTGATGGGGGAAAATGCTTTCAGGAGCTTGTTTCATGAAGAAGAAAGTACATAGGATGCAAGGCAACTATATCATCAGTGCCTGAAAGGCTATTCAATCACAGATCTAGACAATAATCTCATGACTCTAAGGGATTATACATTAAAATCCCTGTTATTCAAAATTCAAATACATCTAGATATCCATTTTTGCTTTAAACTGCTTTCGTGAATCCCCATATTGGTTTGTGTAAACCTAGTAAACAATATTCTGGTCCTTATAGAGCTTAAATATGTAATTTTTTTCTTCATTCAGATGCATGACGTTGAACTGAAGTCTAAGTAGTGGATAAAGTCAACTGAGAACTAGGATGCTAGCATCTAAAACATCAACTATTTGTGTGCTCAAGTTGCCTGTTTTCAAGGAACAGCAACTATCTCCACATTGTGATGGATGATCACCTTCAGAGACAGGACTTTATGGTGCCAGCCAGCCAACCATCTCTTTCCTCCCTCCCTCCCTCTCTCTCTCTCTCTCTCTCTCTGCTTCCTTCCATCCTTCCTTCTACTTTTGAAAAGCTACTGAATTTTTTGGATTGCTATATTATCTGCTAGCCCTCTGAGTTCTTTTGTATCAGGCAGCAAGGGACCTGTACAAAGAATTATTTTAAGATTTCACTGCTGCTTTGCTGAAAAAGTTTCTTCACCAGAATGTTACAAAACTTGGTTAGATAAAACTTCACTAAAAGATAGCACAGGTCAAGTTGGTTCAGCATGCCAGGTAGCAGCATGGCAAGGTCCCAAGGAGAGATCATTTTGACTACTTTTAACCTAAATGGCTGTGACATTTTCAAACTATGATAGACACATCATGCAGTCAAACACACACACACACACACACCCTTCCTCAGTGTGATGGTACTGAAATGGCCAGTAATGCCAAGAGGATGTTAGCTTTGTCTCATATGCTATTTTTCATAGTTCATGAGTTTATAAAAAATCACATGACATCTTTTCTTTCATCTTCCCTATCTAGTATGATCCAGCATTCTCAAGTAGTATTTGCATGGTAGGTCATTTATGAAAACTGCCTGGAACCAGAACTGAATTCATCTGGAAACTATATATAAAATCAACATTAGTTGAACACTAGTTTAAGCTAAATATTTAAGATATTTCCTTTTCCCCTTCTCCACACCTCCATTCCATTTCCAGGATTCCACTGCCAAAGTCAAGAGAGACAATATATTTATTTCTCCATGCTAGAGCTTCTGCTGTTGTTCCCCAAAGGAGGATTTGGCCGCTGGTCTAACAATAACCTCTTGTGAGTAGTTTGAAGCAAGTAGACAAAGTAATTCTCCATTGTGGTTAGTGTAACTGTAGGACATGGGAGGGAGGATGTAGCCCACCTCAACCTTCTTTGTCCCTTTTGGTGATAGATGCTTGTAGATTTGTTGTCTCTCCATGAACTTCTTGTGCTTGAACATGAAAGAGCATATTCTTTCTGATATTCTAGCTTATGGGGATGTCAGTATCAGCAGAAATGTTGATTTTTGTTCTCTCAGTTTCTCTTTTTAACTTAATTCAATTTTTGAATCAGTTTGCAAACCTTGTATTATTTTCTTTCAAGTTCATATGAAAATCTGTGCACATTTTGTGCATTTTTATCCTCATGTAATATATTTCAGACCTTTAAATAATTAAAATATGCTTTTGGAGCACAATTTCTCCTAATATATGCATTTGTGTACACATTTTTGATCCAAGAGCAACATCACAAAATACTGAAAAATAATTTGTGTTTCAGCATGCATATTAGTAAGGGAAATACAAAGTAGATAGGATTTGTTCAGTTCCCATCTAAATGCAAACCTAGCTCCATCACCTCCTTCATGGATCACTGCCTTGCCATGGTGAAGGGGCTTGCGTAGCTCAATGAAGCTATGAGCTATGCCATGCAGAGTCACCCAAGATGGACAGGTCATAGCAGAGAGCTCTGACAAAACGTGATCCGCTGGAGAAGGAAATGGCAACCCACTCCAGTATCTTTGCCATGAAAACCCCATGGACAGTACCAAAAGGCAAAAAGATATGACGCCGGAAGATGAGCCCCTCGGGTTGGAAGGTGTCCAATATGCTACTGGGGGAGAGCAGAGGGCTAGTACTAGTAGCGCCAGAAAGAATGAAGCAACTGGGTCAAAGCCAAAAGGACACTCAGTTGCTGATGTATCTGGTGGTGAAAGGAAAGTCCGATGCTGTAAAGATCTATACTCCATAAGAAACTGGAATGTAAGATCCATGAATCAAGGCAAGCTGGATGTGGTCAAACAAGAGATGACAAGACTGAACATCGACATCTTAGGAATCAGTGAACTAAAATGGACAGGAATGGGTGAATTTAATTCAGATGATCATCAGGTATACTACTGCGAGCAAGAATCCCTCAGAAGAAATGGAGTAGCCTTCATAGTCAATAAAAGAGTAGGAAAAGCAGTACTGGGATATAATCTCCAAAATGACAGAATGATCTCAGTTCGAATCCAAGGCAAACCATTCATCATCACAGTAGTCCAAGTCTATGCCCCAACCACTGGTGCTGAAGAGGCTGAAGTTGACCAGTTCTATGAAGGCCTACAGCACCTTCTAGAATTAACTCCAAAAAATGATGTCCTTATCATCATGGAGGATTGGAATGCTAAAGTAGGAAGCCAAAAGATAACCGGAATAACAGGCAAGTTTGGCCTTGGAGTACAAAATGAAGCAGGGCACAGGCTGGTAGAATTTTGTCAAGAGAATACGATGGTCATAGCAAACACTCTTTTCCAACAACCCAAGAGACGACTCTACACATGGACATCACCTGGCGGTCAACACAGAAATCATATTGACTATGTGCTCTGCAGCCAAAGATGGAGAAGCTCTATGCAGTCAGTAAAAACTAGACCAGGAGCTGACTGTGGCTCATATCATGAGCTTCTCGTTGCAAAATTTTGGCTCAAATTGAAGAAAGTAGGGAAAAGCACTAGGCCACTCAGGTATGACCTAAATCATATCCCTGATGAATATACAGTAGAGGTGACAAATAGATTTAAGGAAGTAGATCTGATAGACAGAGTGCCTGAAGAACTATGGATGGAGGTTCGCAACATTGTACAAGAGGCAGCAACTAAAACCATCCCAAAGAAAAAGAAATGCAAGAATGGCTGACTGAGGAAGCTTTACAAATAGCTGAGGAAAGAAGGGAAGTGAAAGGCAAGGGAGAAAGAGAAAGATACAAACAATTGAATGCAGAATTCCGGAGAACAGCTAGAAGAGATAAGAATGCCTTCTTAAATGAACAGTGCAAAGAAATAGAAGAAAACAATAGAATAGAGAGGACCAGAGATCTCTTCAAGTAAATTGGAGATATGAAGGGAACATTTCATGCAAAGATGGGCATGATAAAGGACCAAAATGTCAGGGACCTAACAGAGGCAGAAGAGATTAAGAAGAGGTGCAAGATTACACAGAAGAACTATACAAGAAAGAGCTTAACGTCCCTGATAACCACAATGGGATGGTCACTGACCTCGAGCCAGACATCCTGGAATGTGAAGTCAACTAGGCCTTAGGAAGTCTGAGCAACAACAAAGCTAGTGGAGGCGACAGTATTCCAATTGAGCTATTCAAAATCCTAAAAGATGATGCAATAAAAGTGCTACACTCAATATGCCAGCAAATTTGGAAAACTCAACAGTGGCCGCCTTATTGGAAAAGGTCAGTTTACATTCTGATCCCAAAGAAGGGCAATGCCAAAGAATGTTCAAACTACCACACCATTGTACTCATTTCACATGCTAGCAAAGTTATGCTCAAACTTCTACAAGCTAGGTTCCAGCAGTATGTGGACCGAGAACTACCAGAAGTACAGGCAGGATTTCGAAGAGGGAGAGGAACTAGAGATCAAATTGCCAACATACGCTGGATCATGGAGAAAGCTAGGGAGTTCCAGAAAAACATCTTCTTCTGCTTCATTGACTACGCTAAAGCCTTTGTGTGGATCACAACAAATTGTGGCAAGTTCTTAAAGAGATGGGAGTAGCAGACCATCTTATTTGTCTCTTGAGAAACCTATGTGCGGGTCAAGAAGTAACAGTGAGAACTGGACACAGAACCACTGATTGGTTCAAAATTGAGAAAGGAGTTCGGCAAGGCTGTATACTGTCGCCCTGCCTATTTAACTTATATGCAGAGCACATCATGAGAAAGGCGAGGCTAGATGAATCACCAGTTGGAATTAAGATTGCTGGGAGAAATATCAACAACCTCAGATATGCAGATGATACTACTCTCATGGTAGAAAGTGAAGAGGAACTAAATAGCCTCTTGATGCAGGTGAAGGAGGAGAGCGCAAAAGTTGGCTTGAAACTCAATATTAAGAAAACTAAGATCATGGCATCTGGGCCTCTCACTTCCTGGCAAATAGATGGGGAAGAAATGGAGGTAGTGACAGATTTTCCTGGGCTCCAAGATCACCGCAGACAGGGACTGCAGCCAAGAAATTAAAAGATGCTTGCTCCTGGGGAGGAAAACTATGGCAAATCTAGACAGCCTACTAAAAAGCAGAGACATCACCCTGCCAACAAAAGTGCGTATAGTCAAGGCTATGGTTTTCCCAATTGCAATGTATGGCTGTGAAAGCTGGACCATAAGGATGGCTGAGCGCCAAAGGATTGAGGCCTTTGTATTGTGGTGCTGGCGGAGACTCCTGTGAGTCCCTTGGACCGCAAGGCAATCAAACTGGTCAGTCCTAGAGGAGATCAACCCTGACTGCTCTTAAGAAGGTCAGATAGTGAAGATGAAACTCAAATACTTTGGCCACCTAATGAGAAGGAAGGACTCCCTGGAGAAGAGCCTGATGCTGGGAACAATAGATGGCAAAAGAAGAAGGGGGCGGCAGAGGATGAGGTGGCTGGATGGAGTCACTGAAGCAGTTGATGTGAGTTTGGGTGGACTCCGGGAGATGGTGGAGGACAGGAAGGCCTGGAGGAATGTTGTCC
>NW_025335589.1:7402883-7478757 GCF_004798865.1 Varanus komodoensis
ATGAGATGGAAGGACTCCCTGGAGAAGAGCCTGATGCTGGGAACAATAGATGGCAAAAGAAGAAGGGGGCGGCAGAGGATGAGGTGGCTGGATGGAGTCACTGAAGCAGTTGATGTGAGTTTGGGTGGACTCCGGGAGATGGTGGAGGACAGGAAGGCCTGGAGGAATGTTGTCCATGGGGTCGCAATGGGTCGGACACGACTTCGCGACTAACAAGAACAACAAAGCTCCATCATTACGTGGTAGAGCATATACTTTAAATGCAGAGGTTCTCACGTTCAGTTCCTGAACCTCAGAGGCCCTGGACTTCTGCTGTCACCTTAGAAGAGGAACCAACCAACTGATTCAGTGGATAGGAAAATCCTATGAGCCTGGAAGGCTCACTCAACCTGTAAAGCCATGTCTCATCTGCAGAGACAGAAGTCATTATCTTCCAGATAAGAAGTCTAAAGAAGTTTCACAGGAAAGAAGATGGTTCCCAGCCAGTTTACCAATGACCCTGAAAAATGAATGACACTTCCTGGGTTGCTTTTGCCAATATTTTGCTTGGCTTTGCCCTTCCGTATTGCAGCCAGGATTCTACTTAGCTCCTGCTTCTGTTGTTGTCACTTGCCACATAGGATTCCAGTGCCTGGCATTAGATCACTTAATTTTTTGACCATGGATTAGTTTTCCCCCAGTCTAGGATTCTGAGGTCTGGCTAAAATGATTTTGTTTTGATTACTTACTTTGAATTCCTGCCTTTCATATGTGTTAGTTAGATGATGCTTCAAAGAGTGTGGAATTAAGCTGTGTGAAATGAAGTTATTGACATAAGTTATCTGAATTGCCAGCACAATGATGTTTCAATTATAGGGCAGGTATTTTTTTCTTACCATCCTAGAAATCCATAGGAGGTTGACCTTTCTGTGAATCAGGTGATCTTGCTTTTGAGTCAAGTTTCAGCTCTCACCATGAAATCTTTTCTGTGGCTGACTGAAAAATAACCAGCACACCGCTCTCTGATCAAGCAGGCCTTTTCAGGATTTGGGACAGCTTTCTTAAACAAGAAGCAACCCTCCAACCAGAGAGCCTGCTCCACTTTAATGGCTCACAAATGCTTTTAGGGGTGCAATTCTCTATGGCTCTCTATAGATTCAGAAATACATTTTGAATACAATTTTACCTGTTCCATAGAATTTTCCCACTCACTTTTCTGTTGTAGAAAAAGAAAAACTTGTTGTCGGGGAAGCTGCAATTTTGGGAGAACAGTTTGCAGTGAAATATAATGAGGATTGGCTGATCCCAGGAAGCAGGACTGATTCTGAATGGGTATGACATCACCAAGGAACTCAGCTAACTCCAAGGGAAAGTTCTGAACTGGAAACAAAACACTGGAGAAAATGACAGAAGACATAATGTTATGGTTTGGGGTTCTTCCTGAAGCTGCTTTTTGAGAAAATCCTATGTCCAATAAACTAAAAATAGTTTAGCATAGCTTTTGTTAATGTACCATAAAACGTTTTTAAAGGTATAGGTAGCCTTATGTTTTAGGTCTGCCTAGTATTTTAAAAATCACCTATGTTGGCTAACTAATAATGAGTAAATAGAAAGGAAACTAGTTGTAAATTATTTTGAATTCCATTAAGAAACAGTTTATACTGTAGCACAAGAACTGCAAACAGTGCACATTTCTTATTACAGGCCATAAAAACATGCAGTTATTTGATGCTTGCATGTCCATAGAAAAATATGATGTGTTCAGACCCACACCGACACATACACAGACACTATTTATTGTGATTCAGAATTAGAATTTACTTGCTTTATTTTTAAGAAAACATATTATTTGTGGTACAATATAAGATTTCACCAATATTAAATACCCTTCCTCTATGGACACATATTTATTTGACTTTTGCTCAGACATGGACACATATTCACTGAAGCAAAATATACTATGGCCATGACATATGAGATAAAAGTCTTTCATTTCCAACTACGAAAATCAGGTATGCACAAACTTTTTTGCTCCAAGATCCACATAGAATGATGGGAGCTACATACATGTACACAAGTTCACACTCACATAACTGACACGCAGGACTAATGGGCACGTCACTCACATACCATCCACGCTCAGTGCAACATCAACACATCTTGGTCTTGCAGCAACAGCATCTATCTCAGGTCACATCATCAAAGTGTTGGAAGTTCCCACCCAAGGTACCCAAAATGGTCTTTCATCACCCAAAGGGGGAAATATTCTAGCAATGGCCTACCATACCAGCATCATTCCAAACACATTTACAGATCATCTTAGGAAGCTGGTGGATATATGCAATCATTGTTCCTGAGAAAGTCCAGAGACACTCCAGACAAAGCTTATACGGCAGGAACCATAGAGCCTGTACCTAGAACCTGTTTCCCATTCCTCCCCTTTTTGGCAGCCACAAGACAAAGTTTAAAGCATGAATCATTTGCTGACTATAAGATGTGGCTAACCTACTTCTTTCCAAAACTGTTGTCAGTGACTAGAAATAAATGATGGGAAAGGTGAGTCTTCTTGGAGAAAGTAAGAATATGTGAATGAAAGAGATTGCTTTTTCATCTCATCAAAGTCAGTATTTCACTACAGAGCAGCTCCATAATTTTCCATTGACATTGCTAATGCAAAAAGTGGTTGCAACGGAAGTATGATACGTTATGGCATAATCTTACAAATGTTCCCTTCCATCAAAGCACAGTGAGATCAGTTTAATTAACAGTGGCCTTCACCTTTTTTCTTTTTATGCTTAAGTATTTGCTGTGCCTGTATATCATCTTTACATTGTAAAGGAAGAATATACAAGCTTCAACAGGAAAGGCAAACAGTAGTGGAGAAAGAATTCTGATTAATGGAAGATAAGAGACTGGAAGAAATAAATACAGGAAAAGTCAAAGGAAGCCAGAAAAAAAAATGAGAGCATTAGAAAAGAACAAATCCCTGGTTTGTGGGGTAGATGGTAGATAATTTCCCTAATAGTTACTGTAAAAACTGAAATTTTTACAGTTTTTAATTTAGTTTTTCAATGCAAATCAAATAATAGTTGTGTCTTTATGGTGTGGGGGGAGAGGAAACAAATTTACAAAAGATTTCTAAGCATATTATTATGTCCATTCTGTGCCAGAACATAGAAATAGCTGGACCTTCCTTCTCTATAGAAGCTTGACCTTTCTGAGAGCTGTATATGAAAGGTTAGAAAGGAAGATGATGCAGACCAGCTTTTCCCAACCGGGTGCCCTCCAGATGTGCTGGACTACAAGTTGTACCACCCACAGCCGAAGTTGCAATGCTGCCTAGGAATATGAGAATTGTAGCCTGACACATTTAGACTGTACTAGGCTGGGAAAGGCTGCTTTATGACATCTTCCCTGCTAGCCTTCCATGCACTGCTTTCAGAAAGGTCACCCTTCCATAGAGAAAGGAGGGGGCAGTTATTTCTATGTTCTGGAGATATTCACCTTTGAAAATGAGAGGGCAGAGATGACCAGCCAGGGCTAAAATTCCTTTAATGTCTAAAGGGAAAGAATCCAAAATTAGCCCAAGTAACACAGAATGATAGACAATCTAACATTGTAAAGGTTACCTATTTATTGGTTAGTACTCTCTGATGTGTAAACTTCATAAAATTGAAGCTCAGAGAAAACATTGTACAGCCTTGTCTATATCTCTGGTGTCATTTGCCATTGTTGCTACAGAATTTGCTGAAATGATCATGCAAAAGACGTGGTTCCAATTCTTATTTTTGTTACTTATGTTAATGTGCACAAGACTGGATTCTAGGCAAAAAAGAGAAATAAGAAGCAATGAACTAACCATAGAAGGTCTTTGTCATAACTTTTGGGAGTTTATCCTCATGAAGGTTAGTTGTGCTGCAGAATGTTTCTTGGACATCAATCTCTGCTCCTGATTATTTATGATAATTTAATATGGTGTATTTTATTGTATTTTTAATGTGCTGTTGTGAGCCACCTGGAGAGCTTCAGCTGTTGGAAAGTATAAAAATTAAATAAATAAACAAACACCAACAAGCATGATAATACAATGTATGTGCTCCAGGATATTACTGTTACTGCACTGATGCAAGGTGCACTGGATAGCTTTTCAACAACATATGTCTGCTGGTACCCAATGTCCTTTCCAGACCCTTGTACAAGTATGTGCACCTTGAAATGATACACACCGTACAAAGAACCTTTGAACTTTGTCTGTAGCATATCTTAGCAGAAACAATCCAATGAAACACATATCAAAAATATCTACAAAACATGGGAATTTTATGGACATACATTAATCAAAAGTATACACAGTTATTATTCATGGGAATTAGTTGTTGACAAAAGGTGTTCTATGAATTCTAGAATGGATTGAATCAGTTCACATATTAGAAGCAAAACTAGAAATATGAAATGAATGAGACAAAAGGCAACATTAATAACATAGAGATGGAGAGATAAACATCCAGGAATAAAATTGCAAGAGGAAGGAGAGGGAAATAGTTTGCAGGGCTTGTATTTAACAGTGGACAGGGCACTAAGCCTATTCCTGTAACAAAAGGAGGCCAGAACGCTCATTACCTACATTCAGCACAACACACCCAACCTTGAGTTCCTGCACACCACTCCTTCCTGTTTCCTTTCATCAATCTTCCTTGGGAACCATTTTTTTGCATTATCAAATCACCACAGAGGCTCATAAATAAGAGGGCTCACACAGGGGGAAAAAAGGAGTGGGATGGGAAGCTCTGGACACAAGCCTTGGCTTTGGATACCATCAGCTGCAGTATCCTGCTGGATCAACTTGAGGCTGACCAATGGAATCACTGGCTTGCAGAGCTTCCAACCTTACCTGCAGGGTCAACTTGAGACAGTGACATTGAATAACATTTCCTCAGTCCCTTGGCAGTTGAACTTCTGCAAGTTACCACTGCAGGGTACCACTTTGTCCCCACTGTTGTTCAACATCTGTATGAAGCCACTGGAAGTGGTTATTAGGGGATTTGGAGCCAAGGGTCACCCTGTGGCATCAAAATCCGGTGAGACCATGAAAGTCCTGGATCAGTGTGTGGAATCAGTCATGGGCTTGATGATAGCCAATAAACTGAATTTGAATCTTGGTAGTACAGAGGGCCTTGTGGACAGATAGATGAGGGTAAGGGTGCGTCCCCTACTGAAAGGTCAGGTTTGTAGGCTCAGGGTTCTGCTGCATCCATCACTTTTGCTAGAGGCCCAAGTCACCTCAGTGGCTCAGAGTTCCTTTTACCACCCTTGACTGGTATGCAGGCTAGAGCCTGGATAGGAATAAACTGGCCGCAGGGGTACAGGTGCTAGTAAAATTTAACACTGGATTATTGCAATGCATTCTGTGTGGACCTGCCCTGTAGGCTGGTTCAGAAGCTGGAACTCATGTGGAATGCAGCTGCCAGGCTTTTGTCAGGAGTTGCCCTTTTTCAGCATGCAGCGCTCCTGCTGAGGGAATTGCACTGGCTGCCCATTTGCTAACAACATCTTTATTTCAACAGTAGAAAAGCAGAGAGAGGATGGTAGTTATACTTTCTAGATAAAGGACCTCAGAAGGATAGAATGGGGCTGAAATTTTTCTTCTTATCTCAGCAGAACATAACTTCATTTACTAACGCAAAAAGGGCCAGGGAAGGGTGGTGAAAATGACGACGGGGCTTAGGAAAAACAACAAGTAAGAGGGGCATGATAGAGTATATATTAAATAGTACGGAGAAAGTTGACAGGGAGATGTTTCTTTTTCTCATGTAACACTAGAACTCATTATCATCCAGTGAATCACATAGCTAAACTATGGAATTCACTACTGCAAGGTGTAAGGATAGTCACCACCTTAGGCAGTTTTAAAGGGGATTAGACAAATTCATGGGGATGATGCTGTTAGTGGCTACTACTCCTAATGCCTATATGCAAAGTCCAGAGGCACTGTACTTCAGAATACCAGTAACTGGAGACTATGAGTGCGAGAGTACTATTGCAATTATGTCCGGACAGTGCCCTACTGCTTCCTACAGGCGTCTGGCTGAGTTTAGTGGGAACAGAATGCTGGACTTTGGTCTTTGTCCTGATCCTAAACAACTCTCCTTACATTCTTTACCACTGGCTTGGCTGAGCATATTTAAAATAAGGTTTCCCTGAAGCCAGTCCCTGCAGGCAGCATTCTGGATTCTAGGCATTCGCTTTCCAGTTTGGTTTACAGTCTCAGGCTGTAAGAAGTGATAGGTTTGGATACATAAGTCAGAAAATGCCTTTAGTGGGGGATTCTGAAGTTTCATACACTGACCTTGACAACTGCAAGATTAGTTCTACTTGTCCAGTTATCTTAACACTGGGCAATATTAGTTATGTTTTTTCCTTATATGGAACAACATTTCCTTATATTTCCAACATTTATGGAGGAGAAAAAACTTTCCATGGTGCTTTTTAATGTTAGGTGTTTCTGTTTTGATTTTTTACTCGGGGAGATTATAGTGTGGGAACATATTAGTAAGGCTTCATATTGATATATCAAAGTAACCAATATCCTTTAGTTCAGAGACAAATTCATAGATAAACACGAGGGACAAAGAAAAGGTCACAATTTTTCCCCAAGTGGAAGAGTTTTCTGTGTATTTCAGTTATGGAATGCCATGTTCCTGTTCTGCTGGACGCTTTTTGTAGTACTTGGTTTTCAAAAATCACATGGGTGCCTTGCCTGTGTTCAAAAATTACCTACCTTAATGAGCTTAATGCATAACAAAATGTTAATGTCATAAACTGGTTGAATAGTGATTTTGTATTACACTGAATCCCCAATACGATATTAAATATGTAGTTTCTTATAAATAATGAACCAAACCCTCTGGAACTTCTACGTCAAGAAAAATTTTGCTTTAGAATATCAATCATTTTAATGATGAAACTTGTTAATGATGAACCTACTAATGTGAAAGTGATTCTAAGTGCTCTGGACTCTTTTTTTCTAATGATAAATTAATCTTTGAAGTTGAAATGGACATGTTACACCTAGCAACTGTTCAGCAGCAAGTTAAGGCCTTTTTCCCCACTATATACTGTGGTTTTGGGGGAAGGTCACACCTTCAGGTCTCTCAGGCCATTGAAGCTGAGAAATTACATCCAAGAGAATATAGTCAGAGTGGATGCCCCATCAGCTTTAAATTTAGCAGATCATGATAATCTCTTGAGGACCTGAGCAGATCAAAAAATCAATGGTCTAAATCAAGAGAACTGCAAGCCAGTGCTGCCCTACTGTCTTTATGGTTTCAAAGATTAATCATAGTCACAGAGCACAAGGTTCTCACTGCTAAGGGATTTCAGGTGCAGCAGGAACTGGGAGAACAGGATGCTTGGATATAATTCAAGTTCTTCCTCTTCCCCTGCTTTCAGTCCCTCCTTTATTGGATCCAGATTGTGCAGAAGCATGGGCAAAAATGTCACTTCAAAAAGTATGCTGAGAGAGCTTAGAAGGAAGAACTAAGCACTGTAGCACTAGGGCTGGCCCAAGAGATGTTGCTGCCTGAGGGAAAGTAGCAAATGCCACCCCTCAGCCACCCATGTGACAGTGCATAGTACCCAAAGTCAGGCAAGGTCTTTTGGCAAATGAGGCAGAAGATTCTCCAAGCACCTCTCTATTGGTGCCTGAAGTGGCTGCCTCACCCTGCCTAATGGGAGGGCTTGCCCTCTATAATACATGCCACCACAACCACCGCAATGTATAGGAAGACAAAACAGCTTCTCCAGCCCAAACTCCAGTAATTTATAATTACTGAATTATAAACGGTGCCCAGAGAGTTCCACCCATTCCTTCTGTGGAGACACTGCATTATGAGGCAGATGAACTTTTAGTCTAGAAGAGCAAGGTACTCTAAAGCAAGCTTCCTAGAACACCAGGGACATTCTTAGGAATAAGCTGACCTAGCCTAGAGTTGGATATTGCTTGCTTTAGAACTGTCTATATTTAGCTATCAAAGGTGCTGCATGCAGGAATTTTCCATGCATGAATCACATACATGTATCAGGGTATTTAATCCCATTACTGAAAATCTGGAAACTTGAACAGTTTTTGATATTACATAATGCTGAAGTAAAGTGATGCACACTGGAGCAAAAAAAATCTCAACCTGGCTTAAAAGCTGATGGAATCTAAGCTGCTGGTGACTGAGCAATAAAGACCTCTTGGGGTTTTTGTGGACAGCTTGATGAAAACATTGGACCACGTGCAACAGCTGCGAAAAGGGCAAATTTCATGTTAGTCATAATTAGAAAAGGAACAGAAAACAAAACCAACAATATCAGAAAAATCAAAACTGCCTTATACAAAACACTGATGTGCCCACATGTGGAATACTGGATACAGTTCTGGTCACTGCACCTCAAAAGGGATTATGGAAAGCCAGAAAGGTGCTGAAAAGGGCAGCCAAAAGGATCAAGCGGTTGGAACAAGTCCTTATGAGGAAAAGTTACAATTGTGGAAGTTTTGTTGTTCTTACATGCTGTCAAGTCATCTCTGACTTATGGTGGGCCTATGAATGAATGCCCTCCAAAATGTACTGCCCTTGAAAGTCCTGCTCGGCTATTACAAACTCAGAGCTGAGGCTTCCTTTATGGAACTGATCCACCTCATATCTGGTCTCCCTTCTTTTTCTGATTTCAACTTTCCCTAGCAATATTATATTCTCCAGTGTCGCTTTCCTTCTTATGCCTGAAGTATGATAGCCTCAGTTTTGTCACTTTTGCTTCTAGGGCAAGTTATTACTTGTCATTATTGCCATTACATTGCATTTATATCCTGGCTTTCTTCCTCTAGCAAGTAAGCCAAGGTGGATTACAAGATTCTCTTCCTTTCCATTCTGTCCTCACAACAGCAAGCCTGTGAGGTAGGATGGGCTGAAGGGCAGTGACAGGCCCAGTGGGCTCTATGGCTGAGTAGGAACTAGAACCCCAGTCTCCCGAGTCCTGGTTCCACACTGTTAACCACTATACCACACTGGCTCTCTCAGGTTCAGCCCTGATTTGATCTAGGACCTCTTCTACCACAAGATGATGTAGTAATGGCCATGGATTTGGGTAGGTTTAAAGGGAAGTCGATTATGCATCCATGGAGAATACAGTTATCACCAGCCATAGGTCATGACTGGCTATATGCTACCTCCAGGATCGGAACAATAGGCCTCTGTATGCCAGTTGCTGGGCATACGAGCAGAAAGGTGCTGTTGAACTCATGTCCTTATTGTGGGGCTTCCCACAGACATCTTGCAGGTCATTATGTACACAGAATGCTGCATAGATATGCCTTTGGGTGACCCAAAACAACTCTTCTTAGGTTCAGTGCAGTGCTATACTATTTTTCTTTATTAAATTTTCATACTGCCTATTGGCTGAAACTCTCTGGGTGGTATGCCAGTCAAATAGTAGAATATAGAAACCATCATCCTGGTTCCAAATGTACAACATCATTTTTACCCTAATCTAATCTAATCTAATCTAATCTACAGAAGTGAGGTTTATGTGGCTCTCCTTTTATGTGACAATAATGGCATCCCTCTTTCAACTAAAAAAAAAATCCCTTCTGTCTAGCACATGTGGTTATGACAAATACACTTGTTCACATGTGCGCTACTAATTTATTCCAGTTGATGTTATTTGGATCCCAAGGCATACTTCAAATGATGCCAAAACCTCCATCCTCATTTCAAAACCACACATATCACTCAGAAGATTGGCCAATAACCTCAAGGTTGGTTATGATTTTTAGAACATTCTATTCTTAGATCACACACATGTGCTTTACTACAGCTATGGTAAATAATGTAAAATGTAGTAAGGTGTATCTGTTAAGACTCATACAGAAATATCATTGAGATGTAGCTAGGTTATTCATTAAGAGGTGTGAATTTCCTCATGTTGCCAAGCATTAACTAGCTTAATAGTTACAATTCTGCCAGCCTGAAGAATTTTGGAAAAACCCATGGTGAGTACAGCTTTAATAAACCATTATACTCAAATGGGTGCTATTGTACAAGTACAGAAAGAAGAAGAAATGGTAACTTCATTAACTTTGCTGCTATATGTGTGCTGTTATATTAAATCTGATAACAAATCAGAGACAGGGCTGAAGGGGCAATGCTTTTGTAGAACATGGAACAGAAAGTCTATCAGCCAGTGTGGTGTAGTGGTTAAGAGCATGGGACTGGGACTCAGGCGATCCGGGTTCGAGTCCCTGCTCGGCCATGGAGCCAACTGGGTGACTTTGGGCCAGTCACAGACTCTCAACCCAACCTACCTCACAGGATTGTTGTTGTGGGGATAAGATGGAGGAGGAGAATGATGTAAGCTGCCTTGAGCCCTTTGTAGGAAAAAGGCAGGATATAAATTGAAAAATAAATAAATAAATAAATAAACTATTAGCATTACCTCTAAGATTGGCACTGGAAAGGATATTTTTCTGTATGGACTGGTCAGGGATGAGGTAATTAACAGCAGGGCTGGAATGTTGATGTTAGGAGAGGCATAAATACATTAGCTGCAAACAAGCTTGCTGGCGACTGCATGCCAGCAGAGGGTGAGACCAACTCCACTGCTGGCATGCAATTGCTGCCATGCACACATGCACACTAAATGGATTCCTTTCCCATTCATTCACCTCATGTTTACATATATTTTCGTCTGCCACACCACACACATGTTCTCCATTCATCCCATTCTCTCTCTCATTCTCTTTCTGCCTTTCCCACTGTATAGCAGGGAGAAGCTGTTATCTTTGGTTAGCAGTTAATTGAGAATAACTGCTTTGGAGTCCTGCTTTTTAGTTATCGGTTATCTCTGGTCAGATGATCAAATTTTCATTGATTGGAGCCTAGAGAGAGGCTGGCAGGTTGATGAGGAAACCCTACAAGTTATATGTGGCCTACGAACCAAAGGTTCTCCACAACTGGCCTACATAGTCACAACAGGCAAGATAGAGTGAGAATTCACCAAGGACTTAGAGACACAGGGAAGGTGAGGCAGACATTCCTGAAGTTTATGTCTTTAAGACTTAAGAAATTGGTGAGGGGCACTCCCCATATGGCTTCTATGCATCACACTGACTTCTTTGGAACTTGTAGGGGGAGAGGAAGTTTTGTGGGCAAGACTGCCCCCGTGAGTGCCATTTTTGGTGGAAAGGCAAACTTTAAATGGAATAAACACAAATAAAACTGTGGCAAGAAGAACTGGAAGCAGACTAGGTTCTGCTTCTCAGACTCAGATCAAGGTCACCCAAAGCCTGATGATGGACAGGAAAGGCACTTGCTAAAAGGCTCCTGCCTCTACCCAAATATTTATCTGTGGTGCAGTTCAGTATTAATTGCAGCTCTCCTTTGTCAAATTTAATAAAACTGTGGCCCAAAGGCAATACAGTAATGTGTGTGTTGCCTCCTATTCCAAGCTGAAGTAGCTGGGTGTGGCTATGAAAATATAAACACCAAATGTCTCTTGTCAGCATTTTCACTGTTCATTATGCAGCACTGCATTGACGACAGTGTTTTTGACTATTTCATGGTTTATTTGCAACATTTATGTACAGGTCCAGATCGAAACAGATTCTAGAGTGGTGAACAATAAAAATTAAGAATATAACACTATATTAAAAGGAGGTCATTAAAAAAATCAGTAGTTAACCAAGCAAGGCTTCAGGAGGTATCAGAAATGAAGCCACCACACTGAAGCTTCTTCTGGTAGCCTCCAGTTGGGCCAAAGGTCCATGTGAAATGATCGGAGCATGTCATATGGTAACCTCAGTAACCTAATTATGATCAAGGCTGTAGTGGAGTCAAGGTCAAAGTATCTAGCCTTTTAAATTGACAAGAATATTGATAGTGGCAGCATCATTCTTGCCTTTACCGTCTGAGGGCTGCAATTTTCTTATCATACTAGTAGGAAAGCATGGGAAGCGGAAAGAAACTATAAATTGTGAGCTATCCCTGTTGCAAAGCAGTGTATTTTGGGGTGGCTTGGTCTTGGATGTGCAATTCATACCCATTAGCTTTACAGCTTTACAAAAACCTGCTTCTGTGAAGATGAAAACTGATAAAACAGCTTCAGTGATACAGATTAAGACATCTGCCTGCATCTTTAAGCTTGGTTGTGTGGCTTTGAGGTCTGGCATAGTGAGAACATACATTTCAAAATTTACCACTGCATCCCCAATTATTACATACCAGTACTTAATGGATTGTTATAATGCCAGCATTATGGCTGAATGATATCGCTTTACACAGGTTTTGTGTGCAGTGGAGGGCTATGAAAGGCAGTTGAAACATCCAAGACACTCCTGAGTGGTTTCCTATGGACTGCACTGTGCTCCACTGTGTCCAGATCAATGCTGCAGAACAGGTATAGAAATGACAGCATGATAAATGAAGGGCAAGCGGCATAACATAAAGAGTTCCATGTAACTTTTCCAAAAAACCAATCAAAGCAATGCCTTTGCTTTTAATTAATTAATACTGCAATCAGTCCTAGAGGCAAGTGGGTGGGGGAAGGCCCTTTTCATCAGTCAGCTACTTTTCATCCTGAATTATCGCCTAAGTTTCTGCTTGTTGCTTTGTGTTCAGTTGGGACCTAACTTCTTAATATACGCAAAGGTGTACAACCAAACCTTGATGATCCCAGCAGTTTGTCTACATTCATGGTGAGAAAAGAACCTTGGAGGGCTTCAGGACTGGCTTTGGTGTTCCTGGTACAGAAGCACTCTAGCAGGGCTTCTCCAGTCAGTGGTTTCAGGCTAGGCTGGCCGCTTACGCATCGCCAGAGAAGAGGAAATGGATTGTTCAAAGAGAGGGCCAAAGAAGAATCCATCGAGAATAACATTGACATATGTGTATGCATAGGTGCTAATTTAGAATGAAAAGCTATGATTTAAATAGAAGGAAAAGACCTCTCCCCATGGTGGAGAAGAGTGACCAGCTCTTCTGTATTCAGCCAGATTTGGACCAGGCAAATAGAGGGCCATTCCAAATAGAGGCAGTCCTCTGCCAGCTCTCCAAACAGAGGACTGTTCTCTGTAAAGTAGAGCACCTGTCCACCTTAGTTCTGGTGGCTTTAACTAACTGCTGTAGAAGCAATCCAAGCAACACTGGGTGACTGAGTCTTGCCCAGTCTTTACATTTTTCACAGTGCTTCAGCGTTACCTTAGTTCAGAGGCTTTGAGGGAAATTAGATTGCACTCAGAATGCCAAGCCAGAGGCAGGAGAGAAGCTGGGTCAATAATGATGCTGGTCCTGGAGGAATTATATGGATGAAAAACATGATGGGTGAGGAAAGAATCAAGAATCCTGTTCATCTTCCCATGCTGCTTCCTCACATCATAGTGTCCAGAAAGGTTTTCTTGAGGGAGAAAGGGAGACACAGAGGTTTCATTACATGTATTTGCATGTAGCATTCAGTTGGGTCACGCTGAACTTTAAACTATGCAGTAAATTACGAGTTTCATATTTTGTAGATTTCCTATGACTCATCCTAGGGCTTAAAAAACGCTTTCATTGTCTGTAATCCAGCAAATGAGTTGAACCACTCATTCTTAAGTGGTTGATTCACACCACTCACTTTCTGCAGCCTCATATGTATGGGTACTCAAAGAGAAACGAGAAAAGTTTTGAGCATGGTCTGTTGGCACCTATCCCTATGACTGTGGTTCCAGGAGAAAGCGCTACAGTGTCAGAGAGCGCTTGGAGGTTAGAGATGGAAAAGGAATGGCAGTCTATTTTGTTTTTCTGGCATCTGATTTTGTTGATGATGATGAAGAGGCTGTAACACCATGGCCACGGCCACAACCACCACCTCTACCACTACTACACTATAGCTAGTATTAGTGTTAGTCAGGAGGCAATCAAAATTAGAGATCTGTGTCTGGCGGCAAGCAGTTTGATCTTTCCACCAAAGGTGATGTTAGGTGCTAGTCCTCTAGGAAATTCTGGGAACAATTTGCTTGACCATTATCCCATCCATGGACACTTGCTGGAATAAAGGTACAGGATCTCTAATAATCTCTGTTCCATCTCTGTGGAATACTTGGCTCTTTGCCCATATGTGCTTCAGCTCCTGCTGCCTCTTTTGAATTTTCCGGCCTAAGATTGCCAGCTTAAATCAAATTACCTGCTTCCTCCTGTCCATACAACCTTTTTAAAAATAGGGGTGTTCTTAGGAGAATCGGTGTTTGAAGACACATATAAAAAGAGACAGACTTTAGAGCACGTGTGTGCAGTTTGTTTGCTTGCTTGTTTGATTGATTGATCCCCAGATTGTTTTGGTACTTAGCACTGCCTGTGCTTCCCCCACGAGATGGCATGCTTCTCAGAGGTGGATCATTGAAAGGGACCTCAGTTTTGAATCTATTAGCACATATGTATAAACTGAACTGGGACTTTTCACATCTAAAACATAATGTGTGTACCACTGTGCCACAGGCCTTCCTAACTTTCTGCAAACAGCCATTTCTACGCTTTACCAAGCATAAATGGAAAAGAAATAACTGTACTCTTTGTGAAGAGCTCTCTTCCTAAATCAGTTGGATTGTCTGTCGTATAGGTTGATTTTTCTTATTGACACCATTTGCATGTTTCCCTATAACATAAATTTTCTGGTAGAAGACATAAAATGTAAACACAGCTCAGCTACGGATGTGTTATCTTATTGTAATATTTCCTTCCCTGCAATCTTACCCTCCTAGAAAAGCTCCCACTCTCTACTTCCACCATTTTTCAGAACCTTTCTAGCCAACGTGCAAAACTCCTGCCTGAATGCTATCTCATTCCACCCTCAAATTGCTCCTAGGCTGAAAACCTGCATAACAAGTTTCAATTCCAAACAAACATTCATGGCTGAGTTATGAACCCCCTGAAGGGCTGATGGTACAGTGGATTAACTTTTTGCTTTTGGTTGAAATCCATAAGAGGCCAAAAGCTGGGATGGGTTGTACAGCACCCCTGCCCCCCAGTGCTTCATTTTTCAGCATGACTTGAAAGATATGGAAAACAGGGTTAAACAATACCAACATGAAACTGATTGGGGTGGAGTCTGGGGGGATTGGTTCACATGCTGTTGCACAGATGTATAGATCTGTCTTACATATTTCTGCAATTACAGGCAGGGCTGTCATCAGTTATAGATTTAGTTGGGTAGCTGCCAAGAGCCTGACCTTAGCAAGGGCCCAGAGTCCCCTTGAGTTGCTTCCTTTCTTTACTCTTTCTCCTTCCTTGATCACTGGCCATTCTTTCTGGTCAGTGAACAAGCAATGGTTGTGGTGGTAAGGAGGTGGAGCAGGAGGTGTCACTGCCTCCTTGCTCACTGGTACCTCCTTGCAGAATGCCCTTGCTTCCTTGTGCGCATGCCAACCAAAAGGGAGCAGGTGTAGCTTCAGGGCTGAAGAGAAAGTTTAAGCCTCTTCCTGCCACTGTCATGATGAACCTGATGAAAATCTCCCCTCACCTCCCTGGGCTGCCTCTTGGATCAGGAGCACAGTATGCACTGGCATATCCCAGACCAATCTTCTGATAGGAAGAACCAGCACATGAGGAGATTTTTGCCATGACCACCGTGTCAGGAAGGGAGTGCTAAACTCTATTTCACCCCCGTGGTTCCTGTATTGCTCTGTCTCTTCCGTGGTGACATAAGAAAAATATCCATGTTAATTGCATCCATGTAACTGATGTCACATCTTGTTTGGCCCTGAAAGGGAGATGTAGTGCAAGTTTGAGACTGGTCAGGAGTGAGGGGAGAGTGGGAGGAGAAGCAGAACTGTGTTCAAAAAGTTGCTAAGGGAGCAATCCTGTGTGTGTTTATAGAGAAAAACCTTACATCTCATAGGACTTTTTTCTGTGTAGATGAGCATGGAATTATGCCCTAAGAGGTTCCTGGATTCCAGAACCATCTTTCACCTCATGTGCAAGACTTGCAACAGTTGGTTTTAACTGCAGTTCCACCACATTGTTCCTTCATGTGTACAACTTTCCTGTTGCACAGTCATTTTAACAGGATAGTTCATTTTAAACCGTCCCATTTTGTAAAGCCAGAGCAACATGAAGACAACAAAGCAGATAGCCACTTGTTAAATGAGAAAGGTAGATATTCGCTTATTAAATAAAAAAGATAAATTTACACACAGTTTGCTTTTTGAATTTCCACTCTTGCTGACAGTCATCTCTTTAATTCAGTTTGTCCTTCACAAATGGTAAACAGAAAGATAAAAGGTTTGGGCAAAGGAAGACTTGTTTAATAATGAATAATGTGTGCAGACCGAATAAAATTGCATTTTATATGTGAAGGATGGGTTCTACTCAAGAGAATTCTTAATAGATATCATCCAAATGGAGGCATTTTTGCTTCTAGAATGAGGACTGGCCACATTCCAGTGTTTGCAACTTTACTTTGGTCATTTCAAGGGATTTCAATACTGTTATATCATTTTGTCTTTTATATTGCTACCTTGAAAAAACTTCTGAAAGGTGCCTTAAAAATGCTTACTATAAAATAAATAATTAAGTAGATTATTTATTTACGTATTTGTTTACTAAATCTGTATAGCCATTCCTTAACACAAGTTCCCTGGTTGGCTTAAAAACACAGCATTAAAATATGATATTCTACATTTAAAAAAATACAAAATAAAATTATATTAAACCATGGAATTTAAATCTGAGAGGCCCAAATGCTGAGATACAACACCTGAGTGAACCAAAAGGCCTCATGGCAACCCTCTCTAAGAAGGCTCCTCTATGAACCCAACCTTACTACTGAAAAGGCTTTCTTCCTGGTGGTCACTGCCTCACCATAGCAAGTCTTCTGAGGAATACCTTAAGTTTGAGGTAAATAGGGACATACAGAAGAAAGTGCTTTGTCAGGTAACTTGGTCTCAAGGCATTTAGGACTTTAAAGATTAAAGCCCAATCTTTAAATGGAGCAAGGAATGGGCTGGGGTCCAATGTAGCTCAAAAATATGGGCAGAATGTGCTTAGACTGCCATGTTCCAGTACATAATATTGCAGCCTTATGGTGGACCAACTGCAGTTTCTAAACCATTTTTTCAGGGAGGCCCACAAATAATGCAGACGTAGGAGTGCATGAGTAGTCATGGCCAAGTTATCCCCATTTCACTAAACTCATAGTTGATGTATCAGCTAAAACGGGCATAAAGTGCTCCAACAGAGGTCACGTGTCCCTAAAAGCAGTGCTGGATCTACAAGCACCCCTACATGTAGACTGCTGATCCTTCAGTGAGTGGGATCCCATCTAGAATAGGCTTTGTGCAATTCTCCCAGGTGAATGACCTGCCAGCAGTACCTCTGCCTTATCTGGACTGAGTCTCTCATCATTCTCATCCAGTCCATTACCACGCCTAAGCACAGGTTTCAGACAACCACAGCCTCACCTGCATTTGATGAAAAAGAGAGAGGACTACTCTTTTTCATCAAATGGCCACTGGTCATGATGGTTATATGGTATCTTCAGAATCAGAAGCAGTATTCTTGTACATTCTAGTAGCCGGGATCATGAGCAGCAAGGGCCCATTGAGTTCATGTTCTGCTTGCAGTTTCCCTTAGGCATACAGGTGGTTCTTGTGGGAAAAGAATACTGGACGAGATGTTTTCGGTCTCATCCAGAATGACTCTACTTTCACTATGTTTTTAAAAAGAGATAAACCACTTAGTCTTGATCAGTTTTCCATTTAGTAAATTGGACAGCAGATTTAAAGAACTGTTTATTATTTCCAATGTAAAGACATATAAGCTCATGGATGGGAAGCCAAGAAGAGGCATATTTCCTCCTCCGCTCTCAGCTTGGAGAGAATGGCTCTTCTGAGAGGCTGTCAGCTATGTAATATTAAGGTGCAAATTTATGCAATATATTTGAGTAATGGATTAAAAGTTATGTGATTAACTGACTAAGAATATTGTAATAGAGTAAAAGCAATCCTGATTTAAACTCTTCAGTTTAACCTAACCAGAGACAGCCATCAGCCAGAGAAGAATGGGAGCATGTTTATACTATCCTTTCCACATTTGTCTAGTTTTATTCTTTTTCTTTTAATTTCTATTGCCCATCTCCCCAATAACCAAAATTCTCTGGACAGTTTACAACAGTTCATAAAATGAGAATATAATGCAATAAAACACCATAAAATTCAGTAGCCGATCATAAAAATCTTCATTAGTTATTGCTCTGAAATGAAAGCAGGAATGCTGTTTGCTCATGTTCACACATGAGTAGGATCCAGCAGGATGTTTATGCCCCACTGAATCTCTTACATCCCATGGATCACATTGCACAAGCAGCCTCACTGCTTGTACAATAGTGATTTAGTACTTCTGGAACAACTCAAAATGCACAGAAGCATTTGTTTCTGGAAGGAAGTAGGTCAGTGGAGCTCACATAACTGGGCTCTGCTAACCTTCTTCCTACTAGAAATGAACATTTTGGCTGCACCTAAAAAAGGATTGTAATCTTAGGAAAAGTGCATAAAAGGGCAACTAAAAAGGCCAAGTGTTTGGAGCAACTCTCCTGTGAGGAAAGGTTACAACGGCTGAGTAGGAATTTAGCTTATGAAAAAGGTGGGTAAGATAAGACATGAGAAAGGTGAGCAGAATTATGCATGGTACGGAGAAAGTGGATAGGGAGACATTTTTCTCCCTCTCCTGAAATACTAGAATCCAGGGTCACCCCATGAAGCTGATTGGTGGGGGATTGAGGAAAGATAAAAGGAAGTACTTCATCACACAGTGCATAGATAAACTATGGAATTCACTTCTGTAAGATGGAACAATGGTGCCCAGTATGAACAGCTGCAAAAGGTGACTGGACAAATTCATAAAGGTAAAGGCTATCAATGGCTACTAGTCCAGTTGCTGGAGAACTGGAACACAAGGCTGCTGTTGTGCTCATGTCCTGCTTGCAGGATTCTGTGGGCAGCTGTGTGAATGGGATCCTGGTCTAGATGGCACATTGGTCTGACAAGCACACTCTTCTTACGTTCTTATTCAGCCTCGACACTTAGGCTAGAACACATAGGCTGAAAAAAACTTATTCCAAGGGACCTGATGCCACATGCCAAGCACCTCCATAGTAAAAGATAATATCCTGAAAGATGTACCCACCCTATCACCTGCCATAATTGTGCCACAGAAGCATCTTAGTTACAGCAGCATATTATGTTGTATGCAAAGACAGGATTGGGTTGGAGAGGGAGAACCATCTTCTACAGAACCCTTTAAAGACCATGCAGTAACCAGATGTAATAGAGGACTGGATATGAACATCCTGAATAGATGCATGGAAGAGACAATTTCATCAGATGCAACTTTTCTCAAACCTGAAGCTGTACAGGTAAGAATATAAAAGAAGTATCCTTTTGTGCTATTAGCCAAATGACATGAGCTTCAAAGGATAATTAAGAAGCACACTTTCCTCTCATTTGGCTTGTGGATGGCCTTGGACATAGTCTTATTTCAAGCCAGACTGTTTGTCTATGTAGCCTAGTATCTTCTACTGAGTAGCAGCAGGAACACATAATCTAATCTACATGGCCTACTAAGAGATCCTTTCAACTGAAGCACTGAACCTGGGACCACTGGCATGTAAAGCATATGCTCTACTACTGAACTAGGTTGTCTTTTTTGAAAAGCCTGCCTGCACAATACACCTATTGGAAAGGCTGAAGATGAGCAGTTCTGAAGCTTTGCTGAGCTGAGCTGAGCTGAGCTTCACATAGAAACATGTTACCATAACTGCTACATTATCCATTATCTGAGATACATTTAATGGAGAGATTGGTTATTGAACCCAGGATCTAATTCATGCGAAGTAGGAGCTCTGCTAATGAACTACAATACCTGCCTGTCCGTTCAACGTATATTTTTTATTGTAGATGTTAGAACCTAAGCCTCAGAACATGGCTTAGGTTTCTGCACCAAGGAAATCCAAATTCCCCCAGTAATGCTTATTAGTCAAAGTACTATTGATCACAAAATCACTCAAGCTATACAAGTATTACTTACTATATTTATATTTACACATGTATTTATATGCTGCCTATAACTGTTGAAGCTTTCCTAGGTGGCTTACAATATATAAAACATATTGACAAAGTAAAACATATTAAAACCAATTAAAACACAACAAATTAAATCATCCATAAAAGCAATTTAAAAAGGGCCACAGCATTCAAGTTAAGTCTTTAAAAAAAATCCTAAAAAGGCATGTCTTTTCCTGGAGCCGAAAGGAAAATAAAGATGGAGCCAGGAGAATTTCCTAGGGAGGAAGTTCCAAAGATTGGGAGCAGCAGCGGAAAAGGCCCTTTGCCTAATTGCCACCCCTTTCATTTCCCTGAGGGGTGGTCCTTGTAGAAGGGCCTCCTGAGCTGAACTAAGGGGAACTTGCGATGATAGAATCTGGAATTGTATTTTTTACCTGTATTTGAATCAAGACCAAGTATAATATCATAGTAGGCCACATAGATTAGATGATGTGTTCCTTAGGACATGTTATTTATTTTTGTAAAAAGGTCAACAATGTTATAATTGATTTCTTTAACAATTTTGTGATGGATACCATCTGGACCTGGTGATTTAGTAAGTTTGTCAATTAAGTTGAGAATTTCATCTTTTGTCACCAATATCTGCTTTAGTTCCTCCTACTCCCTTCCTGAAAGCTTCAGTTCAGGTGTACACATCTGCAACAAAGACAGATGAAAAGAATTCATACAGCTTCTCTGAAATAATTTTATTTTCCTTTAGTAATCTTTCAACTCTATTACCATCCAATGGTCTACCTGGCTCTCTAGATGGTTTTCTGCTTCTGATACAGTTAAAGAATTATTTGCTGTTGGCCTTGATGTTGTTAGTGAAATGCTCCTTAAAATGCTTTGTATGTATCTCTTATCTGCTTGTATCTTCTTCCCTCTCATTTGGGCAACACTTCCATTTTCTGAAGGAAGTCAACTTTTCCTAATGGATTCTTCACATCAAGCTGAAGAATGGTAGAACCTAGGTACATAGTTCCTCAACACCAAATTATAAATAAGTACAATATCCACAGTATTAATTCACAGTATGGTGTTGGCTACCACAGGATCAAGCAAACAAAACAACTTACTCTTTATTTCACTGTTGTTGTCCTACGTTGTAGGGGATAATACCTTAAAGGAAAGTGCTTACTGCTCTGACCTCCAGAAAGAGCTTCGCTTTTGGCCTTTTAGTAATAACCTCTGAATAACAAATAAAGCTTCCACATTTTTAATGGTGTTAGCCAAGACATGAACAGATTTTTATTAAACAGAATGCAGTTGATTATATTACAGATGTTGAATCAATACAAAGTCTATTTCATACTGTGTTTTTGATAGAAATTTCCTTTTGGGATGGGGGTTGTATGGCCAGCATCCAAACAATAAAAGCAAACTGAACTGAATAATATTGGCTTTTGAAATGTAAATCTTTTAGAAATTGTTAGAGTATATATTTTACAAATATTTAGTATTCCTGTAAATAAATACAGAGGGACAAAGCCTAATGGCTTGCATACTGGTGCTGGATTTTCTGCTGGTCTGTGTTTAGCATGTGTTTTGAAAGATTAGAAACATTTAACACCTGCTTATGAAATCTGGCATATCAAAAGCTAAGTTAGAACATGGCACAGCTTGAAAAAATAATTGTGCATGCTTCATAACCATGAATACAAACAATAACCACTCAGAAAAAATAACCCGGACTTATACATTCTGTAGCACAGGATTGCGCGATAGCTCCAGCATTTTGGAATACTCTTTCCAGGTAGAACAAGCATATGTGCTTCAGTTCACATTGTTCATAGCAAGAAGGAAAACAACATTGCTGGATCTAGCATCCAAAACTCCCACCCCCTCTCCCAAAACAATGTTGCTGTCTAAGCAGGAAAACAGAACATACTAGGATACCCAGCCCAGTGGCCACTTTCCTCCATGTGGTTTTATGTTTCCTGTGCTTCTTGCCCTTTGGCTCCCTAGTTTCCCATGGCCTGCCACTACTCTTCTTGGTATTTTGCAGTTGTTTAGCAGCTGTGACATGTTCTCTACATCCAGTTAAATAGCACAAAAGACAAAGAGCAGAGGGTTGATAAAGTCTGGGAGCCTATGAGTGTGGAGAAGCTAACTAAGCAAGGGCAGCAACAAAGGAATCTTAAGTTTAGGAAAGGTAGTGTGGGACCCTGGTTTCTCCTATTTCTGTACAGAAGGAGCCTAGCTCTCTCAAGTTACAGTCTCCCCAGCTGGAGTCTTCAGATTCATAAGAGGAGACAGAAGGCCATTTGTGGGCAGATGACTTAGAGTATAAGAACCAGCCTGTCTTGGAAAATGAGGGAGACATTACAGAACTGGCTGGGGAGGAGACTGAGAGGGAGTTCTTGATCCTGTTAGGAGAAGACATGCAAAGCAGGTGGGCCAGTTAAGTTGTGTTGGATGTTCCCTCCATCTAGCCCTCAAGCAGCAGGAGCCAGCAGGAGCAAGATTTACTGAAAGGGAAGGAGGAAGGGCATGTTTCAGTTTGGATTCAGCTTTTCACATGGACAGATGCTCCCTTCCTCCCCCACATTTCAAAGAAAATGTTAATTTGATTTATGCTGTTCTGTAGCCCGTAGGGCTTAAATAAAGAACTATGCTTCTCAGGTTCATCTAAGTTTTCTGAAGATGGAAAAACAGAAGAGAAACCTGTTCATGACAATTTCCTACACTGGTTTTCCAATTTTTTGACCAAATTCCAACCAAGTACAGCTGCCTACATTTGCCTGTCTAATTCACACACATGCATAAAATAACACACATGTGCACACACTGCCCCTTATATGCTGTATACATTGTATTTTCTTCTTTCATTAGCTATTTTGCTCTGCCTTATGCCAATCTACTATAAAGGTTCCGCAACCACATCACTTATATGCTAAAAGCAGTACAGAGGTCGATATGAAAGTGGTCCTTCCCGCTGATTCTTTTGTGCAAGCAGCTCCTCCCACCGGTTCCATTTCTTGAGCAGCAGAGATTTAATGCTTCCTATAGGAAGTACTGAAATGAGCAGAAACATTCATTTCTAGATTGTGATAGTTGGAGCTCCCTTACAAGAGCTCCACTAACCCATCACATTCCAGAAAGGAGCATTTCCAGTCATTTTCTATTGCTCTTGGAAGTGCCAGATCTCCAGTGTGCAAGCTGTGGGACTTACTTGTAGAATTAAATTAGTGGAGGGTGCAGCACACCCCTTGGGTACTGACTTGAGAATTACTTTTAGTGGATTTGTTTCTTTAGTGAATTATCCTCCTCCTCCTCCCCCTACTTTACTCTGTTAATTTTATTTCAAAAAATTCCATGGGAGCAAACAGTGGTGAGATAATGTCAGTATGTGAGGGTTATAGGGATCCAGTTATATCAGTGACTTTTTGAAAGACAGGAAAGGATGGCTATCAAGTGTTCCTCACACCCCATAGTTTTTATTAGGTGTTTATGCCACTCAAATGGCAAATGCCTTTGCAATAACAACAATATAACCAAACAAAAACTACAATGGTGAGTGTGCAGTCTATGACCTCCAGACATTTTCTGGGTAGGGGAATGGGATTATTTGGCATCCCAGTTTAAAGATCCTCTGATCTTGGAGCTGGGAATTCAAACATGGAGCACCCGTCCATTTCAGACAGCACAGAAAGAAGCACGTATCAGTGAGGGCAGAAAGGGAGGACTACAAAAAGCCTATTGTGCTGCTACAATATGAACCTTTCCTCCGTAGAAAACAGAGTATTATGAGGTGGTGTGTTTGTTCTGCTCCTGTGAAATGACGTACAATGAAGGGAGCTCTTAGAAACCCACATCATTTTAAGAGTTAAAAGCAAGACCTTCTTAGGAGGAACAATATCGTTTTGCTTTCAAATAAAATATACCACAGACTACTGGTATATTCTGCAGTTGTTCACATCCTTGTCTGTTTTAAAATCTGAAAGGTTTTCTTATAGAGACTGTAAAGTTTTGACCATTTCATAAGATAAATGTTTACAACCTAGTATCGTGTAATATACTTCATAGCCCCTTACAATGATTTCCTGCTTATCTACCAAACTGTTGCAGTCTGAAAAATTTCTTCCAGTGGTATATCCGTGCAAACCTTTCATTCCATGAATGCTTCAGGAGGAATGCATTTAAACTGCTTCTGTCACAGAAAAATGTACGAAAACTTTAGAGCAGATGGGATGCAATGGAAACAGTTATTCACACCAACGTTTGTTTATTTTTGGTGTTTCTGGAGAGCTGTAGCTCTTCAGTTCTTATGCACATGTAAATAGGTTGTATGAACACTTTCATCAATGCTTTGCTCTACTTGGCTCTTTTTCACTTCAGCCTGCCTGCCTGCCTGCCTCTCTCTCTCACTCTCTCTCTTTCTTTCTTTCACAAGATGATATAATTAATGTGAAACATTTGGTGAAAAAGAAAATAGAACCAAAACTTGTTTTCTCAAGTGCCATTAGTTCAAGTTAAGGACAGCGTTTTGGAAAACACCAGTTTATGACCAATTTGGTGTTTTATGCCTCACACTGGATTTTTTTCACTGCTCAAGAAGTGGCTGCTCCTCTCTCAGTGCTATTCTGTCAGCGCCAAAGTACATGAGCTTGGCCCTTGTATTCTTGGTTTGTGGTTATTAAATTTCAAGAGGGGTGAGCTAGATCATACCTGTGAACCCCTTTCCCCTCTACCATGATCTCAGTGATGACTCTCCTCCCCCTCCCCCCATATATCACTAATATTAACTGTAACAATGGCAGTGTTCCTCCTTGGGAAAATGGTAGCATTAGCAAAAAGAGAGAGCCACTGTGGTGTAGTAGTTAAGAGTATGGGACTGGGACCCCGGGGACCTGTGATCTAGTTTCTGCTCACCCATGGAGCCAATTGAGTGACGGGGTCAGTCACAGACTTACAACCCAGCCTACCTCACAGGGCTGT
This sequence comes from Varanus komodoensis, assembly GCF_004798865.1. NCBI lineage: Eukaryota > Metazoa > Chordata > Lepidosauria > Squamata > Varanidae > Varanus > Varanus komodoensis. The sequence continues at coordinate 7,427,911 of NW_025335589.1, forward strand.
TGTTGTGGAGATGAAATTGAGAACAGGAAGATGGGAATGATGTGAGCTTCTTTGAGTTTGTAAGAAAATAATGGGATATACATTAAATAAATAAATAATAAAAAGGGATGTTCAGGAACCCCAGCAAAGAAAAGGGTTAAATCCCTGCTCCCTTGGTTCTGGCCTGGATTCCACACTGCCAGAAACAGAGCAGCTGCTAAGTAAACAAAGACCAAAAATGAGGACCATGTTGAAAAGCACATCTACTTTTGCCTTTATTCTGAAGAAAAATGAATCTCCTCAGAGCTGAGGGAGGCTTGTAGGAGCTGCAGGCAATAATCCAAACAGGTAATCAACAAGAAAGAATAAATGTCAAGATAGCTGTCTTGACATTTATGGTAGTTTTATGAGAGATGAAACAGCAAAGCTGGGCACAGACCGTTGAGGGTCAAGAGTGGGATCGCTTGGAGCCCATACCAATTTGCTGATAAAGCTGAGGTAACTAGCAGTCAGGTGAGCCAAGGTGGATAGGTGCAATCATGGTCTGCAGGTCCAAGTGGCCAGCACCTAAACTGTGGCCATAGTCATGTTCTAACAGAGTGAACTAGAGGAAGAAACCCTCTCTGGCTTTCAAAGAGTCAAGTCGCTTTTGTGTCTTTGGTGGCTTCAGCTTGGGCACCTCTGACCTATGTATGACATAGCTCTAGCATATGGTCGTGTTCTGGGTTTTAGGGGCTAGATGATACAGGAGGACTGGGCTCTGGATGGGATGAGGGAAGCAATGTTTTTCTGGATGGTCTTGGGCTGAACAATTTCAGTTTCAAGCCAGGAGCTGAATTTTGTGATTCAACAAATGAACTGCTATATTTGAAAAAAGATGGTGATGGAAAGTGTGACTCATACTCTTTCACCCATACTGGCACTCAATTGATTACATCTACACACAAAGACATCGTCACAGAATACCTCTATGTTGGAATTATCCAGGTTGTGGCATATCATATTTGTTACATTTTATTGGAAATTTTATGTAGCCATATTATTTATTTAATTAATTTAATTACTATAAATACGGGCTCTCTTTCAGGTCAGGAGCCCTTCCAAGGAAGTGTACAACAATGAAATGCATGTGATAAGATTCATAATAAACACGTAGGTGATGTGGTAATGCAAGCAGCAGAAGTTCTATAGAATAGCAATATCAGTGCCTGACAGAACTCACAACACATTTGTAGTTATAAGCCTATCTCATAAAATGTGATAAAGGCAAGGCCAGAGCAAAGAAGTAAGTCTTCAGGGCCTTCCTAAAGGCCTACAATGACGGGGCGTAGCAGACTCCAATGGCAACTTATTCCACAGGTACGGAGCCACTGCAGAAAAGGCTATTCCTTGTGTATTAACCCAGATAACCTTTCTTAAACATAGGCAAAAGAAACACCTTTCTTGCTGGTCTGAAACTGCAGGCAGACTGATAAGAGTAGAGCTGGTCTTTCAGGTAATTTGGTCCCAAGCAGTTTAATTAAATTAAATGGTTGCATATCTTTTACAGCTCTGCTTCCTCCTGAAATAAGACTCAAAAAGATAAAGGAAAAGACCACATAGCAAATGTAAATGAACTTGAGTCATGCTTAAACTCTCTACTCTGCACATTAAGTTACATGTATTTGTTGAGAGGATGGTTCAGGTGCACAGTCTATGATGGCATCAGTCTGAATAGTGAATAAATACATGGATGAGCACAACTGTTTCAGAAATAATAGCCCTGAAAGCACATGAAAATCTTTTTTTATATTAAAAGTAACCCGGGACAAAGAATTCAATGTTACTTTTGCTTAGATCAATGGCACACATGTCTGGATTTAAGGAAAACTATAATAAAGACTTTTTAAAAAGGTAACTGTATAATGATGTATTGGTATACATTTATTTATTTTTTATTTATGTTACTTTCTTCATACAACAAATTGAAGGTAGTTTGCATAATTCTCGTGCTCCTCTCCATTTTATCTTCATATTTGAAATATGAAATGTTATTAAATTATTACATATTGTTATTAGTTAATAATAAAGTTATTAATTTTTATACTAAAATTGCTATTTTTAATATCTCACTCTTCCTCTAAGAATTTCAAGGCAGAGTGCGCAGTTTCCTTACAACAACCCTGTGAGATAGCTTAGGCTGAATGGCTCAAGTCACCCAGCGAGCTTTGTGGAAGACTGAGGATTCGAACCTGGGTCTCCACTGACCTGGTCCGCTTCTCTAACCACCACACTGCACTGGCCTTGAATACACAATCTAGTTGAGGTACTGCAGACAAGCTAACAGCAAATCTATCAAGTTGGAAAGATAATAGTATATTGAAGTAACATGATGATGCAGCAAATAGGACCCTGTTTCACACGCTACCAGAAATGTTTTTGATAGCTCCTAGCTGAACATCAAATACTTCCTCTTAAGTACCTGTCATCTGTGGGTGGGTTTGGTGTTATGATTTTCAATACTTTTAAATGCGTATTTAGGATCCTGATGGCATGTGAGTGACAGGAAATTACACATATACCTAAATGGGCAGTCTTTCTGGACAGCAAAGGCAGTCCCCCATTCCATGCCAAATTAGAACTTCACAGAAATGATCTGGTGCAGGAAGAAGCGGATGCCAGCTGTTCAAAAAATGAAACCACCGTTTCGTCCTTTCACAGAAGTCACAGTTCCTGGATTGCAGGGAGTGGCTATAATTTGTCAGTGTTATGTCATATAACACATAGCTATCTGCTGTGGGCAAATTACCATCTTCTAAAGGAAGTGTAATACTGCCAATCTCTCCCTCCCCACTTTATTTTGGACACAATGTTAGGAATGCCTAGACAGAAAAAGCCCTAAATCTCCCATTTTACTCATTCTTTTTCTTCTGTCTAAGCATGCTTAGGATTGCATCCTTAAAGATCAATACATCTCTTCTAAGAAGTAATTCAAAGGAAAGTATGGGTTTAATTTCTGCCACAATAATGACTGGAAATGGGTCTTAGTTTTTCTGTAGAGAGATAGCCTTTAAGCATTTAGCCTAATCTAGTGGCTGATCATATATACTATTTTCTGCTTCACTAGGTATTTTATATAGGGACATTAAAATTGATCTTGGAAAAAGGAGGGGAAAGTGTGTTACATGCCCTATTGCCCCAAAGTGTGCAAGCATAGAGCAAAGGTTGCAGTGACAGAGGTTTCTATGATATCTGGAGGCGTCCTGAGTTACTGAACTGGAGAAGGAGAAAGACAGATTTATAGAGACATCTAATCAAGCCATTGTAGTGAGTATACCTCATGGCTGCCCGCTGAAGTCCTCAGTCGCAGAAGGTCATCTTCTAATAGGAGAGGAGCAAGGATGGTAAAGAAACAATCTAAAGTATTCACTGGATTGCCTGTTCTGGAAAACGGAGAACAAATGCCTGTGCTTTCAATGCAAAATAGAAACTTTTGGTTAAATACTAAGAAATTATCAGGACTAAAAGCAGATAAACACCTATACAGATAAAATAGACAGGGTATAGGAAGTGTGATTAAAAATTAAAATTAACACCTACTATACTGAAGGAGAAATAAAAAATTCTGGACATACTCGTAGATGTTATTTATATGAAAGTGTTATTTTTTTTTTAATAGGAGGAAAGAAGGCAGTCCTCTCTTTGAAGAGCTTTCCAGGACAAGTCTTGTGGAAAGGCAAAGACCCATAAGGGGGGAGAGCAGCAGGACCCTGAAGTTGCTTATCAACATTGAGCACCTGGACAGGAGACTGAAGACACACACAAGTTACCTAGTCATAGTACTACCTATTATGGTGAGGTATACTGTGTGCAATTTAAATTACATGCATTAGTTACAAATTTGCATCTATATACTTAAATTAGCGTGTGCACTAGCACATATATAAAACTATACTCTCTTTTCTCCTATCTTTTGGTAATGGATTTACTCTTTTTTGTGATGCATAACTGGATACCCTATTTGAAACCCACCTTTCCAAGTTTTTTATATTGGCACTTTAATCAATTAGTTTGCATTGGATATATTGCACCATCTCTTCTTGCTTTTCATTGGTTAAAATAATACCAGGCCTTTACAAGCATTTGTCTACCTGTGGATGATAACCATAAATTGGAATTGGTATTTGGTGTGGGAATCTCTGCTTAGATCTCTGATCAATTGCTGCATTAGTATTTAATATTTAGGTAAAGGATGCAATAGTGAGTGTGCTACTGCAAAGGGACACAGTAGGTTCAGTTTTTCTGAATGGGAGATGAATGCAATTCTCATTTAGGATGCCCATTAATACCAACTTGTACCATTTGTTGGTGTGGTTTCCTTAATTCTTTTTTCTGGTGGTATGGGTTTCAACAGCTGTCCTTGCTAGCTCCTATGATGTTTACCCACAATGTCCCCTATAGTGTATTGTTCCTGGGAATTGTGGGAAAATTGGCAGGAACTTCAACAGATGGCAGCAAAAATAAATAAAATATATAAATACAAACTAAAGAAGGAAGAATAGGGGAAATGCCAAGAAAAAGAATACATAGATAATGAAATGAATTCTCTCTCAATAAATGATTAAGAAAAAGATTACTTTATGTCATGAATGAATAACTAAATGAAAATGTCCTGTGTTATGTCATGCAATTTACCTGTAAGCCAAAGGCCACTAATCTTTCTAGAAATCATACCACTGACTCACAAACTGTTGTGTAACTGAGACAAAAGTAGAACTACAGTCTCCTCCCAGAACATTGTCAAATGCATGATAGTAGGCAATGCTTCCAAATGTGTCATCTGCCTTTCTACAAATCAAACAAACCTGTGATAAAAAGTACCCTCCCCAAATCTGCATAACAATAAGCCATTTGGGGTGCTTTTGTGACTTCCCAAACAATGGAACTGTGTTAAACATGAGGCTAACTACAGACCATCTTAGCCTGTTTTGAATGCTAAGAGGAGCAAAATAAAATTCACTGGGGGAAAGCATTGTTAGGATGATTGTAAATGGATGGGTCAAAGTGTAGTTATTCTGATTGCAGGTTGATGCAGGAAAGATTCTGTCTGAAGGTACCTGTACTGGCTAAAACCTAATTGCAATGCTGATTGTAACTTGTTGAAGAGAAGATTCAAGTCAAACAATGGCCTTTCATATGGAGCAACTGCAGTTTTGTGTGTGGGGTACAAAAATGATCCCAGAAACTATAGACACGGAGTGGAGGCTGTTGATAACGGATAAAATCTATACAAAATTACAGAATATCTGACAGAAGTAAAACCCTGGAGTAATTAAACAAAAAGGATCCCAATGAATTTGAGCTAAACTACTAATCTAGGCCTTCATATCACAGAATTATATTTACAGTTAATAGTGAAAAATGTTAGAAGTTTAGCATACAGTTTGAAGGCACTAAGGCAAAAAGTGTAACCTGTTGAGTAACTTCACTATCTTGATCAGGCTGCAGGTAACATGCATTTCTAAAGGTACATGCATGTTGCAATCCAGTTATAATAGTCGCAAGAAATTCTGAACATGGTAATGAATATAAGGGACATAAGTACAGACAGTATTATCAGGCTTCCATTTCTGGGGATCTACAGATACATATTACTCAGACATAAGGGCTCTGATGCTATCTGCCTTTGAATGCTCTGTCTGCATGGTTGGACAATGTAAAGGCTTGTTTATGTCTGGAAAAGGTCAGATTAACTAGGTATGAAGGGTTAACTACAGGCCATCTTAGTCTATTTTGAGTGCCAGGAACAGGAGTAAACAGAAAAATGAAAATCACTGGGAGAAAGCATTGTTAGGATGATTGTAAATTGATGGGCCAAAGCATAGTTTCATTTACAAAATCCATAAAAGGTGAAGATGAACATTTAGAACACAAAAGGCATGCTGGTCCAACATATTGTGATCATAAATCCATTTCTGCAGCTCTCTGTTAGAAAGTGAAACAAAGGAGTCCACAGAAATGAATTATGATAAGGGAAGACAATTACATCTCATGGCATTGTTATGAACACTCTTTCCTTTCCGTCGGAAGAGAAAAATATTCCAGGCTTGCAGAGAGTTCTTTTTAAAACTTTATTGCAATGAAGGGAACAGAAAAGAATGGTTTCTTTCCTATTCTTCTGTTCACCTGAGCACATGTTCACACCCCCTTTTGAACCCTGTTCCCAGCCGCTTGTTCCCTCCTCCTTTCCCCCAATTGGCTAATAGGGTACTGAGAGTTTACACTCTTTCCGCCCCGCTACTCCACGCTGCCCCAACACTGGCCCTTCTTCCCAATCCAGCCCTGCCCCCGGTGGGCTACAATAGGCTCATTTTGTTCTGCCCAGCTTGTCAATAAACGATCAGGAAGTATTTGGCCCTCCTGCCTACATGCCTGTTTCCCCCATACCTTGTGCTATCTGATTTTAGCCCCTCCCCTACTTTGGGCTAAGTAATTTTCTTTGTTACCCTTTTAAATCTCTTTACTCCCTTGTTTCAAATCATCCTTTCACACCTATCAGCATGAAAGTCTGAAAGCTGATAAAACATGTTACATTAAACAAAAACAAACAAAATGAACAAAAACTTATCAGATTAATATTTCAACTTTTCCCCACAATTAAGGATGGTAGAGTATACTTGAGTTCTAACTGAAGGGACAACTTCTGTCCAGAGCAAAGCTGTTGGGGTGCTTGAAGCTAATGTCAACCCTTTTTGAATGAACAACTTGAAAATCATCCCAGCTCCTTAATAAAACAGAATATAAAATTTGGGCAGTAGTTTTACATGAAAGAATTTTAACACCCCATCAATAAGAAAGTCCCCCTTCCACACTTTTACATAGTAGAACCTATTTGAAGAGAGTCTCTCCCTGAAAATTTGCGGCAGCTCTACGTTCCTGGTCAAACTACACGAATGAAAAGGAAAAGAGTTTTGAACTGGAAAAAAAATCTTCACACCCCAAGGTTGCAACTTGTGGTGTGTTGGCACTGGAAACTGGCAAAGCCTATTGATAGTGGAACTCTGAACTAACCATACCATAGAGCAATAATCTAATGATGTTTACACTGAAAAGTACCCTTTAGTTGTTTATTGAGGCTAATTTGGTTTTGGTGTGTTACTATAATTGAGAATGAAAATGAAAACAGTCCGGATGGCTTCAGTGAAGGGCACTTTATGAATGGTAGCTTACTTTACAATAAGTACCTCATGTTGGAATAGCAATGGCAGGAGATCGCACTAATAGGATGTTTCTCTAAAAAGATAATTTTCTCTTAGAGTATTAGAGATAAATAGCAGGGCTCATCCAGGGAATCAGCTTTCCTGGATTCATGTAGAGGACATGGCCCACTAGTAAGTTAGAGCCAAATATTCACTTGGTATTTTAACCAAGAGTTCTACATGGACAAAAAAAGGGGTTTGATTTCTGACAAATGTAACAATTCTCATCTGCCCTCTTAAAGAAACAAATGCCTGACTTCATTTTAAGGAAGATCCTGCACACTGATGCAAAATGTGATAGTAAAATACTGAACAGTGTTGCTTGTGAACAAGTAATGTTACATTAGACTAATGAAAAGTGGATGACGGCCTACAGCTTTCAAATGCACACCTAGCTTTACAATGAGAAATTAATAGGAAGACACAATGTTGATCTGTTGCAGGGTTTTCTGGATTATATTATATGGCTTTCATTGCCATGGATAAATGCACATGCATGCTCACATATGATCTAGTTAGCTGACTTCCCTTCCCACCCAGCTTAAAATATCTAGTACGATTTCCAGAGGCACAGTTGGGTTAGGCCATTGCAGCAAAAACAGCAAAGCCTAGTGCCACATTTAAAATTAACACAGTTACCATGGCATAAGCATCTACTACTGACCTATGCACCAGAGAGTAAACTCTGAATCTGCCTTTCCTTCCCCTCTTTTGAGCAAAATCCGGTATGGGTTTGCATGTACAAAACAGCTGGTCTGTGCATATAAGAGCCCTAATGGGACTACAGGGTGATCAACAGATTAGGGCTTTTCAAAAAGTATGAATATGTGCAAGCCAGTTACTTCTGCAAACAATTTAAATAAAAATGGGCAAGTAGAGTGAGAAGGAAACGAAGCAATATTTGGACTGAAGTGAGCTGAATGGCCGGACTAATCAAAACAAAGCCAACAGGAAACAGGAAAGGACTTATGTTTTATCTTTTTCAGAAAAGTAAGAGTACTGAAACAGCAAAAGCAGGAGAGAGGAGAATCTGTGGGTATGTCAGTTTTCACTTGCCTCCCTGTTGTTATTTAGAAGATACTGTTGTATCTTCACAACATAAATGCTCCCAAGTTATTGTTCTCATTCATTGATTGTAGCAGAAAGTGCCAGGCTTCATCTCCTAATCTGTCTCTTAGATCATATACCAACACTGAAATTTGCAAGAAGTGAATCTATTCCATGTTATCAGCAGTAGTAGTTTTTTGACCATTTCTATGACTCCGACTATGATGAAAACATCATGGATAGAAAGAAATCATGGACATGCCAGGAGAAATTATAGCATGAGGACTATATCCAACACTATGTCAGAGTTGCACATGATGCAACCCAACAACATTGGGGTTGTTGAATTCTGGGTTGTTGTGATGTGTCATGCTAAAAATTGTTGGCCATGCTAACAAATCATGATTTATATTCCACAAATAACTCAGACAGAGAACACATTGTTTGTTTTTAGGTTGAGAATTCCAGCTTGTTTAAACCATAGGTAATCATTACATGCAAACCCAGAACCATGGGTCGTTGATGGCCATAGAGGTGTCTGGCTATAGAGGTGACTGGCAAGAGTGGTTAAAAAAAATCCCAAACAGCCATTCTACATGGCACTCTTATAGTGCTATAGAAGCAACTGGAATACAGGGAGGAAGTGGAAAGAGTGGAGATGAAAAGAGGATAGGATTAAATCCAAGAATTGAAAAAAATGAACTATGGCTTGTTAGATCATTTGCCTGTCAAACCCTAAGTTGAGCATCAATGTATGAGTTAAGTAAACTATGAAGTAGTGTTATGTGCTAACCAGGCCTATGTTTTTCATAAGCAATACTCCCTGTATAGGGAATTGCATACAAACAGCAAGCTACATATAAAGGTTTGCAAGAGGTTTACCTGATGCAGTTATATGAACTGGAGAGAATAGTTGTGTAGAAAAATGAAAGTCTGAGCAAGAGCTAGTCTTTTCTGAGGCCATTGACTCTGCAATTACAATCCTTAGCAGAAGGAATATGAATTTCCTAGAAGACTTCCTTTCAAATTGTTGATGCAGAGTATCTTCATGCCAGGTTTAAGGCTGTTTTCAGACAATGGCTCTAGTGCTAATAAATTATTGCTCTTCTGCTGTAAGCTATAAGCAGAACTGCAATGAAAATGGTACTCTAGCAGGAATCTTTGGATATAATTTTGGATATAATCCTCTTTTCATGTTCCACCCTCACCACTATGCATGACATTCTTGCAGTAGTATGGACAAAGTCCTGACTGGCCATTCACCTGACTAGCCAGTTGAAAAAAGCATACATATCCAAAGAATCCTGTTTAAAAAGGCAGGCAGGCAGGCAGGCAGGCAGGCAGGCAGGAAGGAAGGAAAAAAGGAAAAAAGAAAGAAGGAAAGTTTATTTATCATCAAGCACTTACTTGTTTAAGCATGATTGCCCATTCTTACCCATGAAATGTCAAAAACAAAGTATTTAACGTTTATTTTTGGAACATAAGTGGAGATTGAAAGTGTTTAATTAGGAAAAAACACATTGCGAAAATGGAGATTGTACAGGACTTTCTTTATTTTTTAAATTAATGTTGCAGTGTTATGGTGCTATAACACTTTTTCATTTAAGCAGTATTTCACTAATATTTTAATATTTGGGGGAAAAAACCCAAAACAGAAGTGTAGATTGCAAATGTCTGACTGGGGTGGCGGGGAAGCATTGCTAAGATGGCAGTTACTCAAAAGGGTGATTTTCCATTAGGAGAGGCACAATCCTTATGCATGTTTAGATTGAAAAAGGTCTGACTATTTCCACACTCCAACATGGCTAGCATGGGAGTAATGGGAATTGTACGGTGTTTTCCTGCTTAAACATGAATAGTATTGCACCCTTAACAGGCCTTAAACTAATCCTTAAAGATTAGACTGAATGTATTGTGAGCTGTGCTAGTTTCACATATTTGATATGTCATTGTTCACATTATAACCAGAACCCTTAAAAAAGGAAAGGTGTGGCACTAAGAACTAGTGCAATTTGGGACATTACAAGGCATTGCTTTCCTTCTCAAAGAAAAATGGACTTTCTGTGATAAGAAAAAAGATGGGAAAAGCCTTGGGATAAATACAAATAGAAGACTGCATTTTGAGGGCTCTCCACCCCTATGAAATGGCAGTGAATAAGGCTTGGTCATTCCATACTAAATGCTTAATATGCCACCCAGAGATCTTTGGCTTTTAGGCAGTAAAGAAATATAATAAAGGAAAGAAAAAGAAGATCATAGAATCCTTATGAAAGGTGGGACATTGGCTGGCCATGGTCTACTGGACAGGCCTTCCAAGGCTCTGGTGGGTGAGACTCTATTGTGTTTCCAATATGCTCTCCATTATATCTGCACTGCGTGCATTGGTCATACTATCCCCTTCCCTGGTATTCCTTCCAGCTACAGCTCATGCTGTCCATTTTCAACGTGCTGAAAACACAAACACTTCAAAAAAAAATAATCAATTTGAATGAAATATGTTGGTATATGCCTGGTGTCCTCAACATGGGGTAGCATCCAACTGTGTCATTCCATAAACTCACATAATGGAAGCAGAACTCTAATTAATCTTTCCATTGTACAAGCAGCTTATACAAATATAACTTTAATTGGATATTCCTTTTGCAAGTAGCTGGAACCTTGTTTCTACTAGCACAATGTTATTTGTACTAGTAGAATGACACTGCTGGATCCTGCCCCATGGTGGATCAGAAACATTTCTCTTTGTGGCCACCACATTCCCTACCCCTCAAGTTTTATATTTATATTATTTTATTTATTTTATTAACTCAGGGAAACTGCCTTGCTGCAAAGCAAAATTCTGCCTTCCAATGCGATCTTTAAAAAGAGCTTTGATAATACTTTAGAAGGTTCTTCTAATGTAGGTTAATTGGTTTTCTGACTCTTAGGCAGCTGCAAACGGTGGACCAGAGAATAACTTACATTCAATATTATATATGAACTTACATTATACATGCATCCCATTTAATATAGGCAGATGCTGCATCAAATACTTTGTCCTAACCTAAGCATATATCTAAATAAGAACCAAAGCAAACATTACATTAAATACATATTCAAATTTGCACACATTGTCATTAAAGAGAAGCTGTGCAAGTTCTTCATCCAAGTCTGGAGGATGGCTCCATTTCTTCCTGCTGAACTGTGGCCCAGAGAAAACCCAACTGCTTTGAAGCTATTTGCTGTACAAGAGAAGCAGCTATCAATGCTAACAACAACTTGCTTTCCAGGTGGAAAGGACCTTTGGGTTGTAGGTGTGCAAGGGCCATCCCTATCATTAGGCAGGGTGTAGCGGCTCTGCTCCCTGCAGAGAGGTGTGTGCATGGATCTTACTCTTCCAGCACAGGTGCCAGGAACAAGTCTCCCAGGATGTATGGGAGCTGAAGGCAGGCCCAATGGAGGTTGTTCAAGCTGTCTCCAATACAAGTAGCTAAGTGTAGTTTTTCCTTACACAAATGGGACAACCTGACACTGTCACCAGGGGAATTTTGTCATGGACATAGTGGATCTGTGAGAAGCCTGGGCTAAATTTCTGGGTTTGATTGTTTTTTGCCACTGATTTGCCTTTAATTTCTTATTGCTTTCTGCACTGAAACTGATTTTCCTCTTTTAAGCTCTTGTTATTGGCTTCTCAGAATCTGACCAACCTTTTCCCATTTCTGTGCCCTTTCTTGAATCCTTAATTAATCTTTGATCCTGATTTCACCAAAGCCCAGACCGTGTTCTGCGAGAGTGAAAACCGGGAGGCTCAAAAGAAGAATGCCACTCTTGGGCTCTGCTAGTCTGTTTAAATACTAAGATTGCACTCAACGTGCAGAGCACAACCTGCAATCTAGCTGTGTTCCTCTGGGCTCACAAGTGAGCTATAAAGATGTCCAGCACAGAAGACCCCAGGGGGGTCTTCAGCGAGTTGTCCCCAAGGGACCAAGAGTGATTGGGAACTGAGGAGACTGGGCTTGTTCTACTTTTGGTAGTGGCAGACTGTGTCAATGGGTACCAGACCTTCTGTCCTCAATGGGATTTCTTGCAGGTGCCAGGTTGTCACAGTTCATCTCACTTGCAAATCATCACACACAAGAATGAAAAATGATTGCACTTTTCTTGTTGTAGCTGCTATATCAACTGAAGAGAGTCTGAGGAAATCCCTCAGAGTCCATAAGCCTTGAGGGTGTCCCAGCTTGTGGAGGGGAATAGTCACTGCCAGGCCAAGCCACACTGGGAAGGGCTTTGGCCATGAGAATGGAGTCAGAAAAAATTCCTCTGTATTCAGAGTAATAATGCAATGCCCAATCTGTCTCTAGTTCCAGATAGGAACATTGAAAACTCAGACTTAACCAGATTTGAATAACAACGTGAAAAGCGGAATCCTTTACAGACCACAGCAACTTGTCCAAATTATTCATAATTAAATAATGGATTCCAGCTGTTTTATTATGGATTGACCTGCTACTGCAGCAGCACAAGGCTGATGAACAAGCTGGCAGTACAACTCAGATCTTTGCAGCACAACTCAGATCTTTGCAGCTGAGGGCCAGGGCAGGCTTTAAGCAGCTGACCTCTCTTCCCCTCAACTGGTACATTCAGGCCTAGCATATATGCCACAGCATGTAACCAGCATAATGGGGTCACCCCACCTTCCCCTGAGGGACAGCAGTGTTTTATTGCATAATTTCTGGGTGAATCAGCATTCCACAGAACTAAAGACCACCATACATTTGTCTTGAAAGCTTTGCAAGGGAATTTTAATCTGGAAAAGTTTTTTGAGAATGACACTAGCACAGTCTATTCATCTATTAAACTATTTGATTTGAAAGCACATCAATAACAACAGCAACAAAATAAAGAAAAGGCAGGGGGAAAGAAAAAAGGGGTGAGATCTAAGATTGACTGACTGACTGATTGATTTTATAGAACACACCAATAGTTTGCCAATAAATACAACTCTCTGGACACTTTCATCTATGTTACAGCTTCCTTTACAGACCAATAGAAGCAGGCCATAAACAAGCATTTGTATGAAATTCATGGTTGTATTTTAAACATTGTTTTCAATTGTAGAAGAATCTGGTTCAACCCCTAGCCCAATCTCCAGCATATGACCACCTCCCAGAACTTAACTCAAGGAAATCAATAATAAAGTAGAAGTCCATATTCCCAACTGCGCAAATAGTTAGGTTCCACCGCACAATTTTTATTTACAACTGCCTGGTATGTGCCCAGTTGCACATTAGAATAACCCTTGAAGAGCAGTAGGATCTTCAGTTTGCTAAATGGTGGGCGGTGGATGTTCATTCTTTCAAGCCCGGCATATACAACTCCTTTTTTCTCAACTCTTAACCATTCTCAGTATCCCCCTTTGCTTCCATCTGTTAGTTTCCACATCACAGGGATGTAATTGAAAAGTGCAAGTTAGTACTGTTTATGAAAAGAGTTTGCAGGCAGCAGTATTTAATCAGCCTGGCTCAGTCATGATGACTTCTAGGGTAAATGTAAAAAACACAAGCAGTTTCTGCTTCCTGCTTACCATTGGAATAATTGTGTTCAGTGTTTCTCTTCAGTGCCCCTCAGCCCCTACTTCTGGAATCATTTTCACTGCATAGCACCATGTAAAGCAAAACTATCAGTTATCTTTTTGAGAACAGGCAGAATGGTTGTGTTATGGATTTGGCCTTTGTTGAGCATTTTTAAACTGTAGTTCCATTGTTTAAGAAACCTTTGGCTGCCAGTGAACTTCCCATTGCAGGTCACTACAAAGCATGCACCCAGAATAGCTATTGGTGGATTAAATCTGGTTTTGAACTAACAAAATGAGCTACTTAATTTTTATTAGAAATATACTTGCAACATTATGTCAAATGCAACTTGTTTGAAATGGCAGAAAAACATCTTTTATTGTTAAATAGAACTTTACTATAGGTTCTTAGTTCTGAATAGCTCAACAGGAAATCGAATCTCCCAATCACTTCTTGTTCTTAGATTTCTACTCCTAATAGCTTAAAAGGAGAAAACTTGTTCTACATACCAACTTGGCCATTCAACTTTTCAATAGGCTATTTAACTGAGTGGTATACAGTATACATCTCAGAAGAAGCTCATGTGTTCTAAAATCAGTCCATATTTATATCTTTGTCTGCAGAAACTGCCTCATAGTTAATATTATCCACTGTTCCATCAATCTGGGCTAACAGTCTTAATTATGTTATTGTTACTAAATGTTATTTAAAAATTAAAACATACAAAAATGTTTTACATTTACACCTTCTGGCTAGATATGATCAGTTCTGAATAAAACCTTTGAGAAGAGAGATTTTACTCATTCCACTGAGTAAAGTCTCAGACGTCTTCTAATTTCTTTGCTGCATTCACCATTTGAATTGGAGACTGAGCCAAGATTTAAACAATCTTTCAAAATATCAGGTTCTTTGTTCTTGAAAGGAAAGTTCTATACTTCTTTTGTAGTCTTGATTTTGTCTTCTTACTATTTAATTGCAGAGCTGATTTTGCAATTTCTTCTTTCATTTTCATCAGGAGTCATTTCAAGTCTTTGCTGCTTTCTGCCAGTAGTATGGTATCATCTGCATATCTTAAATTGTTGGTGTATCTTTTGCCAATTTTCGGTCATTCCTCTGATTCTAATTCAGCTTTTCTTATGATGTGTTCTGTGCACAGACTGAACAGATAGGGAACCAAAACAAACCCTTGTCTGATGCCTTTGCCTTTAGAAAGCCATTTTGTTTCTCCATTGTCTTTTCTAACAGGGTCTTCTTGTTGGTGAAACAAATTATGGAGCAGGGCAATCAAGTGCTGAGGCACACACATTTCTTGCAGATCCATCCATAGCATCTCATGATTCACACACTCAAAGGCTTTGCTGTATTCCATGAAACATAGACTGATCTTCTGAATTTTTTTTGATGTGCTCTAGTAGCCAGTATATATTTACAAAATAATATATATATTGCTTTTGATATGTATACCTCGCAAGAACATATTCTTATTAATTGATAAGTGAAAACTTTTAAGTACACTTCTTACTTTTTTATTACTCATATGATCCTGCGGCCAAAATAATAGGGCTTTAAATGAGCATTTTCCTTTTGGATACCATCTAAGCCACTGTGGCGAACCTTTTAGAGACCAAGTGGCCAAACTGCAACCCAAAACCTACTTATCACAATGTGCCAACACTACAATACAACCTGAAAACTGAGATTTTTAGTTTAGAAAAAACAACTCACAGTCAGTCCAAGCATATAATCTCTCTCTCTCTTCTTGGTAGTGCACTGACCAGCCATGCAAAAATGCAAAAGCTGGGATAAGTTACGGCTAATGAGTCATGGCTCGTGACATCATTGCCTGGTGCCACTACTCCTTCCCGAGCATGCGCATAGCCCCTATGTGCGCTGTTCTCCGATGCTCAGCTGCTGGGGTGATGTTGGGGTGACTTGGCTTGCATGCTGACAGAGAGGGCTCTGCATGCCTGCTGTGGCACGCATGCCATGGGTTCACTACCACTAGCCTGACCCTACCCTGGTGCACTCCCCTAACCCTAAAATAGGGGTAAAATACCATTGAAAGGGGTGATTTTGAAAAAATCTTCCTTGAGTAGCTTTTTCTGCATAGCTCAACATTTCTGCCCATTCTAAATACATTCCAACCATCAAAGTCATGCCAGGACACCTCGTTTTTCTAACACCAACCGTGCCCTGATGCAGACTCCTAACCCTAATTAAGGGGTAAAATACCATTGAAAATAGGGCGATTTTGAAAAAGCCTTCCTTGAGTAGCTTTTTCTGCACAGCTCAACATTTCTGCCCATTCTAAACACATTCCAACCATTAAATCATGCCAGAACACCTCCTTTTTCTAACCCTAACCCAGTGATGGTGAACCTTTTAGAGACCAAGTGCCCAGACTGCAACCCAAAACCCACTTATTTATCACAAAGTGCCAACACTACAATAAAACCTGAAAACTGAGGTTTTAGTTTAGAAAAAACAACTCACAGCCAGTCCAAGCAAATATATATATATATCCTTGGCAGTGCACTGACTGGCCATGAGAAAGTTCGGACGAGTCGCAGCTAATAAGTCACGGCTTGTGACATCATTTCCTGGCACCACTACTCCTTTCTGAGCATGCAAATGGCCCCTATGTACGTTGCTATCCGATGCTCAGCTGCTGTGGCAATGCTGGGACGACTTGGCTCACCTGCTGGCAGAGAGGGTTCTGCATGCCCGCTGTGGCACACGTGCCATAGGTTTACCACCACTGATCTAGACTATTTTGACAATTACGATTATGCCAATTCATGTGAACTTGTTTCTCTGTTTGACCTGATTCACAAGGCACAACTACACATCACAGTTATATTGGTCACTGTGTTTTGCAGTGTCAGAAAAACTGAGATTACTTCCTTCAACCTGGCTTGTTTTTCCCAACAAACTATCCTAACAACCCATAGGCTGTTGTAAGGGTTGATCAACTCACAAAGGATTGCCATGCTGACGGAACCCAGGTGACTGAACTCACTGTAGAGAGCAAAAAGTGGTGAGTGAGGTGCTTGGAAAGAGTGGTGAAGAAAATGCTATGCTGGTGTGTAAATCTGACTAAAATAATGATATGAATAATAATTGCATGTATTTTAGGTGCATTTTTAAAGGTGGCCAACTAGTGACAGCCCCTCCTGTGTGCTTGGTCAACTCAGAAGGCTGTCAGTACATTGTCATTTATAATCTTTTGGGGGAAAAGAATAAAGGGGAAAAGGTTTCAGTGTGAAAATTAGTTCATGATCATATGGAAAGTGGAGAGAAGATGGCCTCTGCTGCCAAGTTCCCTTAGATACTGCCTGCAGGACCAAGCGAGGACGAGTGGGAGAACAAACCATGGTGAGTCTGATTTTCTGTTAAGTGCACCATGGATTGTTCATTCCACCAGCAACCAATCATGGCCCATTGTTGTCAGGAAGTGAGCACCCACTCTTTTGAGTATTCCCTTTAATATAATCAGGACTTTTGCTTATTTTCATTTTAACCTACTGAATTCTTTATCTTTATTTATTTTATTTTATCTATTAAAACATTTCTATGCCTCCCCATTCGCCGAAGCCTCGGGGCGGCTCACAACATAAATTAAAATAAAATACATACAACAAATTAACAATATAAAATAAGTCGCCCTGGCCAGATAAAATAAGCAAATAACATTAACAATTAAAATGACATTTAAATAAAAAGGTCTTTGCCTGGCGCTGAAAAACAAATAACGACGGCGCCAGGCAGACCTCTCTGGGGAGCGCATTCCATAGATTGGGCGCCACCCAATTCCATAGATTGGGCGCCACCCAATATTCCCATTTGCATTCATAAGACATCCTATATTGTTTTGAAATAATTAGGATAACAATTTATCTAAAGGTTTTCCAGTGATTCTAATAACACAAAATGAGCTATTCCTTAAAAATCCAGGACACTCCTCCTTCAACATAACTGCAACCACATTAGGCTGCTACCATGTGCACATATTACCTAGAAGAAAATCCATCCAACTCCATAGGACTGATTCATGTTCTGAGGAAACCTATAGTCTGAAATGGTAAAGGACCTGGGAGAGGTCATGCCTCCCATGCAGCTTTCAGTTCAAGCACTTTTGCTTTTCAGATTAAATACTGGTTGGCAGAGGGACAAAATGCAGAGGTGGGGGGAAGCTCAAGGGCAAGATGAGTACATTTGTGAACCTGAACTTTCAAAAGAACCATGTAAAAACAATATAAATAACATTTCCTTAGCAGTTCTGAAGGATTTGTGTTGTGTAAGGTATTGTTGTAAAACCAGGGGACTAGAAAGATATGTGTGTGTGTGTCACAGTTAATTTCTTAATTTGCCCACTGCCTGATCCTTAAAGGGTTTTAACAGTAGAAGCCTTGTTTACTGCAACATGGAGCAAACTTTGAGGATTGTATTGCTGTCAATATGTTTTGACTTCCTGATCCTACTTAAAGGATAGATCAGACTAGAACTAGCAGGATTTGTGAGTGGGAAGGGAAAGGCAGCGAAGATCACCAAGATAACAATGACTTCTAATTACACATGCCAAAGACAGTTGCACAACACAGTTTAAGCAAATGTTGAAGGCTCCACATAGACTTTTTCGGTAAGAGTCTTAGAAGTGAGTACTGGGAAAACAGTTTCAGGGCACCTCTCTGACTTCCTATAATTGCATATATTTTCATGTTTCCTGCTGCCAAGGAAATGAATAGCAAAATCAGGCAAGCTTAGGCTTGTTTATTTGATGATAGGACACATGAAAATGGTACCTCAGGCAACAAATTGGTAATATTATTAAATACAGTATTAACAGAGCTGTCAAATAGGATGTGGGCAAAGGGGAAAGTTAGAAACTATCATAGAATTCTCATGTTCTGATCCATCACAGAGACTATTGCCATGGGTAGAACAAGGATGTGGGACCAAGCTTTGCCAGTTTTGTTCCATCCCTATTCCTTTCAGATGAAGCTATGAGAAAGTGGAAAGGAATATTTCTGCCCCTCTTTGGGTTTCTCGGGGAAGATATTTTTCATCTCCCATAACTCTGGAAACTGCCATCGAGGGAGGAACATTCGTTCCATCCATGGTGTTCCTGTTCATGCTGTCTAAACCACCCAGTATTGAAGGCAATAGGCACATTTTACTCTACTGCCATGCATGATCTTTGAAGACTATGAGGAACAAAACCTTTTTGGTGGCAGCACCTCATCTCACCCTGTTATTACACAATTACACAAAACTGTATTACACAAAACCCTTTGAACAGGCACTGATTCTATACATTTTCCTACAAAGAATAATATTTTTAAAAGCTTCCAAACTTAGTGCAATGCTGGTCACATGGGCCAGTGCTGACAGCTTTGAAGGTAAAGATGCATTGTTCATAGGGATGGATGAAATGGGCTATATGCAGTCCCTCTCAGTTTTGCTTGTATTCATTCATAAGTCCGTTCCATCCATTTTCTCTATCATTTTATACTTGTTTATATACACACACACACACACACACACTTTATTTTTCTACACAACTCTCCTTGACATATATATCTTGCACACAAGATATGCATACAAGATATCTGTATGCATTTTGATATACAAAATTTGAACTGAAAACTTCATTGTCAATTTGCAGAGCACATTCCAAAGGATGTGTTCTGAGTGATCCACATACTAGCCAGATGCTGTGAATTTGGTCAGTTCACTAAAATATGGGCCATGCAGTATTCTCTCCAACTCCTAACCTTCTACTATTCCTTTCCATTGTTAATGGATAGTGCTTACCCAGATGCCCTACACCTAAATCTGAAGGCTGTGTAGAACTCCCTGGTAACCATGGAGAACTACATAATCCTTTACTTGTAAAGTCTCTTCCTTTCATCTTCTTAGCCTCTTCCTGAGCCCTGTTTCTTAGTCTGTTTCAAGCAACCTTCTCCACCCTGGAATACTGGATGGAAATTATGAGAACTGCAGTTCAACACATCTGAAGGGAACCAGGTTGGGAAAGACTGACTTAGAGTGTGATGAAATGTTGCAAACTAGCTTTTAGATCCAGAAAGGGAATTGTTGTTCCTTTAGACAACATAACCCAAGATCAAGGCTTATTATAATTCTTGTTTTATTTAGTTGTCACTACAGTGCATAGGGAAGGTAATTACTATTCTACCAGACAAATGGGAAATGCAGAGGTTGAGAGACAGTAACTTGCCTGAGTCCCAGCAAATCTATGGCTGACAAGAATGTGAAATAAGTTTTCCACATAAATGTCCAAGGTTCTGCTTGCTGAATCTTGTCTGGGAGAATCAGGGGCCATTGGCCACCAAAAAGACCACAGAGGCATGAGAAGGGCAGCAGGGCTGAAACATCCAAAGGCCTCCCTAGTCTGGCCTTCTGTTCTCACAGTGGCCAGCTGAATGCCTCTGGGAAGCCTGAAATGGCAAAAGACCCAGCTGTAACAGCACCCTGCTGCAGGGATGCAAGCCATGGTGAGCTTGAGTGCTACGCCACTGCCAACCCTTGTTTTGGCGATGGCTTTGCAGCAGTGATGGCCCATGACATTTTGCTTCCTCAAGTGATGCATAGGATGATGCCCCACTGCCATTCCATGTAGAAAACTCACCTGGATTAATAACTGATCTTTCAACAGCGCTGGCTGCAGAACATCATTTTTCACCACACCAGAAGCCACAGGCTAGCTTAAAGGGTGCAGGGCAAGCTGTTTGGCATGCAGCTCTTCCCTTCAACAATTTATGGCCATCCCCAGAATCTCCTGCCTAATGACAGGGTTGCAGTAGTGTAGCGACACTCATAATCCCTTACTAGAGGGAAATTAACATTCAGAGCCATGTGGCATTTGAGTGAAGCAACTTTCCTTCAGTTCTCACTGAAATGAGGCCTGTGTCTGGCTGGATGATATTTCTCATGCTTAGCAGGGAAATGGCCATGCCCTCTGATCTTTCATTTCAGTAAATTAATACATAAGTGGAGCTGTCCCCCATGGTGGCTCCTACATGTAGTCCGAATGGTTTACCAGCTCAGTGAGAACTCTGCCTAGGTGGAAACTTCAAACTGAGCTCTGCTCTCGCAGTGGTTCAAGCAGCCACCCACTCAACAGAGAAAAATATTTGAACCAATTTGACTACCAGCTCAGTGAGAACTCTGCCTAGGTAGAAACTTCAAACTGAGCTCTGCTCTCACAGTGGTTCAAGCAGCCACCCACTCAACAGAGAAAAATATTTGAACCAATTCAACTGCTATCCAAAATAACTAACCTCATTTTCCTATTGGATTCACCCAGTCAGTTGCATCTTGTGCCACTCTGATGTCCCCTGAGGGAACAATAACACAAGATAATGAATAATACTACCTTTTCCCAGAATAGGAATTAAGAGTTCAGAAATTCCTATTTTATAAGCATATCTGTGCTCATTTGCATTCCATTGGCCATGTTTGCTTTAAAATGTAACCTGGGAATACAAGTTATTCCTACTTTTATTTAACTTTCTTCCTCTTTGAATTCATATTCTGTTTATGTGTCAATAAACTGGAGTCTTCAACAAGTTAAAAGGATGTCTCCTTAGTGTAAACAGTAATGTAAATAAACCTTAGGGTTAGGATTGTGGCTTGGGTTAGTTAGGGTTAGGAATCATAATTCTTTCACTTTAATTTTATTGGGACTGCAGAACTGGTGTCAGTTTTCCAGATCAGTCTGGCAGCCATACACATTGGGAGCCATACACATTCCCTCTCCTTACAAGGGTTTCCACAAAATAGTTATCACAGCCTTTACAAGGAAGACATAGCTGAGGCCTAGCTGCTACACAGCCCTGCCTAGCACCTTAAGAACAGTACTGGCTGGGTGAGTCATTGAGCAACACAAGTATAAAGAGTCAGCCAGTTTTAAACTGGAATGACTTGCTAAGCCATTCATCACATCCTAATTGCATATAAATTAAATACCATGATTGGAAGTTGAATGGGCATCCTGCTACAAATCCACAATGGCAGGAAGCAACAACAGAGTGACATGGAAAGCCATGTGAGGAGGCACTGTAAGCATTTAGCCATCTTCTTATACCCAGATAATGGCCAGAGGAAGTGCAGGGCAGAATCCTCTGGGTATTGTAAGGATTCAGGTGGGTCTTTACCATTCTGAAAGTCATCTGTGTTAGCTCACAATGGAACCACAGATTAACCGCAAACTAATTACATTGAATCCTGTATGGGGGCTGAGTCAATATGGTGAATGTCGGTTCAATTTTCATGCTGAGGAAGATTCTGCCTGAAGAAATGCTTTAAAATAAGAAAATGAAATACATATGAATACATCGACTCAGGTTTTGACTGCTTTCTTGAGTGCTGCTAGGAAATTATTACATTCTCTTCTAGTTTTTTTAATCCTCTTAACAAAATGTATAATGGAGAGAAAACCATGTTTATCTGAGTGAAACATAGCTATTTAATCTGCATTATCGGTGTCCGTATATTTTTATAATCCTGAAAGTGGATACTGCCTTACATTAGCGTTATTCTATGAGGGGTGTGTGTAGCGATGTGGCACATACTATTCCAGGAAAAAGGATATGTGGCACTTCCAGGAATATTTACCTATGTGATGCTTAAATTGATAGGATATCTATACCAATCATGGGATGTGATTGAAAATATCTATCCTACACTTTCTGGCCCACATTAAGAATTATCACATGTACATACAATTAGTGTGCAGGAAATATGAAATTCTTATGAAGATGCCCTAAGAGCACAATCAATGGGGTTTACTTCCATGTAAGCAATTGCAACTTCAAACTGAAAAAGTGCTAATATGAACAAGTATAACATGGGTCACTGTTAAATCATTCTTCAGATATGGGAAATAACACCCCCCTCCAAAAAAATGGATTTATGTGCCCCTTATGCTATCTGTCCTCTTTTCTGAGCCTATAATAGAGATAACAGAAACAGCATTTGCTTAGCAATTAGAAGGTGTGACATTTCTTAGTAAAGCAGGGGATCTGCTATAGCTTACATCTCCCTACTTACATTATCCATCTTCTTTGTGGGTCAAACTTTGAGCCATGTTTTGATTCTGGACAGATGATTACACTGCCATCTCAGTGCACCTGAAACTTCTTGAAAACATTTACAAGTTCATATAGGTTTTTGTTTAGACTATTTGTACTACTGAAATGCATTTGTGTGTGTGTGTGGGGGGGGCTGTTCTTGAAAAACTAAGAATAATAATTTGAGCAGGAGAAATTTAATAAATAATTCCAGAACAAAATTAAAATGTGGCCAAAACCCAGAAAAAATGGCAGACTTCTGTGTGCAAACTGCAAAGGAATGAGACACTGAAAGCGATAAAGGTTGAGTTCCAAACATGGACTTGCCTCTCTAAGGAGAAGACTTTAATGCAATATGTTCATGAAGAGTTTGTCCCTATCAGCATGCTACTTTAAATTGGTGCTATGATCATAGCCCTGCATTTGTGAAATATTTTACACTCCTCTGCTTCACCTACATGAAAAGAGATCTCTCCTCTTTTCACAAACAACATTACAGGGAAGGAAACTGCAAATCTGTTAATATTTTGGAGAACTGGAGTAGAAGCAAGGAAAGTATTAGAAGAAACATACATGCAGAGCATTGACAACAAAGCAGTACTGATTACAAACATGGTGACAGTCCTTTTCTTATAAAAACATCATGAAAGGCATTGAAAACAAGTGATTTTGATGATGTTGCACCTAGGTCTAGCTGAAGTATGCCTTTATAGCTATAAACTTTCTCTTACATTTTCATGTATTACTGTTCTACTTGAATGAAGAGGCAAATCATAGATATATTCAAGGTCTTTTGTAAAACACTTCAGCAGGCAACATCCATTGCTCTTAATGAAGAGACAAAATTCATAAGCAACAGCTCCTTGTGTTGCTGGAGTATAGGGCTTGACTGCAGATCAGAGAACCCAAATGTTTGAATTCCTGCATGGGCATACACAAGTGGGTAAATCACGGAGAAGTAGCATTCTCTGCCCAGGCAAGCAAGTATTGAATGCACAGGGAGATTTTCATATATAAGGGAGTATTTAAACATTCAGTCCCAGACAGGCAGCCTGAAGGGACAGGCGGGTACATTGCAGTGATGCATCATGTGATGAGGCAGATGTCCATGTGTTTTATCTCTCAGTCCCTTCACACTTAAATCTATACCAGGGGTCGGCAACCTTTAACACTCAAAGAACCATTTCGACCCATTTCCCACACAAAAGAAAACACCGGGAGCCGCAAAACCCTTTTGACATCTAAAATGAAGGTAACACTGCATATATCGTTTTTTACCTTAATGCTATGTATATCTTTATTATAATTTAGCTGCAGCTCTTGTTCATTCACTAAAAACTGTTATTTTTAATCTTATATTATAAACTAGTAGGACTCCTTTCATATATTTTGAACAGGAGAACAGCTTCCTGCAGAGTCAAAGTCAGTGCTAAAGGGCTGCATGAATTAAAAAGCAAACCCCTTAAGTTCCTCAGCAGTAAAAGCAAATGAATCTACCCACGTATCATTAAACGTTTGGTTTTCTTCAGAAACTTTTCTTCGATTTATCCATGGTTGGCCTACCGGGGGAAGTTGCAAATATAGGTGTGTTTAGTGACTGATGAGCAGATAAACAGTCAAGTGATGTGAATTGTGACAGGTCCCAAGCGCAGCTTTTATCATTCAGAGGAAGGAGATTACATTTGGACAAAGAGAATCTTTTTAGCAGCATTTCATTTTGTGTAACATGAGAGCCTGCAGGAAGCTTGTTCTACTCTTTTCCTGCACAATAGCAGAGGAATGTAACAATTTACTTAACCAGCTAGCGGGGCGTTCCTGAGTGGATGCCTCATCATCACCTATTTCGGTGGCTGTGCCGGAGCGTGTTTTGAGTGACGGAGCTGCAGCAGGGGGATTCAAGAGCCACATGTGGCTCTGGAGCCACAGGTTGCCGACCCCTGGTCTATACCTTCATAAAAGTCCTAATCTGCATAGCATGGCTGAGGAGTAACATCCAAGGACTAACACCTGCTGGGAACCAGCACCCAAGCAGGGACCCACTGACAAAAGTCCACTGGATTAACTCCACCTCGGCAGTGTTGCAGTCTTCCTGCTCCACTGCCTCTCACTCTGGCACAGGAAGGATGTTGATGAGAAGACACAACAAATGGATGCCACAACTGCCTTGCTCACCTGCTCTCTGTCTGGCTTTGCTCACCAGCTCTGCAAGCACATGGTAGCAATGGTGGGAGAGAGGAGGTGAGGCAAGAGAAGCTGGTGGCCACTGCAGTGGGAAGGCAGACGACAGCGACTTCTTCTGCATCTGCTTCACATTTCTACACTGCCCATAGCCAAATGCTCTGGGCAGTTTACAACAAGGGGTAAAAACAATAAAATATAATAGGTAAAATAACTAATAAGAATTTAAAATTAATTTAAAATAACATTAAATCATTAAAACAATAAAAATACAGACAAGAGTCAAAAGGCACCTGACTTGCTGTGTCAGGCCCCTGAATGACCAGGGAGGTCTTCAAAGGCCTCCATGAAGAGGGCAGTTTTGACTTGGTGCCGGTGGGGGAGGCACCACCGAAAAGGCCCTCCCCCTAGTTGCTAACCTTCACGCCTCTTGAGGGCTCGGCACCTGGAGGAAGGCCCCAGAGAATGAGTATAGTGTCCAGGTGGATCAGGCAGAAGGATCACTGAGGGTCCTTTGTCACTGAGAGAGCCAGCCCCGGTCCCAATTCTCATAGCTATCTCCAGCTGAAATTCCACCCGCATTGAACTATTTATATGAGCTACCTCACTCACCAGTTGGCTGTCACTGTACAGGGACTGTGAAGGTAAACTGCAGGACTGAAGTACTTCCAAGTGACCCTGTGTGGCAGTGCTTTTATACAAAGTTAGCATCAATAGTCAGACAAGTATGAAATGGATCACTTCATGCAATGTAGAGGGACCCATGTGCTGTTGCCTTTACACTTGACACGTTTCTGTGTGAGAGCTGGGAAAAGCAGGCTGTTTTGACAGCAGAAGTCAGTGAACTGGTTTGCACAATACACTTTGAATGCATCCAGGCGCTCCTGTCCCCGCCCTCAACTCAGGATGCATCATGTGCATCTGACTATATACAAAGTTAGCATCAATAGTCAGACAAGTATGAAATGGATCACTTCATGCAATGTAGAGGGACCCATGTGCTGTTGCCTTTACACTTGACACGTTTCTGTGTGAGAGCTGGGAAAAGCAGGCTGTTTTGACAGCAGAAGTCAGTGAACTGGTTTGCACAATACACTTTGAATGCATCCAGGCGCTCCTGTCCCCGCCCTCAACTCAGGATGCATCATGTGCATCTGACTATCTTGGTCATGAGCATAAGCTGTGCTGTTGCACATTGCTGCAAATGCTACTGTTCTGATGTGGCTTGAGTGGTGACATGCAGATTCATGCCGTTTGACTGCAAGACATGATCTTGAGCATCCATTTGTCATGTGATTTTATAGAGCTATTGAGTCTTTATTGCCCATTCAAGAACCAGCCATTCCAAAATACTTTGCATGACAGCAGAGACAGCTCACAGCTGTATACTGTTGCTTAGAAAATTAACACCATGACCCCAGGTTTTGTGACGAATATAGCTGGGATTAGAGGGAAGAGGGAAGTGTGCAGCAGATGATATCAGTGCTCCTGCTGGTCAAAAATTGCTGGCACTGTGTCCTCTTAACCCAGGCTCCACGCAAAAAATTTCCACAAGCCAATGGGAGCATATTCAGTGGCATAAGTAATGCTAGCTTGTTGCACACAGTGGACTTTTATTTCATTTTATGTTAGATGCATGGCTAGATCCTACAGTTTGAACATATATGAAATACAATAAATGCTATGGCCTATGAAAGCACATCATGCAGTCCACAAGAGGATTAACTGTTAAGGTACAATCCTATACAGGTCTGGTTAGGACATGCTCAGAGTTGTAGGCCTTTTTACTATCTAAACTTGTTTAGTATCATGCACTTAATATCCTTATTAAATGTAGATACACTGGCTAATGTGTACAACTATTGTTAAAGTCAGAAACAGAGAAGTAGCTGCTATATAAAAAAATCAGATTGACTGAGAGAGGGCCCAGGAACAGCACATGTGTGCTCAAACATCCACACACACCCACACAAGCATCCTTCCAAACAAAACAGTCAGGTCATAGAAGATGTAATGTGGGTCCTATGTGCCTTATTCTTAGCCACAAGAAAAAAAATCTGTATCCTTCTTTGCTCAGCACTCAGTGACACCCATTCTTTCACCTCGCAGCATTAGATCGACTCTACATGCCACGCCAGGAAAACCCTGCACTGTCATTTTAGTCTCACCTAAATGGAGCAGCTTCATATGACTCACCATCAGACATCACATGGAAGGGGAATCCCCAGGGCTTATGGAGGAATGATTAGCATTATGCAAATACCCTCCACATTCAGGGTTTATGTGACAGGAATGCTACTGAATTACCCTCTGGTGAGCAGAGCTGTCAATGGGTGGAAATGAGGCAGAGATAAATCATCTGACCAGCACAGTGGTTGATGAAGCTAGTAATAGTTTCAGCATGAAATCAACTTTGCGTTTGCCATAGTGTTTGAACTGTCAGTTTTGTTTTGCCAAAGAAAGAACATGCTTTACGGTTCATGATCATTACTGTTAAATAGTGTAATGTGGGACATGAACAAATAGAAGTTCATTTCCTTAAATCCAGACAGGTTTTTATATAAATGTATGAAAAGCAGCATGCTGTGGTGTTGGCATTTATAATATGGATTTTCCCATTCTAATTTGGATTTTAAATATTCTAAACTTTGACTTAACTGATAGCCATTATTTTTTTGAAAAAATATTCTAATTCCTGAAATTCGTGGATAGGACCCAGCTTTTTTAAAAGAAATTGCTGTGTGTAAAGTTCAAATATATTTTAGTGTATTGTACTAAGTACATTAAATTAAAATTGTTATGCCAAGGTTGCCTTACTTTACTGGTAGCATCACGTTAGAGTTCTGAATGAGATCCTGTTTCACATGAGACACATCAAATAGACAGCATGACTAACATCTGAACTGCAGCTGAATCAACAGTTGAGAAGTGGAAGTCCTGAGTCTTTAATTATCATTCCAGTAAGAGATCCATATAGACTAAAAATGCTCTGGTTCTCTAGGATG
Organism: Varanus komodoensis; assembly: GCF_004798865.1. NCBI lineage: Eukaryota > Metazoa > Chordata > Lepidosauria > Squamata > Varanidae > Varanus > Varanus komodoensis. The sequence continues at coordinate 7,456,002 of NW_025335589.1, forward strand.
GTTGCCAAAGGAAAGGAAGGATAATGGTAAAACCTCATGAGCAGGTAGTTTGGCGGAGTGAGGTGGCAGTGCCTCCTCTTACCAGATATACCTGGCATCTAGGCATCTTGTACATACAGGAACTGGATGGGTGCAAAAAGCTGGTTCATGAAAAGTCTTGGTGCCTGTTATTACATGTAGTTATATATCACGGTATGCAGAGAGATTGTAAAGAATAAGCTCTTTCAAACAAGCTGCACTCCCACACGTGTCTTTGGAGATTCTGCTGTTGTGTGAAATAATGTGAGTCCTTGCATGTCTGAATGGGCACTTAGCTGGCTTGAAGATGTGCCAAGCCAAGCACCTATCAAACGTGCATCTTTCTCTGTCCCTTGAATGTCTGGAATGCAGTGATCTACTTGTGTTCTAAAGACACCCTGGGGGTAACAAGCTTGCTGTGAAGAAGTGCCAATAAGAAAAGATAAGGAGTGCAGATCAATACCACTAGGATCTTTTCTACAAAAGAAGAAATTGCCAACATTACCATGATAGCATGGCCACTTCTTATGATCACTCTAAGTTTCTGCCCCCGGAATCTTTCTCTCACATACCCACTATGACCATGAGAGGCACTTCTTCCACTGAACACACAATCATAGAAATGTCCACCAATGGGCAAGCCAGGGCAAGCCAAGTTGCACCACAGAAAGGAAGTGTGCAGTTCAGGTTTCACCTCTTGTTGCATAACATGTTGTAATAAAATCTACTGTTATCTTCTGTCCTCTGGTCGTCCATTCTCTCGTGTTGAACCTCATATATCCATCCAGAATTCTACTGCTGAAATTATTTGCCTGTCTTGTCATTCTGTCCATGACAAGTTCTTCAATCCCATCACTGTCCCCCCACCCCCCATTCCTGTGCAAGTTTCTTATCCTTATTGTCATGCCCACCCCTGGCCTTAACTCTCCTTATCTGTCTCTACTTGTATTCCATCCTTTCTGTGACTTTCCCTCATCCACCTCCACCATCTTTGGCCATTCCAAAGTCTCCTGCTACCTGAGATGGCTGCATGCATTTCTTCGCTGCTGCTTATGCTTGTAGATACCTCCCAAAATGACCACCTTTTTCCCTTGAAAGCCCACCTTAAACTCATTTTTCCAGTGAGCTGCTCGATGACTGGTCAATACAAGCTGCTGCTGTACAAGCTGCTGTCCATCGGTGGTGCCCCAAGACCCCCAACCACTGCTGCAAAAACCTCCAATATATTGTAAAAAAAAACCTTGAAAAAGTACAGGCAGGAAAGAAGGACTACAGTCTTGGGGTAGTTCTGGGCTGTTTCCCCAGGCACCCTAACCCTAAAACAGCAGTTGGGTCAAGGTGGCTAAGGCAAGGCAACCTCTTCTGCTGAGCCTGAACCAGCAGCACAGGTCACTGCTTTACCAAAGCAGCGCTATCCTGTGTGCATGCACGCACACAAATGCTCCGACCCCACAGTAGGCACTCAATATGACCTTTGGGACTGAACAGTTTGCGGCACTCTGCTATGATGGATCAGGCTGATGGGAGCTGTAGTTCAAAACATCTGGCAGGCCCCAAGTTGCCTACTCCTGTTCTATTATAACCCAGACAAAGTATGTGGAATTGAATTAACCACTTACCCATGTCTCCCCTCCTCTGTTTTTCCCTTGCCTGTTTTAGTGCCCTGGGTTAGGAACCTGCAAAGTGCCATGTACTTATGTAGATGACTCTGTATCAGTAAATAATTGTCTCTCCCTGCCTGCCTTTCCTGCAGAGAAAATAGTGAAAAGGAGGAACTGGAGTATACAAAAGAAGACTGTCTCACTCGCTCAGAAATGACTGGTTTTTCAGGGAACCCAGTGCTAGAGATTCTTTTGGATGCATAGCAAACTCTGAAGTGGGCTAGCCTCTGCCCAATAGTACCCATCAACCACAGGTTCTCTGACAGGAAGCGGGGAGGAAGCTGCCAGCAAAGCAGCCATGAATGGGGCCCAGGAAAGAAGGCTCCTGGGGTGGCAGCCAGATCTTCCCATCAGTCCAGATGCTAGGAACAACTGTGAGAATAGCAGCAGCCACTTTTCAGCAGTCCTCCTTGTTGTAGACTGTTTTACCTTTTTTGCAGGAAAATGGGCAGATACCATTCCAGACACTTTTTGGAATGGCATGTCTGCATGTGAATATGGAACATTATTAAACTAGGGATTAGAGTTGCTTACCTTTCAGGATTTTAGGGACAACAGGTGCTAGAATGGTGGTCCTCTTTGACACCTCACCTGACATAATGGTCCTCTATTTCCGGCTAAGCCTACTTGTTCTATGAAAGTGCATTCTGTCTTACAAACAATGGAAGCTATTCACTCTTACAGAAAAAATTAAATGCGCTTTGTTGTTATACTGCCGAGCACTTTTCAGAGGGGTGAGGAATAAACCTGTCTTCTGTTAATTCTCACAGTCTCAGGGATGAACACTGTTGTGAAATCTCTCTGATGGCTTAAAATTGAGACTACTTGGAAAATACATTTCCATGGTTGTGGAGAAATATGATTTAAGAAGTGCTTTTATCCTGTTCTTCCAATCGTTCACTGATTAAATATTTCAGTCCAAAAGTTGGGAGTCTGTCCTTAGGCAGAGTGTTTCAAAATGTCTGCCAGACAGCTCATGACGCTGTAACTTCCTCATAGCTTTCCAACTTGCCTTTGGGTGTAAAACCTCTCCGTCTTTGAACAATTCTTTTGTTTCTACTGCTGAAAAGAATTGGCCATACATTTTTGTTTTGAGGCACTGTGAAATAAAAAGGAGCCCTGTTTCATTTAAGACTATTATGAATCAACCAACAAACTGTAGGGATAGTCTCTTGCAGGGATAACAGTAAGCACGCATATTGTTTCCACTCAAGCTAGTGTAGTTGGCTTGCTTAGGTCCAGGTACCAACCATTTATGACAGTTTCAAATAGAGGACTGTCCTCTATGAAAACTGACACATGGCCTCCCCACCTCCCATCTACCACCCACAACTGCTCTTGCCCCAGCTGCCAGGTTTAACATTTAAAATACAAATGCAGACTTTAAAATGGTCCTGTTATATTTGTGATCAAAAACCTTGGTCGGTAATGAAGAATGATGGTTAGAGCTACTGTTAAATGTGGCAATCGAGGAATTTCTTTGTGTCTGTAGTGGGGAGTGGGTGGGAAGGAGCTCTTGAACAGAGGTAAGCACATGGAGATGACCAATTTTCAAAGATGTTTTCCTCCCAAAGTAGCAGAGAATGCTTGAATACGGCTCTGCTTCATGTATGCCTTTGAGTATCTATTTAATTCATTTGTATACCTCCCAAAGCCAGAGTTGTCAGGGTGTTTGACAACTGTTGATAATAGACAATACAATAAAATACCATGCATCATTTCAAGGATGTAAACATTCAAAAACAAATCAAAAACAAAACATTGTATGATGCATAGTAGACCTGTAAAGGGCACCCCCTTTGGGAAAGGAACCGCCCCCCCTCAAACCCTTAAATAACTTTGCATGTCTTTGAATGCCTGGCCGTAAGGGGCCATCTTAACCTGGCACCAGAGAATACCAAGGTTTGTACCAGGTGAGCCATAGCTGTGTGGCTGCTACTGAGAATCCATTTCCGCTTCTTGTTGGCCTTCAAGTATCCTTTGCAGTTGGCAAGTGGATGTTCCAATGGATGTGAGTGAGGAGACTGGAGAGGCCAGGATACACCTTATTCTGAGTATCCTCCAGTCTCCTTCCTTCCATGTTTCCTTCCTAGATAGTTTAAAAAGTTTTCCTAGGAAATTCTGCAGGGTGGGAGGTGGAGAAGGTGAAGATTGCCTCCACCTTTTCTCCTGCCCTGCATTGGGTGATTGGAAAGTTCTGATCACTAAAGGCTCAGTCAATAGAAACAAACCAGGATAGTGTCAAGGGTAGGTTTGGTTCAGCATTCAGAAAGCCCTCTGAGATCTGCGGGAGAGTCCCTTCTCTGGGAACCCTCCATGAAAGAAATTAGGAGAGTAAGTACTCGGAGGAGGGCTTTCTCTGCGGTGGCACCCAACCTATGGAATTCACTCCCCAAAGAGGTCCGCCTGGCACCATCATTACTGGTTTTTTGGCGCCAGGTAAAGACCTTTTTATTTAAACATCATTTTAATTGTTAAAACATATGATCTGGCCAGGGCAACTTCTTCTTCCTTCTCTTTTCTCCTCCTATATTCTTTATTTACTTATTTTATACTGATAATTTTAATTTTATATTATTATGTTTGTAACTCAGTGTATTTTTTGTATTTTTGTATTTAATGGTAATTTATTATGTTCTATTGTATTTCAATGTATTTTATTGTGTTGTAAGCTGCCCCGAGGCTTCGGCAAGGGGCGGCATAGAAATGTTTAATCATCATCATCATCATCATCATCATCTGCTGATGTCCCACAAGGAGAGTCACCATTGTAGCCAGTAGCTGTTACACATTACTGTCCTCTCTGTTAGAGTAACTCAATTCTGAGGAGGAGGATGAAGGGCAAAAGTGGACAGATGACTTGGCCATTTCAAAGTTACATAATGAAGATTCTCAGACAGAGTCTAAGAATCAACCTGCCTAGGAAAAGGAGGGAGACATTTCACAGCTGGGAGAAGAGGCAATAGAAAAGAAGTTTCTTGACCTAGTTAGGACATGACAGGCAAAGCAAGAGGATCTAGGCTCTATTGATATTAAGACAGTAAATCTGTGCTGATATGGTTGAATGGATTTCTATACATTAAAAATGATGATACTAGGCATTAGGGATAAATGTTCCAGCCAGCCTAGCTTTTTCTTGCACATAATTTTCTATGTACAGTTTTTAAAAATATATATATAACAGAATTTGGATATGTGAGGTTCCTGCCTGCAGTCTTAAGTGCTACAAGCCAGATGTGGTATACCACCACTGTAAGATCTAGATCCTACTTGAAATGAACTTACCTTCTTCTGGACAGAAATTGTTTGAAACATCGGTTTTGTCCTAAATACATCATTCTTGATTAAATATGTCAATGTATTGCTGAATTACATTGCCACATCTTGGAAGCTATTATCTGGCCTCTGCAAGCAGAGTATATGAGCCTTCATGGTGGCTAAGAGATGCAATGGAGATGAAAAGATACTCGTAAATCACCTCCCTCAACCAAGCAATGGACTGAGGACCTCACAGCACTGGCATCCTATGAGAGAATCTGCTACCAATGACCGCTTCATCTCAACACCCATTCTGATATTTGGTCAACTTATCTCAACCTATATTAGGAATGTAGGACAGGAACTTTGGATACTTACGTGTATATGTGTGAGCATACATGTATACATGTATATTATTAGTAATACTTTCAAGACCAGTTCAGTATATCTCTAAACGTTACTGTGTGGCTATTTGTTGTTCTTCTTGTTGTTGTTGTTGTCATTCTGAGGGTTTGTGTGTGTGTGTGTTTTTTAAACACACACAAAATAAAAGTCACCTCTGCATTCACACAGTGGCTCGAGGGAATCTGGATAAATAAGAGTCTGACTACTTTTAAAATAAATGCAATTCCATATTAGAATGAGCAGATGTCCTTGGACTATGCACCTATTTCATAAAGACTTTGGAGCTTAGTTTTATTTTTACTTCATTTCTGCACCATTTCAGTGTTTATTTAGATTAAGAATAGTTGCTTCCAAAAGACTCCGTGAGTGACTGCTGTTTATTAAGAGTTTATTAAATGTTCTACCATATCTTCCCCACCCGCCTGCCCCCACAATACTCCCTGCATACAAAACCTGTTTCATACTAAACTTTAATTAATCATTGGACTTTCATATTACTTCACAAGTTTTAAGTTGCTTATTAATGAACTGAAAAAAGGTTGTGGCTTGCAATATCAGTATTCTAAACTTCAAATTCACTGATGGAATTTACTGATAATGTATTGATATAGAATTTCATCAAGCCAACTTCAGAGAATGAAAAGCTACTTTGTATGCACAATGGAAATGCAGGATCAAGATAATCAACTTATAGTTTCTTCATGGTAATAGCTGAATTACTTGCACATCATTAATTCAAATCTACAAATTGGCGAGGTCTATTATGCCAGAGTAGGTTCACAGCACTGTATAATTTGTAACACAAAGTGGTTCAAGCATATCCAGGATTGACAAAGCAGATAATGTAATTTTAGTGGAGCAATTATTGGTAGTAAATGCGAAAGCCCTCAAGTTTCACAGTGTATTCCAAATTGTTCTCAAAGGAAGTTGAATGCCTATCCCAGTTGCACTCACTCTACTGGATTATTTCTTTGCATTCCAGTGTAATAGTAGAGACAACCTACATGATTATTTCTTTGATGAGATCCATGAGTTTCCTGTTAACAGAGGAGTGGAAACAGTAACTGGGTTCAGCCAACACGACAAAGGTTGTTTTTGAACCATGGGTTATCATGCTGTCTGGTGACCAGCTGCATTGATAAGCCTTGGTGAAAATTCCAGTGACAATCCAAGGGTTCTGTTCAGGGGCTGTTTGTGGAAAACAAGCCATGACATAAAGTGAAGCTGCATTCAGACTCACACTCAACCTTTGAGTGTGGGTTATTTTGTTGTCTGAACCCCATCAGTGTATGTGTTATTCATGCGTGTATGTTATTCCACTGTATTTCTGAGGTTTTCAGTGTATCATCCAGCAAATGTGTTTAGGATGCAGTCCTTCAGACCCCTGACCTTGTCTGGGAGACCAAAGGATTTTTGAATTCAGAGCACTGAGAGTGCAAAAAGTGGTGTAGGCTTAGGCAGGGAGGAGAGGAGCCCTTCATACTGTGCCAGTTCCCATTGGGTCTCCTTCCCTCCTCTTCTCTGGTGCTAAATCTAGATGGTGTTAAACTGAGCCTCTAGATAAAATTCAGGGTGCAAAGGTATGGCAGCAGAGATTACTGGTGCTGCATATCGCATCAGATTTTCATAAGCTTCCGAGTGCCGAGGTTTACAGGCGACTGCCACAAGGGCAACAGGATTGCCGCCTTGTTCTCCCAGTGCTTCTGAGTAATATCTCAGAAGGGGATGCTGGCAATTGTAGCCCAACACATTTGGAGGGCACCAGGTTAGGGAAAGCTGCAAATTTAAACTGCTCGTCTTGGTAAAAGTGCATACATTTTGGTTCCATTTATATGGAATGCAATTTTTCATAGCATGCATGGAGTTTGGAAATGCTGGTGGATATAAAAGAAAGGAGACAGGTACAAGTGTGTTGGGCTGTGGGTCCATCAGGCAACTAAATTCATATCCAATTCACACTGTCAAGTAAATCACTCCTCTGTTTTACGGATAATAGAACATGAATAGAATAGAACATGAATAGCAAATTACTAATATATGCAGCACATCAATATGTAAATATAGGAGGTGGATGAATGGAAAGTTGAAGCAGGCTGGAATGTTAAAAGGGGGTATAATGGTTGAGGTGAAAAAACAAGGGAAGGCAGGTTCTTCCAGGCTGCTATCCAGGGCACGGGCAAAATACTTGAGGAGACCTAGTGAGGTATATAGTGGTTAGAGTGTTGCACTGGGATTCAGGAGACATGCAACTTAAACACCCATCAGTTTTTGATGACTTTGGGCCAGTCACTGACTCAGCCTTAGCCTAGCCCAGTGGTGGCGAACCTCCGGCACGTGGGCACGCAGAGCCCTCTCTGTCGCCATTCAAGCCAAGTCGCCCCAGCATCGGCCCAGCAGCTGAGCATTGGATGAAAACGCACACAGGGGCCATGCACATGCTCAGAAGGAAGCAGCAGCACCAGGCGATGATGTCACGAGCCATGACACATTAACTGCGACTCATCTGAGCTTTCGTATGGCCGGTCAGTGCGCTGCCAAGGAGATATATATACATACATACATACATACATGCATGCATGCATGCATGCATATATATTCTTTGTGAGCCGCCCCGAGGCTTTGTTGCGATGGGGGCGGCATAAATGTTTATATATATATATATATATATATATATATATATATATATATATGTATGTATGTATGTATGTATGTTTGCTTGGACTGGCTGTTTTTAGGTTTTATTGCAGTGCTGGCACTTTGTGATAAATAAATGGGTTTTGGGTTGCAGTTTGGGCACGCAGTATCTAAAAGTTTCACCATCACTGGCCTAGCCTATCTCACAGGGTCGTGGTGAGGATAAAATGGAAAGGTCAACCATGTAAACTGTGAGGGCTTGTTCTGACATGGAAAGAAGGTGGAATATAAATGAAATAAATGACTAAAACCAGATCAGGGAGGAAAGAATGCAAAACAGGCACTCAGGTGATCTAGGTTGTCGTCCCCACTCAGCTTTGGAGTCAACTGGGTGCTTTTGGGCCAGTTATAGAATTTCAGCCCAGCCTACTTCACAGGGTTGTTGTTGTGAGGACGATATGGAGAGCAGGAAGAGAATGGCATAAGCGGCTTTGAGTGTTCTGTAAGAAAAAAGGAGGGATATAAATCTAATAGACAGATAGATAGATCTATTGAGGAAAAAAGCCTAAAGTGTATTAAAAATTCTTCCCAGGTACAACCAATAAATATAGTAATAGTCAGGCCTGATCAGTTACTGACTGTTCTATCCAGGGAATAGTAAAGTGATTCTAAATATAAAACCTAATGCGCAATATAAGAAATCAGGCAATGCCTAGCTGGCCAAATTTGAGTCAACATTCTCACATGGCCCATTTACAGAGCTGGAGAATCTTCCTTCTATTATTTACAGGATGTTGCATTGTTGATAAGGATGGGTGTATATTAAAGCTTTCCAGAAATAATGGAAATAATATTTGCATTTTGTTATATTTCTATTTCAGTTCATAGATCCTATCTCATGCAGTCCACACATTTAAAAAATAATTGTACTGTGCTATATAGTATATTTCATACTACTAATAGGCTGTTGTTAAGGCATCTCAGCAGTACTTTTTAAAAGCTGTCTTTAAGGGTATAACCTTTTAAAGCATTTTGATTTTATTATCTTGAATAATGAACATTTCCACCATAACTCATGAACAAGGCAACTTAGAAACCTTGCTGTTTTTATACCTCTGTGCAAGCCCTGTGCAATATAAATAGCCACATGGAATGGTGCACTGTAGTAACACAGTGGCAACTTCTTCTCTAATGCAGAAATGTGCTGCAGACATAGTCTATTTATTTATTATATTTATTATCTCCCACACTTCCTCCATGCATATGTATTTTTTCCTTCCAACTGCACTGGAAAGTAGGTTAAGGAGTCGGTTAATGCCTGGCCCAAGGTTGCCCTTGGCAAGTGATGTAGCTTCAAGGGAAGGGATATTGCTCATCAGGAGGGCATATGCTTTGCATGCCAAAGTGCCAAGCTTCAATCCTTGGTGTCTCCAGGTAGGGCTGTCATGTAAAATCCTAGAAAACTGGTTCCATTCTAACAGATAATGCTGTATTAGGTGGTCTGGTGTTCTGACTCAATATAAGCTTTCCTTGTGTGTTCATCCAGTAAGCTTCATAAGCTAAATGGGGATTTGAACTTGGATTGCCTCAGTCTTAGTCCAACTATCTAACCATTATATTGGTTATTGCATGTTCTAAAGGAATATGTACGTCTACATAAAGGAAATCTATAATATTGTCCATGGCTTTATATACGGCCTGATATCTCCTCCTCTTCCTGGACCTCTGTGTGTCATTATTTACAACTAGGTCTGTTCCCTCTTCTCATATATATCTTATCTCCTGCATAGCCACCTCCTCCAAACTAAAATCTTGGTGTTAAGAGTCATCAGGTGGCCAGATGAGTGTGCCTCTGGTGGTTCCAAATCTCCCAATGGGGACCATTGTCACCTTTAGTGCAGAGATGCAGGGAACAAAGCAGACAAATCAGGGACTGAAGTCAAGTTTCAGAAGAGTTTTGTTGTGAGGATAAAATGGAGAGGAAAGGAATCTTGTTATTCAACCTGGGTTCCTTGCCAGAGGAAGAAAGGCAGGGTACAAATGTAGTCACAGCAACAATAACAGCAACAACAATAAAGAAAAAGTAGTATATGGCACAGGAAAGGGGATAATAGTAGCCCACTGAATAGGATCTAGAAGCTGGATGCTTCTAGTTGGGTATGGGGCAGCATATAGGTGTAATCGATGAAATGAAATGCCTGACTCTAAATTATCTTATGCACATAGATACACATTAAATATTATTGCTGAAAAGGTTTCTGGTAGCATTTATTATTTAACTATGTATAACTTAATTTTGGCCCTCAGAAACTCTCATAAACCTCAATTAATATTGAAATATACAATCAGTCTAAAATCAAGAATAAGGTAGTACCCACTGTAGAAGGAGGAAATATGTACACTAAACCAAAAGCATGGACAATTGGCCTAACAGCACTCTGAAAGGCTAAAAAAGAAGGGGAAGACCTGGCCTGCGAGATACTATGACTGAAAGGCCTGGCTCTCCCAGCTAACTGGGCTTTCGAGGGTGGTGGGACATAAAGCAGGGACTTTGCTGATGATCACACTGCTGAGACAGGTTCATGGCTGAGAAGACAGATCTTCAAATATTCACATTACATTTCCCAAGTAAAGTTCCTCGGTCATAGATCCCTATAAACAGAAATAGCATTTTTCTGCAATGAGAAGAAATCTGACACTTCTTTAGAACATACACATATCCACTGTAACTTGCTGAATATAAAATACTACTACTAGATCATTTCATCAGCAAATGTCAAACTCCAGAGCTTGAAGGCAATAGATTTTCAGAAATAACAAAAAATAACCTATGAAAGTGTACTATTATACATAATATTGGAACAACCTGATTTTAAACATTTTTATTTCGCATTTTGATGATTTCCCACCTTTTTCTGTTCATTGCTTTGATATTTTCTTAGATGAAGAGTAGTATATAAATCTTGTAAATAAATAAACAAACCACACTAAGAAGAGAATCCATGGCTTGGTGCCATACTGTAGCAATATTAGTGCAGCAGATCTGGACGCCACAGCAATTCACTTTCTGGATAACCAGTAAATGGTGATTGCAAATCGATTGTAGAACAACCCACAGACCATTGGTCTCCCCATGCATTGTCCCCTACTTTTCGCCATCAGTGCTGGTATTCCAGAGGACATGGCAGTTAGCTCTACCTCGCTTCTTCTTCCCCTCTAACTGGGAGCATTTTTTCCACTTGCTGCAGTTTTCTTTTCCCCCCGCCCCCCGCTTTCCTCCATTATCTCTGAGGTGATAGCCCCTCCACAGTACTCCAAACAATACGTAGGAGGGATTATCACTGGCTTGCCACTTTTTTTTTAAAAAAGGCACATATAATTGGTGCAAATATTTTCAATTACAGTGGAAAACACTTAGCCAATGATGATAATGATTCCACTATGCACTACTATCCAAGGTGGTAGTCCAGGGAAGGCTGGAAAGAGTGAAAAGTGCTTTTTGCTGCTCCTGCGTGTGTGAGGGGGGAAATCCATTTCTGTGATCATAGCTTTGCCAATGGCTGGAAAGCCATAGGCTTGTTCTGTTAATTTTTTGTTTTGTAAAAATAGGACCAAATGAAGAAAATATTACACAGTATGTGCAGGATGACCCATTTCCAATGCCATGTCTTTGCTACTCTTTAAATCCATCTATTATTTTTGCCTGGCTCACCAAATGCAAGCATTTAATATAGAGTCTAGTCAGGTGAAGGCACACAGCATGTTGCTAGGTCACTTTTCCCTGCAGACAATCTGTATGCAGTAAAACTATGAATCAAGGGTTAGCCAGGTAATTGCAAAAAATTGTTGGCTCTCTTTTGCCTTTCTATGTTTTTGACTCCTTCACTTCAGGAAAGAATAGACTTTAATATAAAATAGAGCTGTATGATCTGGGGCAAAAATCCACATATATATTATTTGACAGGATTACAGCAAAAATTGGTTGGGAAAGAAAGGCCTCAGTAGAGAGACACGCTAGCAATGCACCTCCATTCCCTCCAGCTACTAGGAAATCACAATTCTTCTTCATTTAGTCCCAGTTCTAGAGCAACATTTTCCCTCTGATTCCAAGTGCTTATGGAATATATTTTCATATATATTTCCCCCTCAAAATTTCCTTTTTGGGAGAAAAACTGTCAAGCCAGAAGCAGTCCTTAGCACTTAGTTCCAAACAGTCCATGTTGATGACCACTGCATTTTGGTAATACTGGTAGATGCCACTCACTTGGCCAAACACTGCTTGCATATTTTAATTTATTTGTTTGTTCATTGTATGGCTGATGCTTTTAACAAGCCTCTTCCATGATGAAATCAGGATGTACTGATTGAGCAATGAAGGTAGTAAATGTCCCCGAGTGGCCCAGCACCTATGGAAGTAGTTATTAAACACTTTTAAAGTAATCAACTGATGAAAAACCAGCCATTTTCAAACATATCGTATCCAGGTAAGGCATTTTAGTGTATGATGGCAACGCATTTCTAGGTACTTTTGGATGAGAATCCCAGGAATCCCAGGAAACTTAAGTCAACAAATTGCTGATGAGACATTATCAAGACATATTCATAATCACACATGTGATTATGTTGAACTCTTTTCTCAAAGCATCACCTGTAGCTTGCGGTTTTCTGCCACTCTTGTTAGGGCAGGATGGGAACAAGACGACTGTATGCTGTATGAATTAAGTCACAAAACATATCCCTCTTTGAATCTAATCACACCAAGCTTATAAACTCATACAGCATAATTAATATAAACTATGTTTTAAGGCAAAATATACAGCAGGTTGCATGAGGACCTCAGGCTAAATGCCATATTATAATAAGGATCTAATTATATAACTGACAGTTCTTCACTAATACAGGCCAATAAAATTTTTTCAGGCCTGAAACATACATTATTTTAAAAGCATCAGAAAGGAGGTAACTTTTTCAGAGAAGTTTGACCTGGTATTCTGTCTGTATAAATGACCTTCACTTCCTTAATGCTTTCCGTACTCTTGTATAATAAATTTATCATACTCCAATGTGTTCCATTTCCATCTATTTTTGAATGGAATCTTGTGGCTCTCTTGTTTTGTTGTGATTAATTTGAATCCTAACATTCTCTGGTAATAGAATGTTCCTGAACATTTCAAGCCAAGAACATGTGCTAGGCTTCTTGAGCATAGAACAAGAAGGACTTTTCAAAAGATTATGTCAGGTGATGATATAAAACTGTCCTTACCTGTTCAGCACTGACTCTTCATTGCTGAAGAGGACTGTGTTGCTTTTGCAGTAATTAATGACATTTTCTCAGTAAATAAAATGGCTGAATATATTTGGAATTGAATCCAAGTGATAGGACACAACACTTTACTATAATTACCTAAGCTCAGTATAAGCTCAGTATCTAAGGTATAATATATAGCTTATATTTTATAAGCTTATATAAAATTTATAATACCAGAGCTTATATAAAGTATATAAGCGCAGTACCTAAGCTATAATAGTTAAGAAAGGGCTATAGATCTTTCATCTGAAAATGGAATAAAGGGTCAAATTAAAGTGTAATTAGGGGGAAACATCTAAATTGGATTGGTTATATCTACAAATATATTCTGGCAGAGAACAGAGTCTTATAAAGAAGTTGATCCTTGAGAATTACTCTTTCAGTTGAACAAACAACCTTTTGTTCAGAAAACATTTTCAGTTCAAGTGGCCACTTTCCATTGAAAGAGAAGTTATATCTCAATTAGATCCCCTTGATTCTTCAGCTGAAACAGAAGAGTTCTATGCTAAACCAGAAACAACAGCCGAGTTTTGTATGATTTATACTTGGAATAACACAGTGAAAAGCTCGTCTCTGTGTGCTCGACAACTGCCAATTTTGAAAAGCAGTAAACAGATTCTGTATGGTACATTGATATGACCATTTATGTCACAGATATATTGAAAATTAAATGCAGCTCCACTGCTTTGACTAGGCTAACACTGTATATTTTGCTGTAGTACTCTGAGCAGCTTTCACCATCCTGGTGCCCTCCAGATGTTTTAGACTTCAACCTCCATCAGCTAATGGTCAGGAATACTCGGAGTGGTAGGCAAAAATATGTGGAGGAGACCAGATTGGAGAAGTCTGACTTAGAGTGTTCTGCCTATGACTAGGAAGACTCAAACTCAAATGGCAGAACAACCATGAAGCTCACTAAGGGCCAATCTTAATTATGTTTTGACAGAACAAAGGCCTATATCCCTCAGTCTGGCTGGGGCAAGCTGGGAATTTATAGGCCTTTTCAAGTTTGCAGATGCATAGGATTTCACTGAGGCATTTGCTCACCCAGTATGCAGTCTAATCCATGGTTGCTCAGGGTCTCACTAGAGTGAGTGCACTGCCTCCTCAGCACTTGCAACTGCATTGTTTCTAGTCTGCAAAACCACTGGGGAATGGGTTGGGCTCCATGATGTGTGAACTCGGGACTGTGGAGGGAGAATCCGGCCAGAATTTTAACCCAACAACAAATTGTTTCTCTTCCTAGGGTTGCATATCACCAAACGAGGCCCACACATGTGGCATTCTGGGTTGCTTTATAATCTGGGGGAAAGGACAGCGGCAAGTGGTCAGGAGGCAGTGCCCTTGCTTGCTCCCATGTGGTCCCAAGAATGCATGGGTGAAATGGCTCATGGGTTGGCATTGTCCAAATGGGACTAACTCTCTTTCAGCATAACTTAACTGACACAATTGTGAGGAAAACATAAGATGGAGAAGGAAAGAATGTAGACTTTGTTTCTATCCTTAGGATGAAAGATGGCATATAAATATAATAAAAATTAGAAAATGTATGTATGTGCGCGTGCATGTGGAGACACACAAAATATTGAAATTGGATCCAACTCATGAGAACTTTAAGAAAATTTCTTAAAATGCAGGAAATGCTTGATTAACCTGTTTATTTTAAAACAATAAAACCACAATTAGTATAACATAGGAACAAACAGGGAAAAAATAAAAGCAGTATCTGAAAAAAATCATTGGAAGAGCTTTGTGTTGAAACTTAGTTAAAATTTAAATAAATGAAACAAAGCATAATTTGCCAATGGACATAGGACACAACTCAGAGAAAATTTAGCACATTTCACTTGCACTGAAGTTTGGATGTCAGTGCACAGGTAAGCAGTCACTCTGTCAGTAGCCAGCTCCCAGGATACTTTCCATGTGCGGGGCAGCCAAGATCCTATAAACTCCCAGCATAAAACTTTACCACACTACTAAGTACCAGAAAAGTAGTAATGGTGTCAGGCTAATCCCTCCAGTGTTGCTGGCAACATCCCCATCATCCACTATGACGGGATGCCAAATCAACAGTGCATTAGCCATGCAAAGAAGGAGCCAACTGCACAAGGTAATTGTAGAAGAGTTTCATGACATCACCCTATTGTTCTAAGGCTGCTGATTGAATAAGGGCTGAAGCTTTGCTGCTCTGCTTTTTTTAAATTGCATCTCCTGCTTATTGCTTTTGATTTGTTTTAAAGTTCTTGTACATTTTTATTCCGTTAGAAGCCACCTTCAGGTTGGTACAGCTGGGATAGAAATGTCTGAAATCACTTAATCTCTGCACGAGTGATGGCTAATGAGTGATGGCTAAGTGTAATAATCCCTACACTTGCAATAATGCAAATGTATATATAAATATAAATAGTCCTACACTGATTACAATAATTGCATCATACAGACACGTCCATACAAAGATAAAGGTGATTAATGGCTTAAGGTATGGCTCTTGCCCTTTTTCAGGTTTAGGAGTGCTGCCTGGTTTGAGGAGAACGTGGGCAAGGTGCTCTCTTGGGGAGGGCATCTCCTTGCATTGTCCTAGGTGCTTCTTCACTCTCATCCATGCCACTGCTTTTCTGCTCTGACACTTCCTCCTGAACAATTTTCCAGTTCCAGCAAAGCCAAGAAGGGGTCCCTCTTGCTTTTCACAGTTAGAGCAGTCTTCGTTTTAACATTTACAGGCATGCTGTAGAACAGAGCACCAGCTGAGGTACCTTCCACCTTCATTACTCCACAGTGACTGGGTTCACACAGCACAAAGAAGATTAAGAATCTACAGTGGCTTGTTAACCACCCCCATATGTGCCAATCTCATGCTGGCTCATTTTCTTAATTACTTGGCATGGTTGTCATGATGCCCAAAACAGGTTAGACTGGGTAGCTGTAGTGTAGAGGATAACAAATCAGCCAGCAACACTGCACCAGACCATGTTAAGCGCCCCAGTCACCCATTCCTGCTGGATCAGAACATCCTGTGCCTGGAGGAAATAGTTAGGTAAATAGTTAGACCTTTTTATTTAATCAATATTTTAACAAGTTTTAATATGGAATTTTATTACCATATTTTAATTGCAGCCAGAGTGGGTTGTTAATTTATTTATGTTATACTTTTATGTATATGTATTTTATTTGTGTAAGCCATCCTGAGGCTCTCACAAAGGATGGCATATAAATATCTTAAATAAAATGAATGAATGAATGAATGAATGAATGAATGAGCAGGCTTGTGATCAGCATTCATGGAAGTGGTTAAAAAAGCACTGTGGCTTGTCAGCCACTCCCATTTCATGTGAATTGGACCAGGGTCTCTAGGCACCATGTGAACCTAGAAGCACTCTGGGAGAATGAAGATGATGTGCATGCCTGGACCTTCAGGGCTTGACTGCACATCACACTCAGGTGAACAGCTGCTTTTCTTGAAGAGAGGGGAAAAGGAACAGTGGCATTACAGAGACCAGCTCTAGCCCCATTTTGACATGCTGCATGCCAACAGCAGTCTTGCTTCCCGATATGCTGTCGTCTTCCATTATCTGGTGCTGTTCCTGGCTTTGTGGCTTCAGGCCCAAAATATACACCCCAAAGTCTGGGGCAAGCAGTTTTACTCATCTATCCTCCATCCTGTTCTTCAGTGTTTACCCATATTCCTATCCTGCATCTAGTTCTTGACTAGTATCTATAATACAATCAAAGACATTTTCACACTGTGCATGCAATTCCCCCAAAGCTAAGTACGCATCAGAATCATTCAAATTTGTGTGAAATTATCCTTTTCAAAAAGCTTTGGCTGAATACTTTGTTGGTATAAATACTTAGCTGGAAAAATTCTCCCCTGCATTTTCCTGAGTCCCCTTTTCCTGGGTATGCATGTCAGACCCATCACACACTCCTATTTTAAAGTCTTGCTGAAGCTCCATTGCTGTGTTGTAAGAACAGAGAATTCAAAATGAATGGGCTGGATATATTGACTGTAAATGGACTTGGCATTTGCTGGAAATAGGGTGCCTAATTTTGTGATGGTGCAGGAGTTTGGGTTATTTTTTTAAAAAAATAATTTCTCCAGTTTTGATGTTTTAGGACATTCTTTTTATATAATAAAAATCTAATACTTAACAAGAGATGGTGATATTAAAAGAAGAGAGTATAGGCCTGCATTCATAGTCTTCCTACCCAGGTAAAGAATTCTTCCATCTAAGGTGTAGATGGAAGTCCAATATGAACAAGTGGACACTAGATCAAATCAATCCAGAACTTTCCCTGGAAGCGAAATTGACAAAACTGAGTTCGTTGTACTTTGGGCACATCATAAGAAGATAAGATTCACTGGAGCTGATAATAATGCTAGGGAAATTTTTTACTCTGTTAGTATGTTTTTCGTTGCCTAGGACGGTCTCGGCAATTATAGATGGCCTATAAATATATGCAAATAAATAAATGAATAAATACAGTCAAAGGCAGAAGATGAAAGGGAAGACCAAGGAAGCCACAGACTTGAACTTGGAAGATCTTTATGTGTACATATAAGTGACAAATCAGAAATAATTATTACAATCTAAATGGGAATACAGTAGTCTCACCTTAGTAGGGAAGCCTGACTGGCTGGTGATTTATGTGGCTGCTCTATTTGCTGCCCATGAGCTAATTGAGCCAAGGCAGTTCCAAGGTTGCTGCTTTCTCATTACCTGGCCCTTTGCTTTAAACCATACTTGGACAGTTAGAAAATAGACAGAGGACACTTTCAAATAGAGAACTGCTGTTTAAAGTAGGACACATGGCTTCCTAAATATGCAACAAAGGGATCATGAAAAGCAAAACAAAAGAGTAGTTTGGTTTGTAATAGTCATTGCTTCCAGACTTTAGAGATTTCTATCAAAGGACAAAATGTGAACTTATTTCCTTATAATAGGTGGCATTGTGTGTGGATGAGGCAGGTGTGCTGAATTTATTTTTAGACAGAAAGAGGAAAAGTGCACAGCAAATATTAACTGCAGTCTAGCAGCAAAATGCAAAGTTATTTACACTTTCTGGAAAAATAACAGTAGTTAATTGAATATGGATTCTGCCAATGGTTGTTCCTGGAGTATGTGTAGGGATTAAGGAATTAAAAAAAATCAAGAGAAAGGCATAGTCTTGGGAAGGAGGTGTGGATTTGTACATGCGTGTTTGTTATGTGTTGCTCTGGGGATGTGTGAATAATTCAACTGTCATGTGAAAACTGCCTTCAAGACTGGGTGGAATCTTACACATAGAAGAACTAACAGAAAAAATGCTAGCATAACTGCAGATACAGAGGAAATGCAAGAAAAATAAATATATCTAGTATGCCTTACATTTGTAGAACACTAATATATCAGAACTGACCAAGTTTGTTATAGCAGGGGGTGGCAGAAGGTGGACTTAGATCTATTATAGGAACACTGAATGACTTGCAGTACATCAGCAAAAAATTCAGACATCCAGCTATTTAACCATACTATCAACAAAATAACTACCACCCACACTAAAATATACTACTGAAATGAAGAAAGCTTGGGGCATCCAGGAATGGATTCCTGAGCTGAGAATTCTTTAATTCTAAGTATATGTCTTTTGAACTGGCTCTAGTTACTAGATCTTGAAGTTCTAGTAAAAAACAAAGTGGGTTCAAAACGTCTACCTACCAATGTCCCAGAGGAAATCTTTTACTTCTATCTGCATAAATATGGGTCCCCAGAGCAGGAATTATTTCACTGCTGGTCCCAAGCTCTTCAAGGGTGCTTGTGGAGTAGCCATGCTATCTTTGTTTTCCTCTAAGGGTGTCTTGTATGAAACACCAAAGTCAAATCTGCTGGTCTAACAGAGGACAGAACACTTGGGTTGACCGAGACATATACCTGAAAGGGAGAGATCCGTGTAAGGAGGCAGAGCTTCAGCCCACCCAAATGCAGCCAAAGACCCTGATCACTCCCTAAGTAGGAAGAACCTTAATTCCTGGACTACAGTAGGATGCTTTCCATTTTAGAAGGGAGTAGTATAAACCTTTAGACCTGGATGACGATTCTATGCAGTAAAGTGCTTATCAGTGGTCAGAAAAAGATTCATGGCACATGGGACAGCCACTTTCCTGAAGCTAAGCATGTTTGAGCCTGGTCAGTCCTTGGAGGGAAGACCACCTGGAAATCACAGGTAAGCCAATATAAATGCAATGCAATGAATGAATGAACTTCAGCATGAATGAACTTCTCCAACCTGGTGTTCTCCAAGTGTCTACTCTGAGAATTTTTTATCCCCTGTCCATACTAGCCAGGGCTAATAAGAGCTGAGGTCAAAAAGAACTGGCAAGTACCAGATTATGACCCAGTGGCATAAGAATCATTTTCCCATGGTAAAACTTCATGCCACACCAATGCAGTATGTGTGAAAATACTGGTACCAATGGAGCCAATTCTGTGGCCCTTTCCCATTTATTCATGACCTAGCCTGTGGGATTGCATATTTGCAGCAATGGGGGTCTATGGAAATGGCAATCTGCATGCAATGAGTCTCCATAGAGATTTTCTCTTTCCATCCACCATAAAATATATAACACATTTGGTTCAGCTAAAATTTCAACAGTTATCCTGTAATATACATTTATTTTCCAACTCAAAGATTCTAGCTATGAAACAGTCATTAACTGATATAGTTACTGCTTTTCACTGAAAGCTGAAAAATAAGATTATATTTCTTTAATAGATGAACAGGCTTAAAGATTTCTAAGGTGTATAATAGGAAACCATGATGACAGACAGACACCTCTGAGCCCTCAACTCCATCTCTTTTCTTTGAGTTAAGAACTGCAAAAAGTAACAATAAATCTAACCGAGGCTCTTGACCTATTGCAGTAATAACTGCTAGGGTTATCGTTAAAGATAATAACTTTATATTATACACACTTCCTAATACATAATTCATCTAAGCATTTCAAAGTGGCTTTTAAACTTGAATTAAGCCTCCACATCAATCTTGTGTGGCTATGAAAGAATTGTTGCCCCCATTTTACAGATGAAAGAATCGTTATCTCTCTCAAGAGCCCATGAAATTCCCAAAAGACACAGGATCAAATTGCAAGCCATTTCCCTTGGGTTCTACTCAAATCATTCAGGCTGGCAGTCAAGTTTAAAAAAAAAAAATTAAAAAGTATGCAGATCAGCTTTCGCAGCAGAATTTGCTAACAAAGACCTTTCAGGTGCTTGATCAAGATTGAGGACTTCTCAGCTCCAGCTCATAACAGTTGCTTGGTTGTGCTCACTGGCTCCCATCGACTTCTGGAAGGGGAGGGCTTTCCACTCTTTTGAGTGGAGGGATTGATTTACTGAAGATATGGGGTACATGGCAGCTCTGTAAGTTGTGGGACGTCCCCAGGGGTATTACTAGGCCATTTTAAATCCTGGACATAATGGTCTTGTGCAAGGCAAGAGGGCTTTAGATGACCCTGTGTAGAACTTGCATTGTGAAGCACATAGTCAACATTTCTCTTTTCCGTTTCCCATGAGTAACAATCCATCCTTCAACATTCCTTCAATAAATCATTTGCTAACCCCCAATTAACCAACAAAGCAATCTCTGAGCATGTGAAAAGTTGCATCTTAAGCTCACTTAAATCACAGTATGATCCTGACTGCAGGAATAAAGTGGATTTTGTATCTGCTGACATGATGCCCTAATTAGCTACCACTGTCTTGGTGGATTTGGGGTGGGGGGGGTGAGCCTGGGCTGCAGGACCCTGGATATTGACTCCCACCCTGACCACACCTAGCTGTAGGAAGGAGTCCCTTCCTTGCTATGGCCTCTAGTTCCCATAAGCTTCAGGTAAAATGAATGTCTTTGTCTTTAAGGTCCTACAGGACAGTTTTCTGTTTATGATACAACAGATGCCTTTGGCATTATTTTTTGGCAATTTGCCAAAGCCCAAGCCTCTCTTGAGAATAATAAAATACTTATTTAATATACCATTAGCAATTGTGATTGATCAGGCATGTGGATAATTTAATAATGTTGTGTTTTGCATATTTAAATATATATTTCATAGTTCATTAAAAAATTAATAGCATTTAAAACAATCACAGATAATAATGAAGTTATTTTGCTCTTAACTGGTATTTGTCTGTGTGTGGGTGTGTATAAAAAGCAGTCTATAGCTGGATACCAATAAACAAAACAAAACAAAAAAACTGTTGGGGTAGTCCCTGTCTTGAAAAGCTCTGAATGAGGTATATTGAGGTAAGCCTTACATAATAGAAGGGATCCATTTTTCATTTTCCTTGAAATGAGTTTTCTGTTATATACAAGCCACAAAATCACCAATTCTAAAGCAATAAGTCTGCTGAAGGCTTAGCATCAGTATTCTGTTGTTCCGAGTGTTGTCTTGGAACTTGCCAGGTGGTGTGTGGATGGGATGCTAAGGCACTTACCTGTTGTACAGATGCAGCTTACGACTTTCATTGAAACTGCAGAGACAGCAAAGGTGCAGAAAACTATGCCTACTAAAGTCCCCCTCCCTCACTGCAGACTGCCAAAGCTCTGGCTGCTATTTACTGAAGTGGGAGTGCCCACTTGAAGCATACCTGGAAAGCTCCATTGGGAAGGTACGGGATGATTCTGACTGATAGCTGCCATGCTTTCTTGTACTGGAACCAAGGTTTGCAGGGGCCAGGCACCAGAAGCTTTTGAGGTCCTGGGTGGGCAATTAAGACCCCATTGCTGCATCTAAATACATGTTGGATTTAAAAGACCTGATTCTGGAGGAGAAGGAAACTGCTCCATCTGATTTGTTATGGCACAACACAACTGCCTATGTTTATCTCTTTGGGGCATGGCTCTAGGTGCTGCCATGATGAATGCTTCAAAATGTACCACTACTGGTAGGAGTGGAGTAGACAACAGGAAAAAGAGGGAGGGAGGGAGGGAGAGAGAGTTCAGGGGAGAAAGCTTACTCCCAGCAAAGTTTCAGTGAGGAGAAACACACGTGATCTCATTTCCTGTACAATGGCTGCTAAAGCAGCATCTGTCCAAGGTCCAAATTCCATTTCAGGGAAACTTTTGAACTCCATAACCCAGCAGTAAGCAAGCCAGAAGGCAACAGGGGTGAAGCCAAAAAACCAACCCTCCTACCATATTTTTAGTTTAATGTTCTACAAAAACATATTGACATATTGTTAGATTAAAGTTCTTACTGCAAGCAAGTAAGCTTTAGGAGAGGCATTTCAGTCTCTAGAGCAGTGATGGCAAACCTTTTAGAGACCAAGTATCCAAACTGCAACCCAAAACCCACTTATTTATCGCAAAGTGCCAACACTACAATGAAACCTGAAAACTGAGGTTTTCATTTAGAAAAAACAACTCACAGCCAGTCAAAGCAAATCTCTCTCTCTCTCTCTCTCTCTCTCTCTCTCTCTCTCTCTCTCTCTCTCTCTCT
>NW_025335589.1:7478857-7537835 GCF_004798865.1 Varanus komodoensis
GGGGAGACTTGGCTGGAATGCCGACAGAGAGGGCTCTGTGTGCCCACTATGGCATGCATGCCATAGGTTCACCACCACTTCCCTAACCCTACCCTGGTGGACTCCCCAACCCTAATATAGGGGTAAAATACCATTGAAAGGGGTGATTATGAAAAAGTCTTCCTTGAGTAGCTGTTTCTGCACAGCTCATCATTTCTGCCCATTCTAAACACATTCCAAGCATCAAAATCATGCCAGGGCACCTCCTTTTGGGAACCCTAACTCAGTGATGGTGAACCTGATGGCGATGCTGGGGGAACTTGGCTCACATGCCGACAGTGAGGGCTCTGCGTGCCCGGTGTGGTACACATGCCATAGGTTCGCCACCACTGCTCTACAGCATGGGTCCTCAATCTACGGCCCACGGGCTGGATCAGGCCCGCCTCAGAGGTTTTTGACTCTCTGAGTGTGTAAGCCGCCACTGCTTCTTGCCTCGCCTCACCTTGCTGCTGCCTTGCCTTGCCGTGCTGCGTGCATGCCTACCCACGCTGCACACACATCCGCCGCCCCCGCCCCCTCCTGGCACCACCTTGCCAGCCTGCGGCTACCACCCCCTTTCCACTGGTCCTCTGTTGAAAAAGTTTGAGGACCCCTGCTCTAGAGGGCTAAGTTGGGACCCCAGGAGAGACAGATCTGAGCTCCCAGCCTGAGGTAGTGCTCTGTTGCCCCAGAGAGGCAGACGGCAAACCATTAATGGTCATACAGATTTTTAAAAATCAACGGCTCTTACCAAATCAGGTTCATGACTGGTGTTGCACCACACAGCACAAGTGACTAGAATCAGGAAGAAAAGATGACCTTCATCTCATTGGTGGGTTGGGGTCCAAAATGGCAGCAGTTGCCATTTTACAGGATCAGAGGTGGAGAACACTGGGGTTTGATAAGCAGATCTAAGCTCCAGCATCTTATTCATGATGAATGTCTTTTGTCAATCACCTAATGACCACTATTGGCCCCTTTAAATGGCTCTTTCAGATTGCTGTCAGTTGCTTTAGAATCTAGATACATGTTATTGTATTTACCAGGAAGCTTTCAGGATTCTTCTGGGAGACCACATCTCAAATTATCAGAAGGGTGCTGGCAGATTCATATTATCTAGCAATCTTAACAGGGCCTGCATTTCCCTGTCGGTCTGTTCACCAGTTTCCTTTGGTCCCCAAACACACCCCCTATGGGTTTTCACATGTTCCAACGTGCACATAAATATTTTCACACAGAAAGAGCCACAGCTTTTAGACTTCCCTCAGAACTGATGACTATGAATGACTATTTTCCTGGCAGTGTGCTTGATAATAGCCGCTTACACTTTAATTATGGGAGAATATTTTTATAGAGGAAAACTGGGTGGCCTATAAATTCTCTTCAGAGGCTGTAAAGTCTCAAAACATTTGCTATATTTACCAACTGAGGAAGAATAAAATGTACAAATGCAAATCTGAAACCCTTTTTGGGTAGATATGTATAATGGAAATGTTGTTCATTCTCTGGTCCAGAGCTCTCTTGTGTTCCGTGATGTTTCAATTGGCTCTCTATACAGGTAATGAATGCTCAGGAAGCACAACCACATGAACATTTTGTGAATATGGGTGGAGTGCTGACCATGCAACATTTAGCCCATTCCGAAGCTGCTGTGCAACTGGTTCAAGTACAGCACATTTCCAACCTGCAAGTCAATAAAGATTTCCAATTACCACCCCATTTCTGGCAGGTTTCCCAAAGTGGTAAATGCCTCTTGATTTCTGCATCAGGTGTGCACTGAAGCGATTCCTATAAGTATATCAGCAAATTCTGAACTTTGCATAAATAACCAGCCAGCCCACACTCTCAATAAATAAATAAAATAAATAATATACCAGTTTGGCAGGGGACAAGAGGGCTATGCATATTACATATGTGCAGAAACTGAAAGTATGCAGATTGTGCTGTATCTAGGCTTTTTCACAAGTTACAGGCAAAGTACCTGCGTTGGGAAGAACAGGGCCGGTGGAAAGAAGCCTGCTTCCCCCGTGCACACATTCAGACACATACAACCCTAAACAAGAGCAGGGATTGCATAGCAACATCAAGGAGGTGACTATGTGGTTCCTGGTAGGGAGCAATATCCAATATTGGCATTTTGCCATGGCTAAGCACATTGTGCTAGAGGAAATGAGTGCTAGCACAGCCCCAGAAACTAGCCTGAACCGGCGCTTCTGGAGCAGGGCACGTCAGTGGAGCTCCCTTCTCCAAGCTTTGCTGACTCGTCCCATTCCAGAAGTACTTGTTTGGGCCAGTTTCTCATTTTGCTGGTGAGGGCACAGTTACTGGCTGTAGCCTCCACCTGTGCTGGTCATTACTCCTACTAGAGCAGCAAGAGTATTGAATAAAGCTCAGGATCAGGATTTGGCAGGAATGCAATAGACAAATGAACTGGGAGTAGGCTGATAATGCAGGCAGGATCCCAGGCACGTGGAGATGACCAAGCAAGAGTAAGGCAAAGGGAAGGGAGGTTCAAGGACTTCTAAGTCAGTGGCCTTGATTAACTTCTCACTAGCTTTTTGCTGCTTCCTTTTTACAGAGGCTCCTGGGCCTCTTAACCAGTTTCAAGTGAACTTGCATCCAAGATCAGGAGATTCAACTAGACCATTTCTGATAAGGTTTGCTTTGTACTATATGGAATCTCTTGGGAGATGATTTCAAGAACACACTTTAAAAAAAAATCCTTTAGCTATCACTTCATATATGCACATACTCTTGATTTACATCCCTCAAGCCCTTGTCACATGCCCTGCGATTGTACAGAAAGGCATTGGATTGTGTGTGTTTGATCTCCACATATACAGTCTAAAGTCCCAGAGAGCTATACATTGCGATGGCTTCTCCACAGGATCAGAAGCCCTGTTTCTTCAGGATTCTCAGCTGCACGGAGAGATCCCCCAGCAAGTGCAGTGGTAAGCATAGGAGTTCATTCAGCTCTTATAAAGCACACATGGATGTCAAGCTGAAGTGCTCTATCCATTCACATACTGTCTGAAAAAGGGGTTTTCTAGCTCAACTGTTATTCATTTTCAGCATGTGTGAACATCAGTACATTTATGAGGATGTGAGTGCATGAATTCTGTCTTCTGCAGAATTCAGGCGTGTATGCTGGAAGCAGCGCTCATGACGGCCTTGCTGTGGGTGAAAGGGAAGGATCTCAGTAATGCCTTCCTTCTACTCTGCTTCTTTGAACAAGGTGTTGAACCTTTTTCAGCTCAAGGGTCACATATTTTCAGAGAAGCTCTAGGGAGCTGTGCTTCAGTGGAGGCAGGGCTGAAGGCAAAATGAGTGGGCCTGGATTCCAGCACATTTTGGTTAAAGCTTTTACTGCCAATAACCAAGGCTTCAACGTGTGTGTGTTGTGTGTGTGTGGAGAAGCATGCAAGACTGGGAAGTCAGAACATAATCAGTTGTTAGGGGAAAGGAAAGGATATCTGAATAAGGGAACCCAGATGGCTAGATTGAAGTCTCTGGTGGGCTAGACTTCACTTTCTGAGGCAGACTTAACATTCCTGCTTTAAAAGAGATCAGATTCAGCACTCACACTGCATTTAGCCAGATCAGCTTAATGTGGTGGCTTCCTTGGGCTAGCTTGCAATGGTGGTGAATCATTAGAGTTAATAAGCCAGTAGAAAAATTTGCTCTGAAAATTTCCAGAGCAATCCAAGCTACTCTCACATCTAATTGCTTACTGAACTGTATTTACTTTCAATCCATCTTGGGTCTTCTTGAGCAGTATAACACTGGAAAACAAAATTGAACTATTATCCTTTCATCTATCCTCTGGAATTCTTTTACGACACAGCATTGTCTGCCTCTCAGAATCAATATTTTTAGGTGGCTCAGCAGATATAATGGCTAAATCCAGAACAGATAAGTATTATGCTTTGCAGACAAGCACTGCTGACCTGGGTGCCTTTTAAAATTCTATTGTGTAGCAAGTGCTCTGTAAAATTTATCAAGTGTAACAGTGTGCCTGAATCACCAGGTGATATTATTTGATAAAATGTATAACTAGGAAATTTAGATAATGACATCTGTAGCAAAATGCCATGTTCCATCTTAAAGGGGGTCTTGGAACATGAAATATGTTATTTTCTGATATGCATCTTTTCACACTTGGCTTCAGGCAACCACTACATTGACACAGGATATTGACAGTGCAATCCTATACTTGTCAGCTCAGAGCTGAGTCCTATCAAGCTCAGTGAGACTTATCCCCAGGTAAGGTTTGCATCCATAATAGACCAACAAGTGACATAAAAAGAGCCCTGCTTGGTTTTCATTTATTTGTTTTAAAGTGATAGTTAAGATTTTGATTTTGATTTTAATTGTATTATTAGCTGCATTGATTTCACTGAGGAGGTAGGATACCAGTTAATGAAATAGTTCAGGCCAAGGATCCATGTGAATCATCACCCCAGATTAATGCCTCTGTCCTCCACTAGTTCCTCCATTACATATATTCAGCAGCTGGAAGGTCAGAAGCCCTTCAGAAGAGAGGTTAGGAAAGAAAACAGTCTGATACAAGGTCTCCTCAGCAGAAGTAATCAGTCCAAAGAAACAGCATTAGGAAAGCAGGGGATACTGGGAGCTTAATCACTGGTGCTTTTTGAGCAGCCTTCCCTAACTAGAAATCTCCACAGCCCCACCCAGAATTCAGCTGTCATACATTAGTTGGGAATTTTATTTATGTTATTTATGTTATATTTTATATTGTAAGCCGTCCTGAGGCTTTTTGTGCGAATAGGACAGCATATAAATATTTTAAATAAATAAAATTAGAGGCTTCTGGAAAGAGCCTCCCTCAAAATGAGATCCCTGCTTACTTATTAGAGGGGTTCCTTTGCAAATGGATATGCCCTCTCATGTGAGTTGCCCTGGCCTGCCTCTTGAGGTGCTGCCACCCTGGGCAGGGTGGGGGGATGTTAGGTAGTTGCTTGGCTTCTCTTTGAGGAAGGGATGGACCCACAACCATCTCTTGTGAGGCCTCAGGCTCTTCCTAATTTTCTGGTATGGTCCGCTCCCTGATTGGTCTCTGAGAGCACTGGAGGATTCCTCCAGTTGGCATGGAGGAATGGCATGTTATCATCTGGAAAACATAACAGTTGCAGACAAGCTGAAGGAACACTGCTTTGAAATGTGATACAATAAATATTGTCCACCTTTTAATAGTCAACAAATGGCAAACATGCTGACTACTACTATCACCAGGATCACAGGCTTGAAATAGCTATTGCTAAATATGCCTTTGATGACAAACATGGACTATAGAGATTTATCCTTCTTCCTGCAAAAGGTGAGGGGTGCTGAGATCTCTCTCCTGCTTTACCTGCTTTAAAAGAGCATCAGGTACTCTGGCTCTGTCTTGTGTAGAAGTGCCCTATCGACCTAGCTGGCCTTACCTTGGCACTGTGACTCAGAAATCAACTTTGCCCTGGAAGGAAAGTCCAGGGAGCATCCAAGAGCAGTGTTTGCAAACCACCACAGGGGCAAAGGAAGCAGAGAACATACACATTTCTCCCATGATCACATTGAAGGGGGTAGTTCCCTGTGTCTGGGGAAAACATGCAAATATTGTTTGATTACCATACCCCACCCAGCTAACCAACACCAAAAGTGCACCCCAAGTGGAGAAAAAGGGTCCAGTCCTGACCACCCCCCCCCCACCAGTCAGCCATGTGTTATTTGAGAACCCCTAAATTCACTTCTGAAGAGGTGGTAGTGATACGTTGTATAGCAGGTTTGAGCAAGTCTTTTTCTGTCAGGAATGCATTCAGTGGCAAGGGGTGAGTTAGTGGCAGCAGGCACACATGCAAAAGCACACACGTGTGGCTCTAGCAATGGTAAAAAAGCACTGTTTATGTCACTGGGGCAAATGCCATGAAAGCTACTTCAAGTTATCTCAGCAGAGTAATTCCTGGAGTTGGTATTTATTTATTTATTTATTTATTTAGACTATTTATATGCCATCCTGTCGCGAAGGCCTTTATGATGGTTACCATAAGCTGACAATGGACAGTAAATGGTGATTCTGCCAGGAATAGCTGCTTTTTCCTGCCTGGATTCAACCCTATTCCTGACAAATCTGAATAGTTCACTTGTTCCCAAGATGTAGTTATGCTGAGTAGGAGTGGTGGGCAATTAAAATGATGAATTTGGTGATTTATGTGAGCAGGAGAAAGAGCACAAGACAATGGCTTGAAGTAACTGTCCATGTGGCTCAGATTTTTTCAGAACAAACACATCCTTCCACAATCAGTTGTTCCCATTATGTGTGACTTGCTCTTAGGAAATGTGCATTTAAAAAAATCTCACCTCAAAAAGCCAAGAATTTTGTTGGAAGACATGCATGGGAATTCCAGAGTCTCCAACAGAAGATAATCCCATGGCCTGCTATTGAATCTTTCCATGGGATATGCCAGAAACTAAACAAGGAACTTCCTGCATACAAAGTGTATGAACTATGAACCCTCCCAAAGTGACTCAATAGCTCTGCACGTACTTCCTAGGTACGGGATTTTCTTCTGTGCAGGCCTGCACAGCACCCATTTTGTGGCTTCCTTCTGTGGAGGTCTGTGCAAGATTGCCCTGGCTGAGACCGGGATGATTAATGATACATTTTTCAGCTGAGTGGGCCGGGCCTTATTGCCATGGACAAACTGAGATGTGAAAATTTTTGAGATAAGAAGCAGATTGAACTGATAAGAGATGCTGTTAAACCAGTTAGTCAAAACTAAATTGTATACCAATCAAACATGTGCTTAGTCACATGACAGGCTGGATTGCAGTAATTTTAATTTAGTTTGTATGCCTCAAACATAGCAGGCGAACAACTGCTTACATACTGCTGGAAATATTTTCAACTAGTGTAAGGAATTTGATTTAGTAATTCCTATTCTACTTCTATGAACAGAAAATTAAAAACTATCTTCTTATGGACAAATAGAAATCAAGAAGTTTAGGAGTTAAAAATAGCCCCTCAATGGGTGGGTTTACATAAGATGAAAATTTTACTCATGCACTGTGTGTGATATTTTCCTGTGCCTGACAATTAAGGAAAGTGTGGGAGCTGCATCTCCCTTCTAACCTTCTCTTACCCCACTCTTGCCTAGTCATCCTGCTATACTCCAGGGGAAACTGAAGGAAGACCAAAATCCTCTTCAGACATGGAAAACGATTTCACAGCAGCTTTCTTTTTTCATCAGATCTTGAAACCTGCCCTTACAGGTTGCTTTCACAACCGTTTTTGGGCACATCCAGCAGGTACCCCTCCAGGATGTCCCATAGTACTTTGGGTAAGCTATCCATGGTGTTAAAGTCCCATATTGAGGTTGATCTGGAGTGGTCACTTAACACCTAGGAGAGCAGACTTTTCAGCACCACTGGGACTGGTCTCTTTGGATCAGACTGGTACAAACTGGGCAGGCTGGGGATCTGCTGCCCAAATCCAGCTGGTGCCCATCACAATTGGTGCAGTACCTCTCCTGTTCCCACATTTGCACAGAGCCTTGCTGTCAAAGTGTCAAGGCTCCACGCAAACCTACAGGAGAACATGCTTCATGGAAAGGGGATGCTTCCCCTGTTTGAAACCTGATCTGGAGAAGATTTGTTCTGGTAGGTGTATCCTAAGACTGAACGGTGCCCCCACTACTCACAGCAAAGAAAGCACTTCAAAATTTGGGGAAACCCCCATAGAGAGAGGAAAACCTGTCCCTTTAAATGGCAAGCCTTGTGTCTCTCCCTTCATGCCCCCCCCCCCAACATGGGGAATTGCCCCTGCTTTTGCCATTTCCCAGCATGCAGTCTACTCTAGGTAAATGACAAAGCCAAGGCCACAGTGGGGACTTCTCAACAGCACCCCAGAACCCTGGGGAACCTGTGTGGAAGGTTGGAGATTTAAGGAGGTGTCTCCCAAGCACCCGTTTTTGCAGGCTCTTTGCCTGCAAAAGGAGGGGAGGTATGCCCTTGAGTAATTCAGACTGGGAAAAAACCCTCTCAGCACAAAGGTTCTCTTGCAATAGGATTCCCCAATTAAAAAACAAAACAAAACTAAAACATTTAGCTATAGGGCACAATGTTCCAATTTGGCTGTGAAGAAATTGGGAAATCATGCTGCAAAAAGGAGGAAAGTGCCCATCCATCAACTGCGTTCTGTGGGTTAGCATGGGGCCTTGCCATCACACTGGGACAAGGCCCCTTGCAAATGGTGTACATTAAGCTGAGGTAGGTACAGGGGCAGCTGTAGTGGCTGCCTGCTGGATTTGGGCAGTAGAACCCCCAGTCTGTCCAGCGTCTATCAATCCGTCTGTGTCACACTACAGAGACCTGTCCCAGTCTTACCAAAAAGCCTGGTTGTCTTCATTCAAGTGTCAGCTCAAAGGTTTTTTTTTTTTTTTAATTTTGGGCAATCAAGGGCAGCCTCATCAAGGGCATCCTTCTGAATGCCCCCAAAGGATGGCAAAAGCTACCTATAATGGTGACTTTCATTATCTGAGATAAATAAATAAAATCAAGGCACAATCAGCACAAAATGGCTTGCCATAGCTTCAGGAACCACGGGAACACTTCCCTAGTTTTCCCAAGGGCTGCTTTGGTACTTGGCACTGGCTGGGAAGGGTGGTTGCCCAGTAGCTCCTTGGCTAGAGTTCTGTCAATCTTGCCAAAAAGGCTTCTTGTTTTTTGGCTTGTCCATGGCCTACTGTCTGGGCTTGGATGACAGAATAAGCCATTGTAGGCTAATTAACCCCTAGAATAAACCATTGGCAACTGGACAAGTGGGAAGAATGCTGGGTCTGTACAATATGTTAACCCAGGCTGGGTTATCATGTTGTGCAAACTGCTGCAACATTAGTTCTTATCTTTGCAGTGTATGAACTTGATTAATTTCTAAATTGAGAAGTATGTCGGGACTCAGGCTGGTTTGGGGTTGTGCACTGTGGTCTAGAAGACAGCCTGATGGATTCCAGATAGGGAGGGGGTGTTTATTAGAAAGGAATAGTTCACACATCCATGTATATCACTTAGAAACATAAGAATATCAGAAAAGCTGTGCTGCCTCAGATGAAATGTGTATCTGGTCCAGCACTGTGTTCCCACAGTGACCAACCAGATATAGGCACGGCAGGAACACAATAACGCCCTCCTGCTTCTGTCCCCAACTTTCACCTCTCCACTTTCTCCATTCCATGCATAACTCTATACATCTCTTCCTTATCCTCCCACACCCATTCTTTCCTTTTTTTCTAAGCTGAAACCACCTCAGTGTCATCATTTTTCCTCTTCAGTTGCTCCAATCCCTTGGTCATTTTCATTGGCTTTTTCTGTATCTTTTCCACAGGATTATTCAACATTTAATGTCTCTCAGTGGAATGTGAGAACTGGCTCAAGGCATGCCCTGCATCTGAACTGACATCAGGTAATACTAGAAGGGCCTGTAACAAAATGTTGCAGTGTGAAGTGCACTGTCTGAGTAACTCAGGCATGCCCTGCTCGCAATACTGCGTGCCACAGTCCGTCCTACCCAGTTTTCACCCCCCTACACAATCAATGAGCATTCAGTCTTCATAAAACAATTGTTGACACCTGTCCCTTTTACCCCCTTTTGTGAATGGATGCTGCCATTCTGGCTACATAAGGATCCACGCTCACTTCTGGACTTTGGAAATAAAGGGAATGATGAAAGTTGTATCTGTGGTAATTAAAACCGCAATGGCTCATTTTCCCATGCAATTCCTCACATAATGGTACAATCAACATCTGTCACCCTGAACTACTTGGAAAAAGACCAAGAATATACATGTAATAAATAAACTACAGTGTTGCTCCAGTCTCATTTTGTTCTAGATAAACTTGAAACTAAAGAGGGTGTGAATTTAGTATTACAAAATTGTGCAGGAGACTTTAAAAGAAAATATGGACTTACTAATTCAGAATGACTATAATTTTGCTTCAAGAAACACACAAAGAAAAATTGCTTTACTGACATTGAGTACACATTTCCTTCCTTCATTTTCTGAAGTTCATGACTACCACTAACATGCAAAGCTTTCAGTTCATTTGCAAACATCTGCTATTTATTCCTACAGCAATGCACTACATATTCCCAAAGCAATGCACTGCAACTTCTTTTCAGAAGAATGTTATTCTTCTGTCAACCTGTTTTGATGACAGCATTCTTTACACATATTTTGCCATGACAAGAGAATCACATTTGGGGGGCCTGCCCTAAAAAGCAGATGATATATAAACAATACTGATTAATATATGCAAATACTCTTTTGCATATCCTGGCTTTCATCCTTGAAAATGGCTCCACATCCCTTATTCTACACACACACACACACAAACACACACACACTGCTGTATGGACAAACAGGTGGTCACCCAGGGTGCCAAGTCAGCTGATGGGGATGCCAAGCTGAGCTCAGATGTTTAATGTACTGTCTGTAGTGAGCTAGACTGGCAAAAGACAAGTGATTGTAACCTTTTCTTTAAAACCCTGTAGGTTGTTTGGGTGCTAGCTACAAATATGATCTTTCCATTATATTTTATTTTTCATTTTCTACTTTGAGACAATCTTAACCAAGCCCTTAGGCACTTTCAATACTTTAAATGCTATAAGCACTATACAAATAATAATAAAATAAAGCTATGAAGTATATGAGTTCAGCTGGATACTTTTTCATTTATAAACATTCCTCATTATTTTAATGTTAAAACAATGGATATTCTAAAATAAATAATCTTACCAAATACAGGAACTTCCCTAAACCAAACAAAAAATAAAAAATAAAAGTAAAACCAGTGATAGTTCTGCCGTGTTGCATAGTGTATTGCCACTGGCCAGAATGTGGCTTTTCAAGCTTTGGCTTATGCAAACTGTAGCACAGTGTTTGAGAGCTGAAGGTTCTGAGCAACATTGCTTCTTGAAAGATTGGGTAGCAAGTGATGTGAGCCTCTTATCCACCATGGTAAATTGCATGTTATATTTTGAGGAGCTTCAGTTTTGAGAAGCTGTGTTTGCCACTGGCAACCATAGTCTGAAGTGTCAGGAGAATTTGAAGTGCTCACCAATCTCTAGGAAGACATTGGTCATTTTGGTGTCATGGATGTACTGCAAGGTATGCCATGGCAAGCCTTTTCCAGGAGATAGAATGTGATGGAGATGGCCCAGCTCAACACAAAGGTCTGCAGCATCAAAGTTGGGGTGGTTGCCAAGACTTATGGCTCGATATAGATCCATGCAGAGGGTGGTGCATGTCTCTTCTGGTAGTTTTTCAAGGTTGTATAAGAATTCCCATGTATTTGTGTGAATTCAAGCTCTTTGCTCTTCAACTGAAACATAAACAGTACTTACAAGAACTCCTCCTTGAAGGTTTGACCCTCATATTCAAGCTGCTTCTCCTTGTGTACTTTTGCATGATAGGTTGGATGTGGCAGCATCATCAAGGGCTTCTATGAGCTATTCTGTTTTGTTAACCACCTCTGCATAAGTGCTTAACTGCCACAAAAATTTCTTCCATGAGGGATGTGGCATTACTATGTTTATTGTCAGGCATTGCATAGTCCTCATTCCAATATTCACATACTGGAATAAGGACTGTCCTACCGTATGAAGAATATCAAGTACTTGAAGTGCTTCAGTTGGTTTGCTAGGCACTATATACTTTATGGTGAATACCTGCATCTGCTACTTCCTTAACATGTGATCAGTCTCTTTTGTTTGACATCAAACAAGTTGTCTTCATGCCATCTATACAACTTTCCCAGTGGTTTCATGGTGAGGTTGCTCACATTGTCTTTAGCATCTGCCACCAATGAACAGATGCAGAAAATATCATAAAGCCACACTATAGTCCACCTCAAAGGGTAATAGAGTCCTTTGATAGTGAAGCTGCAACTGAAACAACCGGAATGAGATAACGACAGTCACAGGGTCCAAACAAAGCTTGTTGGGTCAATATAAATAGCTTTGCCTATCCTTTTTCTTCTTTTTGCTTTTTGATGCCTTCATGTTGGCATTGTTGGCATAACCTTGGCCCTGGCAGTCTTTATTCTCTCTCAATCTTCAGCAAGAATTCTGTAAGCCTTTCCCAGTTGTTCATGAATCTGAATCTTTGGATCTTCATGAATCTTGTCCCCATCCTTGTCAACAAATCCCATTGTGAATGACATCTCAGAGCAACTTGTATCAGACATGCAATCCAGTATGAGAGAATCACACTTAAGACTTGTCCAGCCAGTTCTGTATGTTCTCTTCCACTTTCCTGGACTGAAGGATTACCAGTTCAGTCTAATGATTTTTGTGTAGTAGTGATCATTACAGTGATCTTTGAAGAGACATGCCACAAATGCTCTCCCATTACCTCATCACAAATGCCAAGCAGCTGCACAAGCCCCAGAAAATTTCTGGCTTTGTCTATGAAGAGTTCGTCCAAAGATCCCTGAACCACCAAATTGGGTGCCGCCAGGGACAGTGTAATAACCATGGCTACTGGCTATTTGAGCACATCCCTCTAAATTTCTTCATTTACAAGCCACTGATGTTCTGCCTCAATACTCTTGTTTAGTCTAAACCTAGATTCTGCTTCTACTGCCATGCAGTGAAATGCCCTGCTCCATGTATGCTGCAGATAGATATTGCAGAGTTGAAACTAAGCACAGCTTAACAAGTCAGTGATTGGAACTCCTTCTGAGTCCCTGAAGAAACTTCCCAAGTCCTTAACTTTCTGCTGCTGAAAGAGGAGAAAGAATGGGATCCATTTTTTTTCTTTTTAAGGGATTGACATTACTTTTAGCTTTAGGGCTGAATATCACTTTTATCTGAGTCAATATCTTATCCAGAAAGATGACCCCCCCCATTTAAATGTCACTTGATTTCTAGCAGCTGCCAAGAGAAGGGAGGTAAGATCATATCAAATTCTTTCTGCATCCAGAAATCCCAACAGAAGTGTCCCCATGGTTCCCCATGGTTCAAAACCCAAGAGGTACCACACTATAATTAAACATTCCTTAGACTCCTGTTCCAGACCCTTTGTAGCTTTGCATGTGCCCAACAGCAATGAAACCATTGGTACCTTCTGGCACCTCCTCTACCAATGCTTAGATCACTGAGTTTCCATGAGCAGCTTCTGTTGCCAGATTAACTGAAACGACAGCTCTCGTATGTCAAGTGCTGAGAAACTGAATGAATGGTACAGAGGACCAACTCTTAATCTTCAGAACAACCTTGTTTACTTAGAGTTTGGTCACTTTGTGGTCTTCTCATCTGTGGTCCAGGAATTAATTAATAAAAGCTCTGTCATGGCTGAAAGTCAGAGGAGCTGGAAATATTGTAACCATTTCCTTTCCTATGGATAATTGTATATGAGTTTGGGCTAAATACATGAAAAAGTCAATCACAACATCCAGCTATGACTTAGATTTATGATATAAAATTTTAACACAACATTTTGGAAGATGGAAGTTAACAAACATATTTGTAGATTTATTTTGAATATATGATGAGAAGAAATAGAGTACATAACTAATATAAAACAAGAGAAAAAGTCTCTGTGTTGTATTAAGTACATCCCACATTTGTTTGTTTGTTTTTGAGCAGGTTGTTCTTTGCCTACAAACTGATCCCTATAACCAGTTTGGAGGGATACATTATGTTGATAGAAGGAAAACAGTTTCATTTGATCAACTACTCCAATTGTTTTGGCTGTCTTGTTTTGTGGATACTTATTGCTGAAAATCTTCTCTACCTGAACTCTATTTACTTGTATAGAAAGCTGCCCAAAAAAGGATGTTTAGCCCCTTAGAAATCCCACCATAACAATGGATGTTTCCTCTTTGACAAATTAGCTGTCATTATCCTCATAAATAAATGGTATTCCTGGAATGTGTGGATGTTTCCAAGATGCTAGCATCTCAGGAGCACTTGCAAAACTGAGGCCTCTTTGGAGACATGATCCCCCAAGGATCCTGCTGCAATGAGGATTGCTCTGGGCTATTTGACAGGTGGCATCTGACATGTGTAAAGGGAAGCTTATTTTCCTCTAACTGAGTGGCACTGGGTAGGGTTGGTATTTGCTGGGCTTTGCTAGCTGGCATTCCTCTGCTCATTACCCACCCCAGGTTTCCCATTGCCACTCCCACATAGCTGAGGTCATACGCAGGTGAGAAAGGGCAGTAAATCGTGCCTTGGTTTTGCTATTTGTCTCCACAAGCAGTAGACGTGGTAGTACTCATGATAATGCAGTCACTCCCCAAGTTATAAACATCTGTGTTACAAACAACACGTAAGAACAAACTTCCATAAAGCTTATTAATTAAAAAAATTACTGTGGAAAATATCATTATCATAGAGAGAAAGAAAGCAAAAGGGGAGAGAGGGAGGTCTCCTAAGCATCATGATAAAGAAAGAGAGGAAGCAAAAGGGGAGAGAGAGCGGCTTCCAATGCAGGCCTTCCTTCCCCGCCCATCCAGAGAAGGAAACCTTTCTGACTCTTCCTTTCTGCAGAGTTTGGTGAGTTTGGGTGGTGGTGGGGGAGGCCTAAGGATATTCGTGTTTTTCCAGTTTCATGGGGGTCCTGTACCCCTAATACCCACAAATATGGAAGGCTGACTACATGTGATCTGAACTACATACAAATTTGTTTTAAAGACAAATTTCTGTTTTCTGAGCAGGTAGAGGTAGCCTCTCCAAGATTCTACTGGGGCACTTTGTAGGCACAGCTTAAGGCTACCAAATGAAACAGCCACCCTGTGCAAACCCCAAAACAAAGCAAGGAAGCAAACACACAAAATGGAAAAAAGAAAGGCTTTGTGTAGGGGAAGACTTGATCTCTTCAAGGTGTCCCTTGGGATTTCCGCAGGAGGCTAAGAGGACCAGCAACACACAATGTGCCCAGCCATCTGTTTGGGCAATTGGCAAACAGGCCTATGGCTACTGAGCCACACTATGTCAGCTTAACTCCACCCCCAATGTGGGGGAAGAAAGAGAGAATTTGAATTAGTCATACTTCTTTCATCTAGGATAAATCGGCAACTTTGGAAATTAACAGTAAAAAGTTTGCAGTAAAAAGTTTTATGACTGCTACTTATTAAAAGAAATTAAAATCTGCATTTTGTATTTGTTCAGCTTGTTTGCATTTTTTTTTTCTTTTTGGCAATGAACATTCTGTTCAGCCCCCAGATTACAAAACAAAAGCATATCCTCTAATGAAAGAAAAGTTATAAACTCTGCCTACAATATTAAAAAGCTTCAAGAACTTAAATTGTGAAGAATGTTAAGAGGTGTTCTGTGGTAAGCTTTCGCCAAATGAATGAAATTTCTTTTTTTTAAATTGACAAAATTGTTCAAGCAAAATATATCTTACAGAACAGAGCAAATACACCCCAAATGTCACCAATTTGGTGAAATGATAAAGAACCATGCAATAATATTTTCTTTAAATATTGCTCAGATCACAAACTGGTAAATAACATGTAAATTGTCAATAAAGAAATCAAGGTATCTGAAGAACCATTTGCTGAAGGAAAAGAGCACTAAAAATGAAATTTATTTTTGCATAAATCAGAGAAACAGGAAGATTTCACAGGAGAAGTATGCACTTGATGGCAGAGAGGTAAAAGATACGCTGACCACATATTCTTAAGCATGTTTAATCTGAAGCAAATGCCACTGAATTGAATGAGACTTACTCTTAAGTGAAAGTGCGTATCACTTGATCTGCTCCTTTCCCTTGGCATATCACTTGCTGTCCCTATAGCGATGGTGCAGAGGGTGTAAAAGGGGGCATCATCAGCTGGTTCAGCCTCCTCCGCCTGCATCCTTACCTAGTGGGAGAAACCATATGGCTGGATCAATCTTTTCCCAAGTTACTGGCTAGGATGCAGTTTCACCATGCATGGGCTGAGGAATTAGCCTAGGACAAATTTCCTGCACCATTTGGGACCAATGGAGATTGGCACACATCATCTGGGAACCAAAAATGTTGGCTAGGTGGTGACCTCCCCTGACATCTTTTAGCCTATGGTGAATTAGGGGAAGTGGTCATCTGGCCCCGCACAAAAGGAGTTCCCCCATCCCAGTGTATAGGAACTCAGGCTGAGATATGGGACTATGCAATTTCAGAGAAACTGAAAGAATTTCTGCATCATTCACAAGAGAAAGGGTGAGGAGGAAATATGTCCAAAGTAACAGAGGCTCCAGAGGGCAAAAAGTTTCTAGCACTCGTATTATTTAACTGCCGGTTTATGGATGCTGCCTGAAGCAGAATCTTGCTTCTGCAAGTCCTGACATAGAGGGGGGTTCCATGGGCCACTTGCACACTCCTTACTCACTTTTTCCCAGAACTGAGGTCTTGAGTGTGTCCAAGGGAGGGACCCTTGAAAGGGAGGGACCAGGTGCAATGGCTAAATATATCTATTTCTCAACCCATTAATTTTTACAGATGTAATCTTACTGAATGAATAGATTTTAATATGTAAACCAGAAGCCTGTCTATTGGTGCTGATTGCAAGAAATTTATATAGAGCTTGATTACAATTTTGTGTAATAATCAAGATGAAACTAGATGTTTGACATTGCAGTGGTTTAGCCCTGCTTGTTCAGAGTAAATATTTCAAAAGTACATCTTTTCAATTTATATGCTTGATGTTTTATTTTGAAGTACTTGCACTTTTCAGCTTCAGAACATGGTTAATCTTGCTAAATGTCTGCCACAGCAGCCCATATAAGCACCTCTGAATTTATACAAAGAAGATCAAAATAACTGCCCTTACCTTCACAACAATTTAATCACATGCCAGTAGCACTTTCATGCCATAAAATTCAGCACCCAGGGCAAATTCCTACATTAAAGTTGCACTGGACAAGGGGCAATGATTTGGCAGAAGCCCACTATGCTAACAGATCTTAAAATATGCCACTGACTTGAAAGGTGCACTGGCGAAACACCTCCAAGACTCTAGACATACCGGTGGAACTGATTTGGTGGAGATATGTCAGTGGAGTGGCTCAAAGAGGGAGTTGTGGATTGGCACAGCAGAGCAGTATTTATTTATTTAGACTGATATCCCATCTTCTTTCTTTCAAAGATCTCAGAGCAGCTTACATAATTCTCCTCCTCTTCTCAATCTGATCCTCACAACAACAACCCTGTGACTGGCCCAAAGCCACCCAGTTAGCTCCGTGGAGAGTGGGGGCTAGAACCCAGATCACTTGAGACCCAGTTCCGCACTCTTAACCACTGCACCATACTGACTCATAAAGAACCTTTGTGCCCTTCTATATGGCTATGCCCTAATTGATGGTGCATATTATACCCACACTAGGTTGGACACAAGGGATTTTCCTTGGCTGGACTTCAGTGGAGGGATTAATATTCTCTCTTAAAGCCCAGTTCTGACACAAAGAATTCTTTTCTCACTGGATTTCCCTCCCATTGAAGCCTATTACTTAAATGATCAGGATCAAAGCATAAGGCTTCTGCCTGTTCACACGTAGAGCTTATGAAAATTGTCCTGCTGGTTCATGATGTTTTTGAGTTGCTCCTCTTGAGAGACGTTGATGTGCATTCATATTACCAAGAGGTAATAACCATGGAATTTCTAAAATGAACAGCCCAAGAACCCCTGTTGGTACAGTCAAAGACTTTTCTGTATAGTGGATAGATGTCATACCAGAGACAAACTTCCATCTGTTTTTAGAAACTGCTCCTTTCCAGCCTGCAGCAGTTTGCTTGGGGAACTGCACTGGTTGCCTATTTGCTACTGAGCCAGGCTTAAGGTGTATGAAGACTTGAACAACTTGGGCCTGGGATGCCTGAGTGAGGCCTTCTCCCTCACCAACCTGCATGGTCACAGAAGTGAATGACTTCTGGTGGTTCCATATAGACCTATGACACAATTGGAGCCCATCCAGAGAGCCTGCTGTGTAGCAGCTCCATTTCTTGCCTCTGGAGAACAGGCAGGTGTAAACATTGCATCATTTTCAGTGGCTCCTGAAAACACTTTTGTGTAAGGAAGTCCTCCTGATCTAACCAGCTGATCTTGTTTTTAACATATTGTTTAAATCTTTTACCATTATTCACTGCTCTGAAATCTCCATATTGGAATATGGATCAGTATATTAGTCCTGTAAATAAAATATCCATTTCTAGAACCAAATACATTGAGCATGCACTCACACTATGAGCTAAGGAATTTTCCTTTAGATAACCTTCTGTGGGGCTCACTGCATATGCTGCCCAGTTTTTATTTTAAAATGTTCTTAGATTTACTGATTGGTGGCCAGGATTGCTTCAAAGCAAAGTGGAGTTTAGGAGTAGGTAGCCTCCTGGGGCCTGAACATATCTGGCAATTTGAAAAATTGTCCTGGGGAGCAGCACAAAATGGCTGCTCTGTAAGGCTTGGAACAGAATGAATACTGTGCTCAAAAGACTGAGTCAAAGCAGAAAGGGGCCAAGTTCCAACACACTGAACAACTCCCACACCAACAAAACCTACTTCACAGCAATCCCAGCTTCCATTTTTTTTTCTTATTTCTGTTTGAGGGGAAGGGTTCCTTGGTGGACACTGTGAAAGGTGTCTGAGGCTGCACTGATGTCCCTTTGCCTTCCTCTGTTACAGTTGCTGCCATTTCAGTTTCCCAGGAATGTCCCTGGGAGAGTTATTTGTCCTAGTGACCAGCCATGCCCACCCATGGCTGTTATGTTAGGGTTGTCCCTGGACTGTTGCTCAGATTTGCAAATAACCCACAGGCTGAAAAGCTGCCTTACTTGCTGGTCTAGCTAGTCTTAAGTGGGTGACTCTAATAAGGAAAGCAGAATTGTTGCAAAACATGACAATTTGTAGAAGCTCTTTCCCTCAGTTCTGCATGATGCTGAACAGAGAACTAAGGCAGTCATATTTCAAATGGCATAGGACCTCCTGCCTCATCCAGGCAGGGATCAGTAACTTGTGCCAGACTGGCTCCTCCTTGCAGGATTTAGCTGTTTCATTGGAGGCCAAAGAGGCAGGTGATGGGAGAGTATGAGTGCATATTGGCATAATTAATTGTATATTAGCAATACAAAAATGCACACATTTATTATAATAATTATCATTGTAGCAAAAGCTGCATCTTTTCCTTTTGCAAAGAACCCAAAGGAGCTTTTGTGGTCCTTCTGTTCTCCATTTTATTCCTTCAACAACTCCATGAGGTCCAAAGTCACCCAGTGAGCTTCATAACCAAGTAAGGACTAGAACCTGGATTTCCTGAGTCCCAGTCCAACACTGTAGTCATTAATCCAGTGGCGTGTGAGTCTAGATCACAAACAGAAATCTTCTAATGCATTGCTCAAAGCTAAGCTAGAACTCAAAGCATCCATTATAGCTAGGGAAGGCATGTTTTGGTGGTCAGGAGCTGCACTGCTCTCCACCCCAGTTGCAACCAGGCTGCCAAACCTGCTGCCAAAAGCCAATGTTTTCTTTTGAAAACAAGGTCCACTGAAAGTAAAATCCCTGGTATTTGCCAATGCTGAATTTCAACAGCAAATTCAACAGCACATTAGCAGGGGGAGTGAAGGGTGCCAAAAACCCCCCACCAGGCCAGGACAAGCAATCTGTGATGGCAGTTGGCATCATAAATCACCTTTACATACTTTGCTTTGAGCATAATGATTATAGCAAAGCAATGCACTGCACAAGCATGGTGAACTATCCCAGGATTTCTCCACTATTAGCAGCCATAATCATCACTCCAGCACATGACCAAACCAGGTTGGGTACCACTGTCACAGTAAGGACACTGTTTTGTGCACAGCAGGGCATGGAATGATAAGATTTGGTCTGATGGTGGAAGGAGTCAGCTGCGTGATTCAGCTCTGTGCTATCCCAACCTCAAGGCATTCCAGCCATCACCTTTTGTGATGGAGTTGACACTACAGACAGCAAAGCATGAAGAAATTGCCCTACTTTCCACACAGAGAATCATCATGGTAACTTCACCAGCAGAAGCAGTTCTGTATATGATGGAAGAGATGTACATCTACTAGATGGGGACACATGACTAATGAAACTGAGAGACCACCTAACATGGAAGTACATGCAACACCAGCCACCAATTTGCTGTCATTCAAATCCCAGGATCATCGATATTTTACTGGACAAACCCAGATCTTTTAACAAAGTTAAACGTGCTTGTTTCATATGCACCTACTCATACACTAGGAGCTCGACTAGGAGGCCTCTTCCAGGTCTTCCCACCATTTGGAACAGGGTAAATGCCTACCAAAAAAGGAGCTTCTCAGTGGTGACCCCGCAGTCTTGAACACCCTCCTGGTAGAGCCTCACTTTCAGCAATATCTTCTTCATTTTCCCAAACTTGTTAGATGTACTTCTAACCTTCCTGACTGTGACATGTTACTATCATGATTTAATGAATTTTACTTAATTTCATTCTTTTTCTGGAGTGGGTTTTTATTTACTTCCTGGATT
This sequence comes from Varanus komodoensis, assembly GCF_004798865.1. Lineage (NCBI taxonomy): Eukaryota > Metazoa > Chordata > Lepidosauria > Squamata > Varanidae > Varanus > Varanus komodoensis. The sequence goes on from NW_025335589.1 coordinate 7,499,387, forward strand.
TATATACTACTCTACACCCAGTAAAATGCCCGACCAGTGAGCAGTAAAGGGGCAGGGGATACTGCTACTACTAATAGATCAACAGACTAAAAATCTTCAAAAGCAGATTATGTCCAGTAAAACCAAGGCTGATTATATTTATGTTTTAATTGCCTTATTCTTTTTATAAATTAGTAATATAATTAAGAAGCAAGTGAAAAATTTCTATAAGGAATAAACAAATAAATATATAAGTAAATGAGTTCCAGAAACAATCATTGACATAATCTCCAGCTCAAACTTAGAAAGAAGGTCCAAAGTTGAAGAGCAAATTGCAGGAAAGAAAACCCAATGCCAGTTTTCAGCACAAAACCTGAAAATAGGAGAGAAGCAGCAGGTTCCTCCTGTCATTCCCCAAAAGTTCTAAAACACCTGCCACATGCATTTATGCAAATATAATAGCTAGGAAGTAAATGGAGGGGAAATAAGTGCACTTGCACTAACTTTTCCAAAAAAAGAGAGGGCAGGTAATACCCTTTCTGAAGTATCTGGAGACTCAGGGAAATGTTGAAAGGTTAATATCAAAAGGATTTCTAAGCATGTGATATTGCAACTGGTCCATTTTGGTGCATCTGCTCTCCCCAGCTTTTTTGCCCTACACTAGTGCTTTTCGCTGACAGCTAGGCACTTGGCCCCATGCCACAAATTAGCCAAAAAGCAGTCTTGCCTTGCATCAGCTGTGGCATTTGCTTACTTGCATACATGCAAAAGTGGGCGCTTGCTCACTTGCATACATCCAAAGGAGTTATAACAGCGGCAACAAATTAAACATTTGTAATTTCAGTGGCCAGCAAAATATAGAAACCCAACTGTACTTTTTGAGGCTCCCAAAATTAAATAAGAAAGCTGATGAATAAGCGATGGCCTTTCCAAAGTATTGTTTTGACATAAGTGAAAGAACAGTTATTGGCAAGATGATGAAAGTGAGTGGCAGAAATTTTTCCATTTGAGCTTCTCTCACTTTAGCAGAGCAGCTCCATGGCCATTGCAGGTCAACAATTCTGCAAAAACTGCACTGGGTTTGGACAATGCAATAAGAATGGTTACCCATAGTGGGTTGAGTTGTATGAACCAGGTCAGTCTTTGAAGAGCCCTGTAGATGAGGATGGAAACACTAAGATTTTAAAAGCAAAAGCAAAGCATATCATGCACTTTTGGTGGGGAGGAGGAGACTCTTTACATGTGTCCTCAGCATTTTTAACTTTCCTTTTTATTTATCCATGTGCTAAAGTAGAAATCTATATGTACATTCTCATGACTTTCATGAAGGTTTGCTCTGGAATTTATACTGAATATATTACCTGTATAGAACTATGTAGATGAAGGCAGCAATAAGAGCAAGGACATCACTTTCTTTCAAAGCATATGGGCTATTGGATACAAACTGATTCTAATAAGAAATATTTGGAATTATGGTGCATTGTGTGTCTTTTTTATTCTCATGCAATTTTATAGAGAGAAGAGATACAGAGCTAAGCAAAGGAAGACCCACTTAATATGTTTTGAATTCTCAGGAAAGTTGAAATTATTTTTGATTGTGAAGTTCAATCTTTCCCCTCTAAACAAATATAGATATATTAATATAACTATATTGCAACATATTTTAGTTTTATTGGTTCTAGACTTCACAGAATCCAACATTTCTACGAATACATTCTTGCAATACCAGGAATGATCTTCATTTGTATTGGTCCTGCTTTTTCTTGTGGGTCCCCAGAACTGCAAACCAGGGTATTTTGGGAGATGAGCCCTCCCCTCCCCTCCCCTCCCCTCCCTCCAGTGCTTCTTCATGTATGCAAACTATGCCTCTAATGATTGGTATCATTACTGACACTAGCAGTGAGGGTGAAGCAGGAGCTTAGTAGATCCAGATGCTTTCTTCCCCGCCTTCTGTTAACCTAGCCGATCAACAACAGTCACAGCTTATGGTCTTGCTCGTTTCTTAGGCAAAGGGACTGAGTCCCACACATAGGCTCTCAGCTTCTTGGATCCTTAGCTAAGGGCATGTGTCATCCTTTGTATACGGATTCTTGGCTTAAGGTTAGTTTGCTGCTTGCACTTGCCAGTGCACAGCAGGTTGTAGGTTCATTTGAAACTTGGATGATTTGAATTGAGTTAATATTAGCCTTATATATCTTTCACTTTCAGTCCACTTCCAGTGTTGAGTAACAGACAATTTTCTCAGATTTAAAAGGATTAATTTGCAAATGAACAAAGGAAACCAGGAGAACCCTCTATTGCACACAGTACAAAATTTCCTATATGCAAAACTCTTCCATGTAGTGAACTGCATAAAACTTATATACACATTTTCATGCATCTCTTTCACTGCATTTGGAGAAGATGATATTAGACCTAGCTTCCTGTCTGTGTGCACTGAAGCTGCATTTAGATATCACTCTGAAATATTTTTAGCTAGACATGTGACCAAGTGTGCATACTGTCTCCTCCTAATCATCCTTCAGTGTGGCTTAAAGCTCCTCAGAAGTTTTCACTTTTACTTTTGCTTAGCCACGCTTTATTGTGTCAGCTGGACTAACAATCTGTGGTTACCATTCTGGTTGGTTTAAAGCAAGCTGACTTCAAACCATAGTTTATGAAGCTGTTAAATTAACCATAGTTCAATATGAACTTCAGGTTCAGCCTTCAATGCCATTGCAAATTGTGGTTAACTAAAAGTAGAAGCAAATATTTCTGAACCTGTGGGAGAAGGAGAGGAGCATAGGAAGTGTGTATGGAAACCTGAGGGGATGCTAGCCTCATCCGTGTTTCACTAAAATGGGGCTGGGGAACCTCCAAGTGTTTTGCCCTGAAGTTCTTAGGAGTCCTAGCCAGCACAGTCAATGTGAATGATGATGGAATGTGTAGGGCAAAACATCTTGAGGAGCCTATCCCAGCATTAAAAACTTGCATAGCATGTGATGAAATAAATATGTGTACAGTTTTCACAAAAGTTTATTGCAAATATTTCTAACCCTTTCATACATAGAAATATATGTAAAATGCTATGTGTACCAGAAGATTTTGTGTTAGCCCATTTCACTGGGTGGATTTAATTCAGTCACATGGAGTGCAAGTTCCAAATTGTTTCAGTGAAATTTTATTCCATTTAAATAATGTAAAAATTGATTATGACCCGAGGGAAGTTTCTTTCTCATTATAATCAGATTTTAGTTCATCCTAAGTGTGGCTTTTATTATGCTAATTCTCTTGGAATGCAGTAATTATCAGGTTGTGCAGAAATTATGATTTCTATGAGAGCCGCAGGCACTCAGGATCTTCCAGCATTTGGCCTAACAACCTAGAAGACTGGGTGTAATCAAGTGCAAATTAAGAACTTGGCTATAAACAAAAGCAAAACAGGCTCCAGATGCATTTGGAAATCTGAAAAGGCAACTAATCAAATGCCTTATTAATAGACATCGTCAGATTTGTCAAAAACAACAAATGAATGCCAACTTGTTTGTTCATTCTGTGTGGTTTGAACTCTGGGTGAATCATAGAAGTGAATATTAAAATGAATTGCATACATTGGAGCATAATATTTTGATCAACTTTTTATTTCACTATTGAAATACTTTTTAAAAAAAAGAATCAATCATAGTTAGAAAGCTTCCCCTAATTCAGCAGGCTTTTTTAAATGCTATGTAGTGATGATTCATAGTATTTTATACCAATAATTATCAGCAAATATTAATATTGTATATGTTTTTATGTGAGGTGGGACTATGACTATGATTAGAGTCCTGCACCCAAAGCACTGCACTTGTCATTTCACCACTTTACTTCTACAGTTCCTGGCTCTTCTTGTCTGTCCATTTTCACTCCTGGATCCTTTTGCTGGGCTTATTCCCTAAACCACCTTCCTGATGCCTTCTGAGACAGATGGTTTCAACTCCCATAGGCTCACCTTAGTTTTCCTAGTTCCTTTGGCCATCCCTGGGTCTCTCCCTAGGTTGTGGGTGAGGAATCTCTTTCAGCTCAAGGGCTGAATCAAATTTCAGGGAACCTCTCAGAGGTCATATTCCAGTTGTGAGGTCACAAATGCAAAACATAGCATCATTGTCTAGTTTAAACCTCTTACTGCCAGTAAGCAAGCCTTGGGTAGAAGCCTTTCAGCCTTTTAGAATGAGGTGGGAGGAAGCAGCACAAAACTGCCATATTGTTCTTCTCAGGAGTAGAGGAAAATGATTGTTGGTTGGAAAAGGGGAGGTGGGGCCAGAGGAAGGAATGTAGCCATCACTCAGGGTGCAGGATCCCCAGAAATCCAAATTGGCACAGATTTGGCTCCTGGTCCAGAGATTTTCCACTCCTGTTGTATGTTCTGAACTCGACAGGTAGTCAGGTATAGTGGAAGAGAAAGGTGGATATTCTCCATTTGGTTGTCTGCTCCTTAGCTGGCACTTCCAAGTCCAAAATTTGCTCTTCTTACCATTTTTCACAGTTGACTGGTTAAAATGATATAATTACAATTGGCGATGTCCACCAAGAAGGCTTTTGTACATTTTTTAGAATGGAGGAGGTTTTCAGATATTGCTTTCCAACCATACTGCTATACTACTAAAGTCATATGGCAGAATTGCTACTTAAACATAAAATGCTATCTTTATATGGGATCAGAATATGTGCCCACATGGCCCTGTTTTATCTACTCTGACTTCAGCAGTTTTCTTCCTCTTCTTCTTCCTCCATATATCTACCTTTCCTTCAATTTCTGTCCTGTCCTAGCTTGTCTTAGGAAAGACTGGCTTGCAGTTTTGGTACTTGAAAGCCAAAAGATCTTCTCTGATAAAGTAAGATTGCATCCAGTGAAGCAAGAATTCTTTGATAGGCCATGCTATGGAGGATCTTGGTCAGCAGGTATGAACTGGAACGTGCTCAAGCAGAGCAGTTATCCTAACAGAGCCCTGGTCTTCTGTCACCTTATGCAGGCAGCCAGGTCTGGCACTACTACAAAGTCAATTCTCTCTGAGAAGCATGCTGACTGTTAAAAATTCATTGCTTGATTCTGCAGCCACTAACTCCTACAGCTTGGGAACACTGATGAGTGTTCTCTCAGTCTGAGGAGTCTAGTAAAGCCACAACTGCTAGACTGGAAAGTCCCAGAGTAGAAGATCATGTGTCACTGGATGAAGTCTTCCTTTCTCTGGGTTCTTCTTTGAGTCAGGGTGACCAAGGCCAGAAAGCATGATGGTTTCTTGGTTTTGCCTGGTCTTTTTTCTCCCTTCTGCCACTTTGGATCTTGACTTCTCCATGCAAAGTATGCGCTCAACACTTTGCTTTAGCTTCCTACCTACTAGGGCCCTCTCCTGTTTATCCTTCCAGACTTCAGTCCCCCAGCCTTGCCAGCACAGATCATCCTAATCAAAGATAATGGCAACAAGACTCTCAATTGCTGCCAACAGCTGCTAGGCAATCTTTCAGCACATCAATGCACAGATAACTACTGACCATTTCCTATTGCTCAGCTGCATCCTGAGTGAGGCTATTCATGAAGTGTCTTTAAGAGGCATGCTTCTAGTCATGCCTGGAATTTGCTCCACAAGTGCCCTATACTCTCTTGCCATTTGTCAAAACATCTGGCCAAGGCCAAAACATGTTCAAGAGTTGCATGACAGGAAGAAAAAGCAGAGATTAAAAGCTGAAGCCAACACAGTTCCACTAGTAACCGCCATAGTCATGCTTCCAAAGAGACCACATTGTCTCTTTAAGGTAAGCCTTGGAAACTGTTAGCTTTGTAGGTGTTCACTTAACTATCTAGTGCTTCTTTGTATTTCTCTGTAATGCTTTGTAGTTGGGTTAAACCAACTACTGCCAGTTAACACGATCAGTAAAGTCCATTGAAAAGAATATTTAGAATAAAGAAAAACATTTCCACTAAAGCAAAAGGCAACACAGCTCTTTTCATTTAAAATAATGCTTATTAGTGAAGCCAACCAGCTGGAAGACAGATTTTGCAGTGACCAAAATGTAAATACAAAATGGAAAGTTGGACTTCTAATGCACACCGATTGCACGAATGCTTGGTTGTTGAACCAGCCCCAAACACATATGAAATGCAGGAAATGAGAGATTCCTGCGGACATAGACATATGTTAAAACTTAAAAAATACTTTATGTAGGAAAATACAGCAATGTTATACAGACGATCTTTGTTGCTACATTATGTATGTATGTCTGTGCGATTGTCCATCTTTTTACTTATCCCCTTGCCAGCTTTTGCACCTTTGATGCTGAGACATGTCTTTCCTCCATTCCCTCATTGTACCATCTATGTACACAGCACATAAAACATGCTACAGTGTTAGCATGTTCGGCTTAGTGTCAGAGACCATGCTCTGCAGACAGGAGATACCAGGTTTGATCTTCTGCTAAAGGACCTCAGGTTCCAGAGCTGGGAAAGAGGTCCGGTGGGCCAGGATGACTGAAAATATTTATTTCCTGTATTGTTTAGTCAGTTTTTCTCCAGCCTTTTCATGTGAGGACACCCACGGTCGCTTAGCAATACTTGGCTAGATGGGCTATAGTTCTGACTCAGAATAACACAACTTCACGGTGGAGTGAATTATGCTAGTTTGGTCAGGAACATGGCAAAAGAACATTTGTGGCTGTTAATTAAGAATGCAAAATTCAGAACAGCAGAGGGGTGTCTGACCTAGGGTAGGAATTGTTATTTATTTATTTCTCACTTTTTTCTTATGAATCCAAAGTGACTTGCATCATTCTCCTCCTGCTCTCCATCTTGTCCTCGAAACAACAGCCCTGTGAGATAGGTTGGGCTGAGAGTCTGTGAGTGGCCCAAAGTCACCCAGTTGGCTCCATCGCCAAGCAGGGTCTAGAATCCAAGTTGCCTGAGTCCCATTCCTGCTCTTAACCACTATATCACACTGGTTCCAAAGGAATCTTGCAAAAGAATCCTTCTCCCACCCCACTTGGAACTGTCCGTGTGATGGTTAGTGTGACTAGCTTGAGTGATAAGCCAAGTATGAAAGAAGGAACCACCCCACTGTTGCCAAGGAATAGGCAGTATCTTGATTAGAGAAACACTGGTGTATGAAACCGCAGTCCTTCCTGTCATTGCTACTGTGAATGTTGCTTATATCTATCTACTAAAAGCAAAATACTGCATCAGATAGAGCTCTTAGTTGATGAATTAGCAGAGTTTAGCCTCCGGTGTTTTTCATCCCTTTCTAATGATGTTGCAGTAGCATCAGAGACACATCTAGAAATATAAATATTTAGATAAGATAATATATATTAATGTGTAGTCTATTTAACATCGATTCTTTCTTTCCATTACAGTTCATCAAGTGCCATAGACTGATGTAATCAGCCTACATTGCACATAGGCAAGATTTGCAATCATCTAATTTGTCCTCAAGGCAATAATTTCTAAAATGGTAACATTTGTGAATTATTAAATTTAAATGAAATGCTTTCTATTACCCGCTACATTCCCATCCTTTCATTTCAAAACATAAAAGTCACTTGAATAATAATATCCCGAGGAGAACAGACACAGTACTATGATCAGAATGCCCCCATCCCTCTCTGGAAGAGGGTTGTTTTTGGGGGGGTTTTTTTGGTTTTTTTAGCAACCTGAAAAAGTCTTAGACAAAATGATGTGAGAAGCATTTTATCTACTCCTCTCTTTCCAAAATAGACCCTCAAGTAATTTGTATAATAGTTTTTGCCCATATTGATAGACATAAGGGAGAATAATTATTAGATGTCATTATTAGAGTAACTATAGTTGTAATTATTTCAGTGAAAAGAATGCTAGGTGGCATGAAAAACAGCATGATAAAGAACCAGGAAAAGTTTCAAAATTATTTTACAGATTCATAGAATGGTTGGTCCAACCCCCTGCTACTGCAGGACGCCAAGTCATGCCATCTCACTCAGATGACCATTCAGTTTTGCCTTGGATATCTCTGGTGTGGGAGTTTGATTTGTATTGTGTGGTTTAAAGGCTACAGTGTTGTATGTTGTATGGGGATATTGGGGATTAATTCCTAGTTTACAGTTTGGGTTGCACTGAGAGGAGAGGCCCTGTTTTGGGAAATCTTCATTACGGTAATTCAGTTGGTAGAACCACCAAAAGTCTTTGCCAATCATCAATCATCCTTATGGCAATCTAGGAGTCAGGCTACAGAAGGTACAAACACTAGTTCTCCTGATCTGTCTGTCTGTCTGGACATCTTTTTACCAGAATGATCCCAAACACTAAATTTACCAGAACTAGAGTAGAGCTGCATATACTCAGAAGTATATATAGGATTGCAGCCAAAGTGGTTAATTTTGAACTACAAAGCAGCTAGTTTTGCTGACTAGTCTAATCACTTATTTCATGTTCATGCCCTTTTCTGGGATGAAAAACAGTATAGATCAGGCGTGGGGGGAATCAGTTAGCAATGTGCAATGCAAACTTCTTCCTCCAATTAAGACTCACTGAAGCCATTTCAATATCTACCTGTTTGGCTTTAACGTCATGCATCATATCTTGTTTGTAAACACACTAACCAGTAACAGTGGGAGAACAACTTCTAGATTTGACTGAGAAGTCAATTGGGAAGCTGTCAGGGCCAGCGGCTATGAAGCATAAAGGAATACCTGTTTCTGATGATGAGAAGAATGAAACCATCTGGCTTTTAACAGCAATTATTATAGAGCTGTTTTATGACACAGTATTTGGGTGGTCAGCATTCTCCACATTACCAGGCCAGTCACAGATATTGATCTCAAAATATATATTTTCCACCTGGGATAGCATAATATTTCTACTCATATGGAGAAAGCAGGCGCTAGCCCCTGAGGAGCACTGCTGGGAAGCTGTCATCAGAAAGCTCAAAAACTTATGAACAAAGGCCTGGAACATTTTTCCTTGACTTTCAGTATATCAAATACGAATGGCAATATCAGAGTGGTTGAGAAAGTCCTCCCAGACCTTTCTGTGTCGATCTGACATTACATCAAAAGGCATATAAAGTTAACTTTAGAAAGTGAAATTGGGAAATTTTAAAATGAGCTTTCCCAACTACTTTTCAGTATTTATTTTGCAAAATGCTAAAGGGCTGACTCACAGACCATTCTGGTGGGACTACATGAGTGTAAATCTTCATTTTTTGCCATGCAGCTCCTTGACACAAATCCTAACATTGTGTTGGAAAAAGAAGACTTTTTAAAATCTACTAAGCATACAATTTGACATAACAAAATACAAGTAAATGAGTGAGGAAGGTCTGAATTATTCCTGCTGATGCTTTTGAGTCATTTCTGTACTATATTTATTACGTTTCTATACCACCCAATGCAGAGCTTTACTTTTCATGAACAAGTTGAAGAAATGGGAAAATCATGAGGTGGGTGCATAGCGAACTGGGAATTTGTAACCAGAATACAAGAAATTTTGAGTGGGCTAGAATTGGTGTTGTACAAATCTTTCTGCCTGTCACTGTGCTATTCAACGTTTTCATAGTTGAAAATATAGTCTTTCAATATTCAGGTCATCGAAAAATGAAAGGAATAGCAAACAATAAATCAGTTGAATTTGAAATCAGGATGACCTGGATTCTACAAAATATTACAGAATGGGGTTTAAGCAATAAAATAAATATGGCAATGACAAATGTAGGGCATTATGCCATTTCAGACTGATGGCCTGTCTAACTCAGTTTGCATTGACTGGCAGTGGTGCTCTCTGTTTTCAAATACAGCCATTTTCTAGTTCTGTGTGGAAATGCCAGAAACTGAACTTGGGTTCTATTCTGTGCAGAACTTCTAGCACTGCATGACAGCCCTTTTGCAGTCTTAAGCATGAAAGAAGATATAGTCCTTCCGATTTATTATCTTCAACATTACTTACCTGTAGATCCACCTCTCTTTTCCTTTCCATATCCTCCTCTCTTTGGAAACTCTGTTACTCCATCTCCTACTAAAGAATCAACAGCTAAAATGCTGTTATGCCCTCATAATCTTGGCTACAGGTACCACAGCATGAAATGTAAAATTAGAATCTGCTCTTTGGTCCAACTTAATTTGCACTGAATTATCAAATCGAACCACAGATGCAGCCCTGGAATCCGTGCAATCATGCAGTTAATGCCTTTGAGCACAGGAACCATACCCTATTCCTTGCATATCTTGTACTGGATAAGGATGCAAAAGGATACTATGGCAATCAGAATTCCACTAATGTGATGGGACTTCCTCATCTTTCCCCCCTGCCCCTGCAGCCTGAAGAGCAGATGGGGGACTGCAACAGGAAAGAGGAAATCAGTTCTGCTATCAGTTCCCCATTGTTAGTTGAACAACACAATTAGATACCAAAATGTCCCTTGAATTTAGAATACCAAGATTACATTTGTTGTGAATATATCTCCTAGTACAACTGGTTCTGAAACCACTGTAAGAAACCAAAAAAGTATTGCATGTGAATCTTTAGAACAGCTTATTGTGCGACCACATCAGATTTAAATTACATGCCTAAGCCAGCTAAACAACTCAGAGATTGCCTGTCCCTGGATTGTTTATTGTGATGTCCAAACCTGAAGTGGTAGGTTTTGGGGAAGGAAATCCTAGACCTTTAACCCATGGTTTGCTCTTATATGACACATCTTGATTCTCTTCTCGACAGCATACAATTCTGCATTCAAATGTCCTTGGCTTATTTAGCTCAGCGGGAAGACGTGGGAGGCCAGGAACCAACACAATTACTCCTGTTCATGCATGGCTACCCAGGGCTTAAAGAAGCCTGGAGGAGCTGTGAAGTGGGAACCAAAACACATTCTTAATAAAGAGTGCTGTCAGGATAGCGACGCAAATCTAGAAAATTCTTTTTTACTCCCCACTTTGATTTCAGATTTAGTCATGCTTCAAGGGGACTCATTGAAATTAATGAGACATAATTAGGTCTTGACCAGCTCAAATCACATTGATTTTAATGGACCTCTTCTAAGCATTGCTAAATTTGAATCCAGTGCTCTGTCCAGTTCTGTACAGAAAGGAGCCCATGTTGATAGATGGAAATTATGTTTTAAGCAAAGATTTTTTGCAGACCATAGATTCCTGTGAATTTCATTATAACAAACTGAAAGAAAACAGAAAGAAAGAATTATGCAGGTAGTTAGGCAGTGAAAAGATTTAATTACACATACTATGTTGCCATTCATTTAAAAATGTACAATTAAGAGCTCCAATCTCAGTTTAGGGTACAGTATTTCTTCACATCCACTTAAGCATCATTCAACACCAAGCATTCCTTCTCATTAGCTACCAATGAGAAGTTTTTATTTTCAAATCATTCAGAAGTCATAACTCTTAAAATGCTTCAGTGTTGTTGTGCCTAGCGGGAGCCTTCTACAAATATTCTTGCAAAGAAAGAGAAAAAGAGTTCTGAGCCTTACACAATGAGGAATATATTCAGTACTTGCACATTTACCACACACGGAGCATTTAGTTCTTGTCTGCAATATGACAACAACCCATTCCAACACCTTGCCCTGTGGGGCTTAAATTAATTCCTGTGCCTTGCATTAGAAGGTTGACTGCTTCAAGCTTTACATAATATTTTGCATCTCATATAGGTATGCATAAGCTAATCTTGGGGCAAATCATAATTAGAGATATTTTGATAAGCATTTTTAAAGCTTTGAGGCAGAAAGAGTCATCAGAGTATTTAGCAGTTGGGGAACCCGAACAGATTCAATTAATTGGAGGAAACAGAAGCAGTTTACAATGAGATGGGGAAAGCATTTGTATCCAGCTAGTATGGGAATGCTAGGAAGCTGAATGAGATGTTAGATTTAGACGCATATCTGCCTAGTTATACCAGTACGTTTTAATATGTTGTTTTATAATGTGGTATATATTCAAATATGCACTAAGCTTGCAGGGAGGAAGAAGAGTGGATTCAGTGGGCTGGTGAGCTGGGGAGAAGTGGTGCTGACAAAGCAAACCTTAGACATTTTGCACCTCACTGGAGCACTCAAAGCAAAATCCATCCATACTTTTTTCTTTCTTTTCCTTGTTTTAATGTTACAGAAAAATTAAAGTTGGTTTGATACAATCTTTTAAATGTTCAACCTGAAACAATTGCTTAATCTTACTTAATTTTACTTCATGCTGAAGACCTTTGATCTAGAGAGTATGTTTGCCTCACTTTTCTTTAATTCCCAAACAATACAAATATGCCTTAATATGAAAGCAGATTTAACCATCTGAAACATGGATGCTTTCTTGTCACATGTCCTGATCAAAATGTCCAGGTGTGCTGGAAAAGGTAGGAAGGCCATCATGATCACAGGGAGACCTTGGTGTATGGCCATTTTGTCCCAGTGTCCACACCTCTGTTTAGCCATTCGTGTTCTTCATTCCTCTCAGTCAGGGCCTAGGTTTGCTGCCTAATGTCTGGTACCAATGAGCACATGATAATTTTGCTAATTAATTGTTGGTTTTGGATAGTCTTGGATGTAATCGAAGTATCAGCTGAGAGTTTGGAAAGTCACTCAGCTAACTGTTGGCTGTATCTTAGTTGTTATTATAGCTGAATTTAAACTAGATATGCTTTAGGAACCAGAAGGGACTGGGTTGGCTCAGCCAGCTAGAAAGTGCTGTTTAGCACCACATGGGCCTGGCCAAGGTCAGCCGCATGGTATGGGAATGTCCGTGATGTGTATGCAGTTATATTTTAAGATGCTTTCCTAATTAGGTATGTGCAAGACAGATTAATTTTGTACACTTTAATGGGAACTGGTGCAATTATGGCAAACACCAAAAAACCTATATAAGGTTAGGGAATCTTATAGCCTCAGTACTGGCCCGTCCATCTGCTGACATTCATTTGAGGGATGTAAGCATTGTGCTCTGTTCCTACCTTGCCTTTATAATCTCTTTTCTATAGTCTGCTAATAAATCTCTTTGATCTTTACACATTAGTGTGCTTATTGTCTTTGGATCCAAAAAAGAACCATTGCCACTGGCAAAACACCAGCTCCAGCTCTGCTTCATGTCATTCTTAAGTGCTACTGAGCATGAGACACAAGTTTGAATGCAAGGCATGATGCGAACGTTGCAAACAAAATTAACTGGGAACTGTAGGAAACATGCCTGTGCTCCTGAGGGTCACCCCTACTGATTGCTGTGAGTTTGTATGGGTGAACTGTGGCCATGAGATACCTGGCTTTAGCTGTATATAAGGCATAAAAATATCTATTTCTACAAAATATTTCTTCATGAAAAGCATGTAGTATAATGTAAAAGGATGCAAATCCATAAGTACCTTGAAATAAAAGATGCACTAGGGCATAAATGTGTTGTTCAGTTTATTGCATGGCTATTGTCTTGAAACCTTAATTAAATGTGAAGAAATACCAAGATAATGATGTCATGAATATATGAAAAACATATTTGGAGCAAACATCCTTAATAAAGCACTCTTAATTTGTCAGCAGTCTATATGTTTCCCTTTAGAATTATGTAAGTCTGCTTCCTCCCAAGAAAGCAATAAATTAGGTAGAAATGCTATATGTAAACACACTGAAGTAATTGTTATGGTTAGGACTCATTCATGTAGATTGGAAGCCATTTCTGTGCAGATGGCTTATGTGCTGTGGATTTGTAATCTAGCAGATGCCTAGGAATTCTGGACAACTGAAAAAAAATTGGAGGGGGGGTTAGGGGTTGAAGGAAACAAAGATCTATTTTAGAAACCCTCATACCTGCTACCTGAGGAGGCTGTCTAGAAAACGTATTTGAACTGTGTATATATTGAAACATTAGCCATGTAGTCTAAAAACAGACATTCCTTAAACATATTCACCCAAAGTCTAAATAAGCCATAAGCCTCCATTCTCCCATAAATTCAGGGAGGAACTTACAGGTGACAGGCCAGGGCCTCAGGCGTTAAAGGGACAAGCTAATAATGAACAACTCATGAAGGGAACCCATCATTTGTTGTCAGACTGTGAATTGTGGAAATTTGGTCTAGTTGCCTTGGTTCAGACAACACATCAACACATTATTCAACAGTCACTCATGCTCAACCCATACTCCAATCTTGAGTATGGATTATCATGTTAGCTGAACCTAGACAATGTCAGCTCTACTGTTTGCAGAAGCTCTTCGGTAAGTTGTCAAGTGTGCCCCCCTCCACTTTGCCATGGTCACTGTTCTCCATTCTAGCTTCCTCTGAAGAACAACAGAACACAATTGGAGGATGCCTGCTGTGCTTCACTCTTACAACTGCCTTTTTGGCCAGAGAAGGCAGGAGAAGAACAGGAAGCAAAAGCAGAGATGAGCAGCAAGGAGACTTCAGGGATTAGCACCGGGTCTTCTGAAAAAATTTGGATCTTGATGAGCACCCAATGATACTGTCCCCCAGTGCAGACCCACAAGAGTTGGTAGGCCCCAGAAACAAATAACTTGCTATGTTATTGATCAGTTGTTGTTGTTAGTCGCAAAGTCATGTCCAACCCCATGGACAACATTCCTCCAGGCCTTCCCGCAAATTGCATGTAACATGCGAGACAAAACTTAGCAGTGTTCCCCTAAGAAACAAGAGTGATGCAAAGAAGCTCAACACAAGAAAGCCCAGTGGGATCCTTGGTCTGTTGTCCTTAAAGGACCAAGAGCCCCTGGAAACTGTGGGGACTCGGTTTGTTTTACTCTCAGTGGTGGCATCCAGTAATGGTTAACTGGACTGCACCAGGCTTTGTGGCTAGGACACCACAACAGGGCAGCTATATGGAAAATGGCAATACTGTCTGGTAGGGAAATCACATCCCTCAAGAAACATTGCTGTTTGGACTGTGAGAAAACTAGACGAACAATGGAAGCAGTGCCTCAAGGAAATAACTCTAGTCAACAGGCCAGTCTTCATGGACTGTGAGAATTGTAGTCAAAACCTTTGGAGGATATGGAGTTGCCTACCTCAAGTTGGAGCATTGCATTTGGCTGATTCATGTGTCTGAACCTTTGAACATGGTCTCTAGATCTTCACCTGCTGCTGTCAACATGGTCAACCACTTTTGTATTTTTGTATTATGTTGTCCTTTGGCCCATGTAACTGCATGTGTGGCTACATACCTCTTTATCCCAAGAGTCCTCACAATGTTTGGCCGCACAGATGCTATTTGAGAGGAATGCCTCACACACTCATGAAGAGGAAGCCATCTTTCTCTCACAGAAGACACTGTATTATATTGAAATTCCAAAGGAATTCTCACATGAAGACATAACCAAAATGGTACTAGCAACCAGCAATAGTAGCAATAATCAGTGGACTTGCCAAAGTGTGAACAAGGGGGCAGGTTCCCAAACCTTCAGTGCTAAACTTTGCTTCTCAAGCTATACCATGTGTTCCAAAAATATATCCCATAATGCACGAACTTCTTATTATCCTGTAATGTTTGTGATTAATACTTGTGGCAACATGTTCAAATTGGAATGGGACTATTATTGGGTTTGACCAATGTTTAATACAAAGCTTGTATCCCTCTTGCACTTCAGGTTATTACACAAAGCTTAGTTCCCAAAACTTCTAACCCTAAGCTAATTTCTGAAAGGGTCTTATGTTACAATAAAATAAAGTACATCATGTTGTGCACAAGTGTGTTATATTTGATTCAGGAAATTACAAAAGGAACCACTAAGTATGCCATTTCCATATAACAGAACTCTTGCTGCTTTGATATCAAAATGTCGTCTTCTACATTTCCCATAATAGAATTAACTTTGATTATACAAAGTTTGATTGACATTTAGTTATAACCAAAGATAACTTAGCATCAAGTTATAATGGCAGCTACAAAATGAGGGGTTTGAAATGTTATTTCTCTTGCATTAGGAAATCAGTTGGTAGCTAAGTGAAAACAACATTAAACCTACATTCCCTACATTCTCAAGCTTCCTATTGAAATAAACAGAAGTGGTGCAATCTAGAAAAAAATAGTTGTGACTAATTCCCATTGAAGTAAGTGGAATTTAAGACATTGCAATTAAGGCTCATTATAAATATTTCAATGGGACTGAGTCGTGCTTGACTTTGGGGGGATTATGCACAATCTTTTCAAAGACCTTTTTCTTTCACAATGCCAAACTATGCATTCATTATGTAATGATAGAGACTGACTCAGAACATGCACCTCGACTTATGAATTTAGCATATTCAGCCTGCCTTCTGGCACCCTGTGGAGAATGAATACCAGCTATCCATTAGTGTTCACGCCCACCCCCAAAAGGAAATCCAGAAGCTCATCTCTGCTACTTTTGGGCACATGCACATCTCACCCAAAGTCTTCATAGCAGCAGCTTTAACATCCTTGTATCAGCAGATTAGCACATCTGGTTCTTACGCAGTCCACTGGTTTGGAAAACTGCTCTTCCTGAACGCCGCTGAGGTCGCCATTAAAATTTGGCATATGAGAGCGTGTTTAAGTTGGAGTACATATTGCTTTCCAGAGTCTGTTGGAGATGAAAGGAAATGTCATATGGAGTGTTGGCGTGTAGTACCAACAGTGAGCATTGTAGGCAATATAGAGGCAAAATGGAAAGCCTATGCCTTTTCTCTCTATTCCATATGTTCTTAGTTTGAGTTTCTGTTAGCATTCTAATTTCTTAGCTCTCCCATTTCCCAGTATCAGGAGGAGGAATAAAGTAAAAAAGGGAGACATGTACACTTTAATCTCTGTAGGGTGGGGGAAAACAAATAAACAGTTCCTGCATGCTCATAGCTGAAGGCATGAAGAACTGACAGTGTTTTGCTCTCAGGAGACTGTATCCACATCACGTTATCACTTTGGAAATGGTTCATAAAATAATTGGAGTGTCTGTTGTGACAAAAACAGCGTTAATGAAAAACTGCCTTTTACTTTAATTAATTAGTATGTGCAAATAAAAATATGAATCTATCTGCCTTGCTTGGGGACTTTCAAGCCCCCAAATGGTGCAAGCCTGAACTATTTCTACAATGATTCAGTGAAATTCATTTGTGAATATCAGCTCCTTTATCCAGAAGCTGGTATATTTGTATCAGGAAAGTCAATCGTTTTGAAAAGTCAGGCTACTTAGGCATAATTATGCAACTTCATAGAGCACAGTCCATGGCTTAGGCATGCTCATTATGGCTGTATTCCACTAACTGTTGTGGTTATGTTATGCACATACCGATGACTATATTACTATACCTTATTAATATACTGCCCAATAGCTGAAGTTCACTGGGCGGCTCACAACAGCTTATACACACACATGTAGAGAAAGTCTCTTTGCACCAGTGCAGCAGTTGCTTACAGGCACAGGGGTTTCAATAAAAGTGAAGAACATATTTCAAAGTTTTTCTATCCACATGAATAGGCTGTTTATTCAAAGAATGCTTTCATGACAGCATATAAGGTCTTCTTATGGATCAAAGGGACAGGTCTCGCAACAGCATCGGCATCAACATCCGGACATCTATACAGTGCTTTCAAGTATTTGAAAATTTCACATGTCCTGCCTAATTGTAATCCTTACAAAAAGCCTATAAGGCAGAATGTTGCAAATAGGAAATGGGTGAGAACGAATGTCTGCCTGAGACCACCCAGTGAGTTCACGGCTGGGCAAGAGTTAAATCAGAGATGAAGCAACTTCATAGCCAGTCTTTTACAGAGCCACCCTACTGCATTATTGATACACTATTGATTTATTATTTAAAGTATTTTAAATTATTGCACGGGGACACGGCTGCTATCTGTTGTGGAGCAACTGCCACATGTAGCTCCTGCCGGCTCACAGCGGGCAGGGTGAGAGGCTGGGGTGAACTGGGGGTTGCTCAGCACTGGAAAAACCAGTCCTGCCTAGTCCAGCATTCTGTTCACACAGTGACAAACCGGAGAGCCACGGGGTGCTCCCATGCAGAACACAAGCACAAAAGCACCCTCCTGCTCATGTTCCCCAGCAACCCACATTGAGCAGACTGCCCGGAAACAGGAGATAATAGAGAGTCATCATGGTTACTCGCCTTTCATGACTTTATTGTCCACGAATTTGCCTATTTCCCTTGTAAAAGCGTCCAGGTTGATAAATTAGTAACTCAGCAGAGAGAGACACTTTCTCTAGAAAACCTTGCTGTTCATCAATTCATCAAAAAGAGGTAAGAACAATAAAAACTACTTTTTATCCTTCATGAACATGGTGATTGTAGAAGACCTGGGTTTCTACTGTGTATTTGAATGAACAGAGAAAAATCCTTTTGGTGGATTCTTCTCCTCTTGTCCTTTCATTAACTTGAGAAGGAAGGAATTAGTTATGCTAACTGCAGGGCAAACATAGTTGAAGGAGCATGTGAGGGGAATGAGGCAGCTTTGGATCCTGTGGGTCTAAGACTGTGCCCTGTTCTTCCCAACTCACCCCATTTGGCCCCTACTACCGGTTGTCCAACTTTTCTGGTGGAGGTGGGTGTGCCAGGGCTATCCTTCAGAAGCTTAAGTACCATCCCACTACCAGGTCGTCTCTTCCACACCTCGTTCTATGAACTCTCCCCCATCCCCTTACACATACCTCACTGAGCTCAGTGGAGCTCATTTCTGAATATATTTGCATACGATTAAACTGTTGGTCAGTGCAGTTCTCTAAGTCTGTTAAAACAGGATGCAAGTTGTCATGCATTACTTGAAATGATGCTACAAGTTGTCAAGTATTCAGAAAATTAATTGGATATACAACTCCTGTACTAACCATATGTGAGCTACGTAAAGTATACAACACAATTTTGCTTCAGCTTGATTATCAGAAATTATGGGTTGACATTTTAAACAAAACATCTGGTAAATAATTACATGATGGTAGTCAGAAAAATGTGGATAGAAAATGTTTTACTGCTGTAAAATAAATTGATTTTTCTTCTTTTTGAAATGTCTAGGACTAAAGTCTTCAAGTTACTTAATCAAGAGTAGTACCACTTACGTCAGCACAACTATTCTCAAATAATGCTTTGAAAGACTATGATCTAAACACATCCTTTCACAGACTGCAATGTAAATGGTGATGGAACCAGATTAAGGCTTTAGAAGGTCAGGTTTGGGCAATAATACTTTGGAAGTGGATGGCTAATGTACAGTAATCTTTCAGTTTGCACTGTACCACATCCAGCTCAAAGTGCACTGAGGGTCAAAGCCCAGCTCATACTGTTTTGGTGTGAAGGTTTTTCAGAGCAGATTCTGTAAGAAGCAATTTGAAATTGGGGCTGAAAAGAATTCCAAATGGCAATCTGGATATCAGAGACAGAAGGGAGGTAAAGTGCGACGTGGAAAGCTATGGGAGAAGAGAACTTCAGAGAAGGTTTATCATCAAAATTCATATACCTGAATCATTGGGAACCTTGGCCAAGAGCTGATTGCCACATCCTAACTTTTCTGAAGCACTTTATCTGCAGTTTTTCAAAGTATTTCAAATGTACACCTGTGCATATGTTCACCTGGGAAAAAAAGAATATAGACCAAAGAGAAATGTAGGGTTACTAGACTGCTAGGTGCTTTGGTCTAGGATAATTCTGAGGTGGAATATATGCTTTTTGTAACTCATATGATCACATAAATGTTTCCAAGATGTCCATCATGTATCCAAACATAGGTAAGGGTGCCTTGAAGCATACAGCAGGTACGGGCTTAGGAGGGCTTCCAGGCTGCTTTCCACACACAAACTGCTTCCTTGCTTTCCAAGCCTAGATGAAGCAAAAGAATAGGCAGAAAGGTGTGGTAAACAGCAGGTGAGGAAAGGGGACAGACAGAAGGATAAGAGGGAAATGCAGGTGGGAGAAGATGCAATGCACAGGATCCATAGATTCATCTTCACATTGTAACATGGTAACCCAATAACTGTGTGCTTGTAAGGGCATCTCTCCCTTGTCACAGCTGTAGCGTTCATCCCAGAAACATATAGGAGACATGTTTCAAACATGGCTGATGATTCTGGGGTCATTGCCCTTAATGGCAGCCTATAAATAATATACATAAAGAAATATTATGCCTCCCCTCCCTGAAGAGTAGACAGACAATCAGCCAAGATTCCCTCTTTCCTTATCTCCTTTAGTAGCATATAATCTAGATAAGCAAGGTCATTTGGGGAGAAAACAGAAACCCAACTCTTTTCCTTCAGTTTAGCTTGAAATAACCTCCCATGCTCCAGATCAAGGAGTGAAGTTCATTGCAAACGTCAAATAAAAGACAAGAAGGTAAACAAAGCAGGCCCAAGAACAAAACAGGCCCCTACCAAAAATACAACACTCACTAGCCCACAGTGACCCTGTACAATCAGTCATTCAACACAGAGCTTTGAGTTCATTCGGAAAGACAGCAGAAGTTCCCAACATCCCAGTTATAAAACCTGTGATTTCCCAAGGAAGGGACTTCTCAGTGTTTCCAAGAGGTATAGAGCATGCAAGCATGCTACCAAAAGACCTCTCCAGTATTATTTTGTGTACTTAGTTGAAGCTTCTCTTCATAAAGCAGAGGAAATCTAGCCTCCATCCATCCATTCTAAAGTCACTGAATATAAAAGACCAAAGATCTGGAGGATCACCCCTACATACTTCTGTAAAGAGAATGTCAAAACCTTGCTAGTGGTGGAGCACCAGAACCAGTAGATGCATGTTGCACACCAACTCTTTCAGCTAGTGTTAGATTGAGCCAAACACATTTAGACCAGTATTTGGAAGGTCCATTACATTGCCTAATCTTGATCATAACAAGAAATCTGCACATCAAATTGTTAAAAGGCTGTTAGATCTTTACTGGCATTTTGCAGCTCCAAGACAAAGCCCCTCTGAAAACCCTCTAGTGAGTCAGAAGATTAGTCTATGTTCATGTCAAGAATGATGAACTCAAACTGGGAACTTTTCCTCCAAATCCTTTCCTTTCAATAACTCTGTGGGCTTCACCCTCAGGGTGGCTCCTCCTGCTGGTGAAAGGCCAGCCAGCAAGACCTAACTGGACAGCTCAACTCTCCTGATCAGAGACCAGGCAAAGCAACAGTTCTCCCTTCTCCCCTCCTTGGACTCCACCGCTTTCTTCTAAAATAGTCCTACTTTCTTTAGCGTTCAGGGAACCTATGGGCAACAACCCTGATGACACTTCACAGGCCTCTGCCTCTCAGTGAGTTTCCAAAACTCCCATTGCTGAATCTTCAAAGTCTCCTCCTCCTCCTCCTCCTCCTCCTCCTCCTTCAGAATCCAGAACATGACGACCCTGGGATGCCCATCAAGAGTGGTGATTAAGTTCACTCACTACAGACGCTTGCCATTAGGAGTGGAAGGGAATGCTTCTGCTTGTCATTGCAGTGCATGTGTGGGGATGGCAAGCAGCAAGGCTGCCTTTACTTCATTACATGGCCACAAAGAATCCACCCCGGAGTGGAGACCACCAGGACTGGACAACTTGCTACATCATGATGGCTTTGAAGCCACCATGGTTTGGAATGTTGTGCAAACCCATCAGTAAATGTCTTCAGCTTTTCCTCCAATTGTTTTTTTCTCATTGATTCAGTGCAGATATATCAGAAGGCTGAAGAATGGTTAATCCAAAAACATAAGACATCAGAGCTGATGGAACCTGAGATAATTTGCTCCAATTTAATTTGCTGACAATTCAAAGAGCTGAAAGGAGACAACTTGGTCAAAGAGCTCAAAATCCAAAGTAATCATTCAAAACACATTCCTGCTGCAAGTAGATATGCAATGGGAAAGAAATTATGAGAAATTAATTTGTGTGTTTTTTATTAGCACCTCCAGTTTGCACCTCCTGGGACTGAACGTGGATTTAAATGCAGCCTGCAGATGAAGTCTGTTGATTTCCAAGTCTCTGATGTGATTTGCAGGAAAATAGCACACTTGAAACATGCACACAGTCATACTTTATTCAATTAGAGGAAAAATTTCAAAAATGCACACAACTGATGCATGAATATATACACACATTTTTGCATGAAAAGAACCCCACCCCCCATGAACCTCTCTATCTGACAGAATCAGAATGAGTTGCATGGAGAATCTCTATGAGGTCAGGTTTTGCTTATTCTGACCCCTAGTAAACAACACTTTAGAAGCAAGTGTAGTGAGCTGCCTTTGACTGGAAATGAGCTGGATGGTTTATAGCATATTTTAAGACATGCAGTAACAGCCCACTGGGACTCACCAGATCAAGTAATCCTAATTCTCCTTCTGAAAACATCCAAGCAGAGAGGCAGCTGGGCCTGTATATGAAGTGAAGAAGGAGCACTACCTACTGATGACTTAGGTTGATAAGCAAAACACACCGCAGCTGTGGGAGAAAAGTGATGCCTCAGCAGCAACAACTCTGACTCATGAAGCTGCTGCTAAACTCTCAAAAGGAGAGAGAACAGGAGAGTGGCAGGGAGAGCAAAATAAGGGAAGACAGGCTGGTGAAAGTTGTTCACTGGAGGACAGATGATCAGTTTCAAAGAAGAACCTGAAGGGGTACTTTGCTGGGAACCTGGAAATTCTGGGGTGACAGCCTCAGAAAGACCTCAAGCATATTCAAAGCTAGGCTTAGCTTTTCTCTTTGAGGCTGTTTAGTCTGGAGATCTGGTCTCATCAATTGAAGACAAACTGAAGTGTTGTACCCTGAAAGGGCAGTGCATATAAAGTGGGAGGCATAAACACGTGCACGGTTTACA
This sequence comes from Varanus komodoensis, assembly GCF_004798865.1. Taxonomy (NCBI): domain Eukaryota; kingdom Metazoa; phylum Chordata; class Lepidosauria; order Squamata; family Varanidae; genus Varanus; species Varanus komodoensis. The sequence continues at coordinate 7,522,094 of NW_025335589.1, forward strand.
GCTAAGAAAGGGAGTGAGAAAGGCAGTGAGGCAGGCATAATTGCTTCCCCTGTACTGTACACATGCATACATATTATTACTTAGTGCTGTAGCTACAAGAAAAGGACTTACAATAAAAGCTCACCGCATTTCCTTTGGACTCTTGTAATTATAGAGGCAATGGAAGAAGCAGAGTTGAATGTGTCCCTTCTGAGGGATCCATGGATAACACTCTCATTCATACAAAAGGCTTTAAGGCAAATATCAAGTGCTCATTTCAAAAAGGAGGAGGAGAGGCTAGATAATGGGTCTCCTCATTTGGACTTCCCCAGCAGTTTGCCTCTTTCCAAAACTAAATACTTGGGTTCCTTGTTTTAAGGTACTCTTTTGAGATGGGCACTCACCATGGCTGAATTCAGCCCTGGGACAAAGCAGGGGCAAATCCATTTGGCAAGATCAGTAGGCAAGCAAAAGGTAAAAAAAAAGCACAGTATTTCTAGTCCAGAAAATCAGGGCCTTATCAGGAGTCCAAGAGTTAGTGATATAAAAGATCAATGTAAGGAAAAGCAAGATCAAGGAAACAAGTTGCTGGGAATTAAGGTAAAGACATTCCAGGGGTTTGCAGGTCTCAATGGAAGACTTATATAGTTGAGTTCCATGCCCACACCAAGGTACAACTGTAGCTCCTTGTGAGGAGGGCCTTTAATCACAAGGAGCTTTCCTCTGCAGCTTTATCATTCCTTTCAAAGGGATGGTTCTGGCATATCTCTTGAGATGCTGCTGTTCTCAAGGGTCAGGTCAGCCATTGCATGGGTAGCCCTCTGGTCCTCTTGTGGGTAAGAACATCACCCACTGAGAGTCCTGGATTTTCCTGGTCCATCTTCTGTTCTTCTGGCATAAGCTGGTTCTTGCTGTAGTTTTTCTACAGGAACTCTAGCTCTTCCTCTGAAGAGGGTTCCTGAAGTAGAGGCATGACACTCATGTCATGACACACACCCATGGTTCCCAAAATCCAATCCCAGTGTATTCCATCCAGGATCACTATCTACCACATTTGACTTGACTTTAGAGCCCAGCTTAAATTTGCTGTTTCTGCCTCATTTCCAGAGCTACTGTCAGTGATGGCTGACCACATACTCCCAGCCACTTTAGGGAGAGGGTAAGGAAGCACAGGGATGTGGAACTGATGGGGGACATGGAATGATAATGGTTGTATGTGCTAAATAGTAAACCAGTGGGGAGGTGTGTGCAAAAGGATGATGGAGTTGCCTAGCAATGAAATATTGTCCTATATAAATAGGACTGCTACTGTATTGTAAACAAAGCAGTAAAAATGCTTTTTCTAGATGAATGGATGAAGCAGGCACTGTGGCTAGAGCACACAGTGAGAAACTGCAGCAGGTCAAGAAAGCAGGTAGTGAATAAAAAGGAAACCATTTCAGAGAAATATTAAAAGGAAACTTTTCTCTGAGCCTGTGACATCCTTTCCTTTCCTAAATGACTTCCATGTTCTACAATACAGAGATGTTTGCAGAGACCCCAAGAAGCCCTGCCTAATGCATGTGATTTATTTCCAGCTTGTATTATTATTTTGGTCTGCTACCACCTTCTCCATTCTTTAGTGTGTCTCGCCATTACACCATATGGCCATCATCACTATTGCCCTTTTGAAAAATAAAATAAATGGATTTCATTTTGCTGTGTTCAAAGTAAGCTTCAGTTCACAGAGGGACTTAAGAAGGTATGTGATACGAAGGATGTTGCTTCTACCATCTTCTGTTCAATTTTTTAAATGGCCCTTGTCTGCTGCTTAGGGAATGCAACCTAACACACTGTAGAAAAGCAAACTTTGCAGATCAGTTTTCAGGCAGACAGGTAGCTCATGAATAATGACTTCAAGGAAAGGCAGGTCTTATGATAATCACATGGTAATCATGCCCCACAAAATATAATGCATTTAATGGAATGGCTGAAATGGAGCTGAAATAGAAGCATCTCTCCTTTTCCATGTAGCAGAAAATAAGTAAGATGCTGGGGACAAATATAAAATGCTACTTGTCCAGTGGGTTCGACTCATCCGATCAGCACTTGCATTCTTAGAGATAGGAAAGATGCCACAATATGCACACACCTTCCATATAGCACTGTTTGTTGGGACCTTGCACAAATGATAGCACCTACCTCTCTTGAAAACATTATTGCGCAGCACTAAATTGTGGCACAATCATTATTGTGGCACAAAATGGCCTTGTTTGGGGTGTTATCAATTGAGGGGTGGGTATGAAACTAGAGGACACCCTCTCTTTTGCTTCTGATATGGTTATTTGGACAAGACGCAAAAGGGGGATGGGGCCATGCTTTCCTCCTTTTTTCTCCTGAGGATCAAACTCATGCCTCTCCTGCTTCCCCTCCCCATGCCCTCAACATGAGCCACCAGAGGCAGCTGTTCTCAGTGCATTTTTAGGTCATTTTCCTTGTGCCCCTTCTGGCCTTTCCTTTTCACTGCTTGGCAAAAGAGACTGTCCCTCCTTGGGTGCCTCTTAGGCCTGTTCCCTAGCAGGCCTGCACAGTCTTTCTGCAGGCCTCTTTCCAAGAGAGCTGTGTGAGTGCTCTGTTGGGTGGCATCTCTTTCCATTCCTCTGTGAACCTTGCTCAAAAACAGTGTTTGCAAGCAATGTGTGAACAGCTAAGCAGGAATGTCATGGATAGGACATTTTGAGGAGCTTTCATTCATAGGATCGCCATAAGTTGGAGATGACTTGATGGCACACAACAACAACAACAAGCAATGTATGGTTTGTGGGTACCTGCCGTATTTGGAGTCATTGGTACAGAGTTGCAAGAGCTCTTGGATTGGGAGGACAGTGACATTTGGTATATCGTGATGCAGAGATGTCCTTTGGGATGCAGACCAATCAGCTGGAGGTCATTGGCTTCATGAGATAGCAGTGCCATCACACCCTGACTGGTTCCCATGGGGTTCCCATGGATGACAAGAACATGGCTGTCTTTTTCCCATCCTTTTAAGAGTTTCTGAGACCTACACTTTCCCTGCCCCTCCTTGAGTGAGCATATATTAAATAGGACAGCTTTTACACTAGCACAGCAGTGTCATTGCTCTCTTTCCCCCCACCTCAGTTATCCTTCTGTTATTTAAGGCACACAATTATTCCCATCATCTTGATACATTTGCTAAGCAGATGTTTACAAATAATACTGTGTCCTCTGCTTTTATTTTAACAGCTACTTCTTTTTGAAAATATAGAACTTTTGTGTTATAATGATATTCAAAACTTTGCTTTTCAACTAACAGGGGAGTTGAATGTATAAAGCTAAGGATTAGACCAACCACTCTTGGCAGATATTGCCTTGCTAGGATAACTCAACAGTTGGAAAAGGGATTAGAGAGGGATTTTTAAATGTTTCAGTAAGTTTCCAGTCCTGTAGAGCATAGACCAGTTGATTGCAGTCTAAAGCTCTCAGCTGCCCAAGTACCACTGAATTCAGTAGGGTCACCTTCTGAGTAGACACACATACCTTTTCAGCACCCTCTAATTGGCTTAGGCTAACTACTCTGATCTTGGCCATTCTTTTAGGCAGATTATCCTTGCCGTTAAAAAATGCAAAGCTTTTAAAAAGTCACAAAGGTAAGAGCCTTCTAGTAAAAAGGGTGCTCTCTTGATCAGAACAGGTTCATAATTTAAATGAATATTTTCAAGGTTATTTTCCCCCTGGCCCATCATATAAGGGGGATTTTCAGTATATAATGAATTACATTCTAACTCTGATTCAAAATACAAACAAATATCCCTAAGCTAAAGCAAGGCAGAAAATGCAAAAGTTACCTGACAAAACTCTAACCTTTTAGAAAGGGTAGCAGGCATTCTGGGGACATGCAGGTGGGCCAGAGAAGATTGCTAAGGCTCCAGGGGGTCCCAAGTCTTACCAACTATGCCCACATCCCTAGGACACCTCTGGATGTCTTCATAAGTGCATCTCCATATTTCTTTCCCATTGTCAGCCATAGGTTAGGGTTGGGCAGGGGCAGTCTAGGTTTTGAAGGATAGTCTTTGGCAGTCTTTTATGCTAGAGAGACTGCAAACTACAGGCCCTGCCACTCTGTGATGGCTCCTCCAGATAAGTATGAGTTTGGACATTGTGCATTCTCTTCTCCCTCAAAGCTCATGAGAAACCCAGTTGGAGAAGTCTAAAAGTAGGCATGACAAAGAATATCAAAGCTGAAACAAAGACTCTTTGTAGAGTGAAAATGTGTGTGTGTGTGTGTGTTTAGCATTTAGTTACCAGTGCTTCATACTACTAATTTAGTATAAGTTACTTGGGGGATTGAATGTGAGGGATTTTTAATTACTATCTCTCACTATTTCTTCCATTACACTCCAGACTTCTTCACAACAGTTCTATTATGTTTTCTTAATATGTTGTACACTACAGCATGTGCTAAACTTGTGGTACTGTTCTGGGACCAAGAGAAGTGGCTTCTTCTGCTTGATGGACTGGGCTGGGGTGGTGGTGGTGGTACTGCAATGAAGAAGTATCCTATTAGGATTTTACCCCTACCTTTAAACACAGTATTTGCTAATGCATACACATGGAGCTTTAAATCTGTGAATAACACAAACATCTCACATTGCTTCAAGTGCAGGAACAACTAGATGAAAATGCACTGATATACATGTCTACTCAGAAGTAAAATGCATCACCTTCAATAGCACCTACACCTGCAAAAGTCAGGATGGGAGACGGGAAGGAGCCGTGAATTACTTTCAGGAAGCTTTCACAGATTTCAGGAAAGAGCTGTGAATTACTCTTGGGTTTTTTTAAATCTCTGCTCCTTCACTGTTTCATGCCAGTGAATATGCTCATAAGGAATCCACAACCACTCTTTTTAAAGGTCCATTTGCCTGCATACATTGCCTATCTAAACCCAATTTCTCCCACTGTTGCATTTGTGCGTGGCACAAGATCACATTTCCAACTCAGTGGAAGCTGCACTGTAATCATTTGCATGTGCCTGAACAATGGTAAATATGTTTTGCATAAATACTATGACAGAACTCTTGATACTGTCTTGACAGCACTAGAAAGGGCTCTAGTATAATTTCCCCTACCCTGATCTGTTACAGCTTTATATTACAGCAGTGATTTTTTTTTCAAACTGCAAGGTTGGCAGGAGCTGGGATGGAGCAACAGGAACTCACCCCATTGTGCAGATTCAAACCAGCAACCTTTCGATCAACCAGCCCAGCAACACAGCAGTTTAAACCACTACGCCACCTGCATCCCCGAATTTTATGGTATGGACCTCTATCTCAAAACAACTCAGATTCTGTTATGGGTAGAAGGCAATGGAAAGAGAAGGCTCTATTGGGGAAAGGGTGCGGAGCTGTGCAATACTGTGCAATAGAGTGTTACGAGGTGCAGCTCTCCTCCTGAGTATACATGCTGCTCCTGAGTTGTTTTTCCACAAGGAATTATTGTTCCATATCTCTGAGCTCACCCAAGGTGAAGTGTTGAACCCTCTCTGACATTTCTTAGTTGTCCTCCTCTTTATACCCCTTTCATTGGTGCAGTCTCAAAGGTGGAGCACTGTGAAACCTAGTCCTTTTGCGATCCTCCGACTTCTCAGTTAACTGAATTTCCCACCTGTGCTGTCTTCTAGCAACTGCATCATGTTCTCAAAGGGAGGGACCTCTATGTCAAACAGATTGCTCAACTCCTGTTGTGAGACCCATCTGTTTCCCATCTTACCTTCCTAGTCAGCTATTGGCTTTTACCAGCCCCAGCTGTCAACTTTAGTTTCATATGGTTTAAATAAATAAATAAACAAACAAACAAACTTCACCTCTTGTTTTGCTATGTCTTCATTACCACAAGCCAGTTTACCATCACCCCCATCATCCTGGATTGGCAACTCCTGTCCTTGTTCCCCAAACATTTCCTGATACTGGGACTTGTTGAGATTCTACCTGCATTCCCATCAAAACTATACACTGTTCATGTGCGTTCTGGTGCTTTGTCCCTGTGCCTGTGAATGACACGGAGAGAACTAAAATGACATATGAAACTAAAGTCATACTCTGAGTCCCACAAGCATTCATATGAACTTTGTCAATTTTTCTCCTGTACAACACTAATTTCTGCTGTACAACCCTAGACTAGTTTTTGTGTATGTTTTAATGTTTGTGGACTTCAAGCAACACTGAAATTCAGGCATCTCTCTAATCTAGAGATATACCTTAATCTAGAACTAAATGTATCTAGATTAGTCCTCCAAAACCTAGTGATCCTCCATTGTTTTGGCTTCAATCAACCCCTGTCAGCATGGCCAGTCATCAGGTCTGGCAAGATTTGGAGCCTAAAACACGTGGAAACACCAAATTGGCAAAGGTTATTCTACAGAACCTAAAGTAATGCTCTTTTGAGGATATGGTCATCCAGTTTTGTGATTCGTAGTAGACGAGACAGGATGGGAATGGAATTCATCCTGCCAGTCGTGGTGTCCTTGGAAAAGAGGACATTGGATGAACCAGTTGCTGAACAAGTACTCTGCTCTACATTGTTTTTGATGTCTGATATATAGCAGCATGCAGAGGTGGACAGTCAGTCAGGTCCTGTAGACAGAAACCCATATAATCTTGACTAAGATAAATCCCTTGTTAAAGCAGGACTTCATAAATTTCTTTGACATGAATTACACCATCAGTGAGGTTTTGTAGAGTGTTTCTCTTGTGAAGGACATCACAAGTGTTATTCATGGAAGAAGAAAACTTACAAGCCCTTGTAGACAATAGCTTTCATTGTCTGCTTGGCTTACCTTTGGGGGACAGAATGAGAACATGAGAACTATGAGACATCATCAATCATGCACCATTTAAAAGACGCCAGTGTGCAGTTGATCATGAACATTTGACATTCCTCTTGAGTGAAGGTATGCAAAACTTTACACATCTGTGTTCCTCTAAAAATCCACTCTGAATCTATGCAAGGAGCTAATACCATGTCAAATGTACGGATAATGTTGGACAGAAGAGAATTATAAAAAGTGGATGGAACTGTAATAGTTTGCTGTCTATACAGTAATTTCGGCTGCTCCAAAAGTTAAGTAAACCAACCTTTAGGATGCACCAGATTTGATTCTGTATATTTAGCCTTTCTTTGTTGCTAGTGCTTTGTGACTTGTCAGATGATGTAAGATTTTACAGTTCACCTTTTGAAAATCAAGCAGAAGGCTAGGATTAGAAATCCACAGTATATCTTTGCTGGAAAGGAATGTTTTTTTCTATACTGTATCAATGACATCAAAAATAAATCAGTTTATTTTAGTAAAAATGAAACAAAAATCTAGTTTGCAGTAGCTTCTGGTTTAAAAGATCCACACATTGGAGCAATGCATTGAAGTATTTCACTCTGTCCATATTTTGCATCTATCTTTGAGATGAAGTCCAAAAAATCTAATAAATAAGGAGGTAGAAATGGAGAATATCGATTTATTCCATAGACAGGAAGCATGAGAATAAGCTGTAGTGTGAGAAATTAACTACAATTCATTGGAGAAATCCCATGGTCATATTTATAAGATATTGACCTTGTAGGATGTAAAAACCCAAGCACATCTGGAATGTGTAGAAGCTAGCACCTCCCAAGTAGAAGCTGATCATCTGCACAACATCTGTGGCTGCTAGTTTTAATAAGAAACATTTGTATCTTGTCAGGGTGGCCATCTCCATTGAGACTGACAGTGTCAGAGAATCCTTAAATTTTCCATTCTGAGAAGCACAGGGAAGCCCAAAAGGCAGATGGCTGCAAAAAACAACTGGTTCTTTTTGTGTGTAAATAGCCTATTCTGTGAGTGTGGCTGCCGACAAAGGCAGGGAAGAAACATATATAGAATACTTAAAAGGACCACATGGGGAATAAGAATTTCAGAGAAAGCAGGTGTGTGGATTGAGTCTTACTCCACAGAATGTGCTACATATCAAAGCTTAAAATGCTTTCCCTCCACTTAAGGCTGGGAGGAGACTGCAGCTTTCAACTGCAAGGTCACAAAAAGAACAAAAGACAATAAAGGGAAGAAGAATAGCTTTCAACTGCATTTGTCCAGATTCCCTTTTAGAATGCCTGCTTGTCCATTTTAACCTAATATTCAAAACTGATTATTGTTGATTTAATTACAATGTAAATGTTAATGAGGGAGATTAGGAGGTGTGCTAGTTGGTGCATAATACAGTAAATAAATGGCAAAGACACAATGTCAATCTAGATGAGTCATATTCCACACTGACCAAAAGAACTTTACTATCTGAAGATTCCCACAGGATATTGGTGGAACCATAACCCATGACTGTAATATGATAAACATCTTGAGTCAACGCTACCACTTATTCTGTCCATTGGTCCAGTGTACAAATTAGCTTTGAGTACCTTTTAGTCCAAAGAAATAAAACCGCATTGCTACATTGATCAAAAACATTTTTCTAAAGTCATTAAAGAAAGCTCCCAAGATGCTATGCAAGACAAGGTGTGACAATTTAAACATGATTGGTAAGGTTTGCTTCATGGGGAGCAAAGGGGTGGTTTAGAAAATAAATTAGATGAATAATTATAACAACCCATATGTCCCTCAAATATAATACCCTAGTACCTATGGCTAAGATGACATTCAGGCAAGAGATCAAAATTAAGGTTCTGTCCATAGGGCTCAAGGTTTCCAAAAGTTTTATCCTGCAACTTTCAGGACTGTGAATTGAAGGGCATAGTTAAGGGTCTTTTCTTTTTCTCATTTTTCTAGTCATAAGTTTTATTTATCCTGAACTTTGAAGAATTTTTAAATCTTAAATTTGGTTGATCCTGACATTTTACATTTTTTAAAAAGTCTGCATTAAACTTTGTGTGTGTTTCCCCTCATACATGCATTTTTATATATACTTTTGACAAATATACACATTTCTCCAAGAAATTTTCCTAATGCAGTAAATGTTTCATAACTATTTTTATTATTTATGAATTGTATGTGCTCATTGATTGGAGGTCTACAGTGCAAAACTGGGAGACATTTTGAAGCATGATTGAGTTTTGTGTCACATATTGGTTTGAGAGTGGGAATATAGGTAAGCGCACATTACACTGTGAGCCAAACAAAAATCCCTAGGCTCTAGTTTAAGTGCATTTCACTTTGCACGAGATGGTACTTCATGTTTATTTATCTGTATTTAATTGAATATAAGAGAATGTAAGTACCCTCCTGAATCTGTGTACTTTTAATCAAGATGGGATTATTCCAAGGTCTACTAGTCAGAAACAAACATCTTGTCCAACTGGTTTCTGCAACATACGTGAAGATTCAGAGTCTGGTAAATCATTTTATTTTGTCTTTTTTTTTTTTCAAAGGGACAAACAGAAAGAAAAACAGGTTTAATCCAATTTTTCTGCCTCTCTGCCTCCAAGCAATGAGCCACTTTGAACTGTATTACATAGATGCTACATAAGAACAATGGTATTCTTGATGTTTCGGCATGATCCTGTATGAAAATCAAGAAGCATAGCTCCTTCTCAGGGTGCTTACAATTTTAACTTGGATAGGCCAAAATAAAGAGAGTAGATGGATACACAGATCGTATGAACAAACTGATAGTTGATAAACACTGACATGTCTGTGGCTAATTAGAACTAAAGCTGCTTATCTGAGGTAGGTACCTCATACATACCTCATTGGTTGGTTCAAGAGACCAGAGGAAAGAGAAAAATCTTGCGAGCCTGAGATGCTGTAAGTAGAACAACTTCTACTTCTACTTCTCCATACCAAGTTATGGTTGGACATCTGTTCCAGTTACTACCTGCTTGCTACTGAAAAATGTTAACTAGTGATAAGTAATTGCTTTCCTGAACAAATTGTGTAGTCCTTTTTATGGATTGATGCCTCTGCAATCACACTGCTAGTAGCTGTGTCCTGCTTCTCATTCCTGGCAGCTCTTATTAAGTTGTGAAGACTTGTGACATGAAGCTGGGTGGGGGAATGTTGGTAGTTGCAGTCCAATGCATCTGAAGGGTGCCAGCTGCATACCAGAGGCAGCCTTGAAATTCACTGCAGCATTTTCAAAGAAGTTTCATGGAAGCATATTGAAGTTCAAGTTGGATTTGATTGATTTATATATGAGTTTGGTCGTCTGCATTCCTTACTTTTTATGTAAGTCACATTCAGTGAGCTGCAGCATCTGAGAAAACTACAAATTATTCAAAACTTCCTCCACTCTTTAATGAATCATGAATGCTGATCAAATCTTGCTGTATAATCCATGTAATGCCAGCTGGCCATCATTATCAGCTACAATAGGGTTATTATTCCCATCTCTTACCAAAAAGAAGTTATATTTGTGCAATATTTCTGAAAATTTTATGAAAATCAATATGTAAATATGTTCCCTTGTACACAAGTACATTTGGTCTCTACATGGCCAATATAAATACATTAATATTGTATTTACTATACTGGATCTTGCCCTTCTGCCAAGGAGCTCAGAGTAGCATCCCATGGTAATCCGTAAGGAGTCCCCACTTGCCCTTTTGCGCATTTCTGAAGTGTGGCTAACAAATGCTAGAATAAACTTGCTTTGGGCACAGAGATGACCGTAGCCACACAATTGCTCCAAAAGAAGAACTCTCCTGGTAGTTCTTTATTATTTGTGCAATCTGAGTGTTGTTTTGTGCTAGTGCCTCCCTTGCCATTAGGGAGAGTGTGGCAGCTGCCTCAGGTGGCAGGTACCGGGGTCAGTTGAGGCAGCAGCCCCCTGGCGGTTCTTCCTGAAAGCCTCCTGTGTTGGTGAACGGGCACTGGCAATTCTTCCTGGTTGCTGACTTGGCCCATCTGCCTGTCTGGAGTATTGTGTTCAGTTCTGGGCTCCACATTACAGGATATAGCCAGGTTGGAACTGATGCAGCGTAGGGCCACAAGGATGGTGGCTGGATTGCAGGGGATGCCGTATGAGGTGAGACTGAGGGAACTGGGTCTTTTCAGCTTGGAGAAGAGAAGATTCTGAGGGGATCTGTTGGCGACATATAGGTACGTGAGGAGGTGGCACACAGAGGTGGGTAGAGACCTGTTCTCCCCTACAGAGGAAGGCAGGACACACTCCAATGGAGCCAAGCTCAAGGAACCAAGATTCAATTTGGATACCAGGAAGTACTTCCTGACAGTCAGGACTCCTAGGGTATGGAATGGGTTTCCACAGGAGGTGGTTGAAGTCCCATCAGTGAGGGTGTTCAAGGATAGCTTGACATGCACAAGGTAGGCATATCATGAGCGGAGCCGGTGGAGCCGGGGGTCAGACTAGATGGCCCAGGAGACCCCTTGGCTCACTCAGTTTCTATGTTTCTATGTCTGCCTTTCCCAGTAGCTTCACTGGGAAAGGCCCCTGACCCACCAAGCATGCAAGGAGGGGGGGATTGCAGGAGGACATTACTGCAAACATTGTGCCTGCTTGAGAATTGCTCTGCTGGCATGATGCCTGTTCTGCAGGAGTGCCTCACGTATTTGGCAGGCAGTAGGCAGGTGCCGGGTGCTGGAATGATCGTTGGAAGACATGGGAGGTGGAGTTGTGGGAGCCTGCTTCACACCACTGAGCTACCTTGTTGCCTGTAGGTGGAAGATGCTATTTGGTCAGGTTCTGTCCATACTGTCAGGTTGGGGTCCAGTATCTTATTCTTTGTGCCAGGCAGCAAAACTTAGGGCAGCCCTCTTTCACCCACAACAATCTCTTTATCTCTGGATAACTCCTGCCACACTCCAGGTATTTATAATTTGTAGATTCCTGGGTTTTCTCATAATGCCTAGTTTCCTCTCCCCACTTTGTGAGTTTGGTGGGGGAGGAATGTTTACTTAACATCCAAAAGAACATCTGAAGAAGAGTTTTGAAGAACTCTTGCTCAACTTTTGCAACATTTCAGTTAGTCCTAATAAAGATATTGCCCTCATAAAGATATGGTCCAGCTTGCTATGTCTACAGTTTGCCCAGCACAGTGGGGCCAGCTGGAATACAAGAAGCTTGCTCACTCTCTCAGCATCATGCTCCTTGCATTCTCAGTAGCTCCTGCTTGCATTTAGGTACTTCGAAGGCCCCAGACTGAACTCACCCTTGCAGCGGCCACTTGTTGAGCAAGCTGTACAGATGACCTAGTCACAAATGGCTGAATAAGGTCTTCACATGGTCTCCACCTCTTGATGACACCAAATGTTTTGTGCTTCTTAAGGGAGTTTTAAATCCAGTTGTTTGGAGCTACCTTGTGCTGCTTTAAGCACGAGTAAGACCAGAAGAGGCAGTAAAAGAAAAGGTTGAGCTACCTCTGAAGGGCCCTGCCCATCACTTGGGAGAGCTCTTTGATCCTGCATTGCTCTTGAGCCTGTGGGTGGCGGCGGAGGTGGCCATGCACAACCATCATGTGCAAGTATGCTGAGCGCACCCGCTGAGACCTGTCCGGACTCACCCTGCCTTGGCAACCATCATCCATCCACGTCATGGTTAGACTATGGCAATGTTCTCTCTGTGGAGCTACCCCTGAAGGGTTCAGAAGTGTTCATAGGGTGCAAAATGCAGCAGCTAAGGTTGTTGTAATCGCTACATGATATGGAGACCATAGTACATCTATTCAAAAAGACATGCAATATTTGCCAACTGCTTTCTGGGTTAACTCAAGGTATTGGTCTTAAAACCTTGGCTATCTAAGCAGCTGTTGAAGATCTGCAGCAGAGGCTCATTTGAGATCTCCATTACCACAAAGACTCATTTGTCAGAATTGTGTTGCAGGCTTTCCCCTGTGTGGCTACCAAACTATGGTCTACTACCCTTCACAGTTATGATTGGTATCCACTGTCCTGGACTTTAGAAGAGTATAAAAACCATACATTTTCAATGTAACCTTTTAAAATGTATAGTTTCAACATTTTTTTTCTGGTTTCAATGTTCATGCTGTTTGGTTGCAAGGTTTTATTGTTTTATATTGTTGTTCTCCACCTTGATAATAAGATGGAGGAGGGCTGAATTAGTCTCTTAATTTCTGTTTCTCTCAGTTTGTCTTTGCTTGCTTGCTTTCTCCACCCCCACCCCCACCCCCACCTGTTGTTGTTGTTTTAACCGAGAACTCTACTGCACACTTCAGATAAGTGTGAATGTTGAAGGATAACTGAATTTCAGTCCATGAATGTGAAATTAGGTTAATGTGCATCTAACAAATGTCTCCCTTATGCATAGTTGTAGGTCTGAAAAATTGGGTTCATATTATACTGACATGAGTTGAGTTTTGATTCTTAATTTATCATATATTTTGATATCCCTTCACCCAGTGCTTCAAGAGTCTGTGTCAATGCTTTAATATCCAGGAGGTTTGGACATCTCTTGCACCTACACTACTGTTCTCACATTATAATGTTAATGCTTTTCTGCAGTATAACAAAGAAGCCATAATGATAGCAGTGGAAAGGACTGAATGCCATTTACACCTATTTGTTATCTTCAAGGTTAGCAAGTATGCACCTGGAAAACACAATAGGCAGTGAAGTCCAGACATCTGGCATGCAAAGCCTCTTCTGTTCTGATTAGTGTGTGCTAAAGGCAAGATTGTTAGCAGTTTCATCTAAACTTAACCATCTCAGAGCACACATCAGAACCAGTTATTTCCGTAAGTGTACATATATTCCTATGGCAGTAGGGAAAGAAGGATGAGATCATTCAAAAGGACTAACTACTCAATCCCTGTGCATTAAACTTTTGGGACAGTTTGGCATCCTGCATCCAAGAGAAACAAAAGAGCATAGCACCCTTCATAATAGGATATTTATAAGACCAGTAACAACTTAAGATGAAGTGAAAAGTCTCAAGACTCCTGCCTCCATGGCTGCATTACTTATCTGGGAGTAAGTCACACTGACCTTGGTAGCACTTACTTCTGAGAAGAAATGCATGGGATTGCTTTATTTGGCTGCAGACATACATGGCAGCTTTCCCAGCCTGGTGCCCTCCAGATGTTTTGGAGTACACAACCTAACAGCCACAGGCAAAAGTTAGGGATTATGGGAACTGGATGAGCACCAGGATAAGAAATCTGCTATACCTACTTAGCTGGGAGTCAGCAACCCCCCACCACACCCAATAGGGCTTATTTGAACAGGATTGCACTGTTGATTTGCTGCCATGAAGATTACTGTATCCTGCTGTGGCTTTCTTTCATGCATCCCTTTGGTTCCTGTGCCCTTGCTTGTTCTCAAATCCCTTACCTTCTGCTTCAGCATGTACTGCCTGACCAACCAACATCCCTTTTTCTTGATGTGGCATCCCCTGAATTCTTACACTCCTGGTATTACCATAGAAAAAGCTTTTCCTAAATGCCAGAGTTGGAAGTAATATTAAGTATCTTTAGTTAAGTCAGTGAGACAGAAGGCACTTTGCTATAATCTGTCTGCTACAGCAAGCCATTTATTTTCCATGTTTCCATGACTTTTTGGAGTTTGCTTTCTTTTGCCTTTTCACACATATAAACTAAGAACTGAACAATGCTTTCATACATGTCAAGCAGAACAGAGCTCCTGGAGTCTCATTTGCAATGTGAGAATGAAGCTATATGTTATCCTTCTCAAACCTGGTTCCGTTCTGGATCTCTCCAGATGTGTGGAAATTCCCAAAACCACCACCCAGTATAGCTTCCCCGAGCAAGAACCCTGGTATATTTTGCTTGTGGTGTAGTGACATGCATGGATTATTTGAATAGGCGGAGTAACCTCCTTGGCTGCACATGGACATCACTTGATGGCTGAAGGTGTTTGGGCAGATAAGCACGAAGGAGGGCGTTCTGGGAACAAGATGCCTTCAGAGAAAAGGCCTTCACTGGCAGAGCTGTGCACCTCTCCCCATTTGGTGAGGGACACCTGGAGGAGAGCCTCAGACAATGATCTTAGTGTCTGAGTAGAAAAATATGGGAAGAGACATTCTTTCAGTGACCTGGCTTCCAGTACTTAGAGCACTGTCTACATAAGATTAGGCAGAATACCCCCTCCCCCCCCCAAAAAAGGTTAAAACCAAAACTTTGACTTGAGCCTGAAAACAAGCTAGCAGCCAGTACAGAACAATAGTACTGACATTTCCTTTGCCAAGGAAGTTACTGGTAAATGACCCAAGAAGCCTAGGAGATGGTTGCAGAAGATAACTTATCCATATTTTTTCTTTTCCTGCCATAGGGAGGCAACAAGGTTATGGAATACCATACCATGGGAAGTACATCTGGCTGTAATGGGCCTTAAAGACCTGGATGTTCCCATCTCCTTTAAATTATTGGTCGTCTGGCTCATCACTTAACAGCACTAGCACACGCCTGCCAGCCCTTTGCAAACTCTTCTCGGTTGGGAGAAAAAAGTCTGGTTATCTCTTGCTCCTTTCTTCAATCACTTCTTTAAAGCAGTAGTAAAGGGAAGGAGAGAGATGGACAGGATTGCACTCACAGTTCTCTCTATCAGGGTGATAATGTTTATTTAAATATTAACTTCAGAACAAATACTAGCAGATCCATGATATCAAGTTTTTACAAAGAACATGGCTAGGTTTCTTCACCTTCTTACACCATACATCCATAGGTATAATAAAGAAAGTTGTAAATTCCTTTTGCTGAAAAGGGCTATATCTTGTCTGAAATACACATAATCATGTCAGTATAGTTATATATTTAAATAAAAGAGATACTTGATTATATTTATATTCTTCCA
>NW_025335589.1:7537935-7665669 GCF_004798865.1 Varanus komodoensis
CTTGAAGTGGCAGATTATATGGGGACTAGGAAGTGACACTTCAAACATTACCTACTGAAAAAGCAGAGGGTGGGGGAGGGAGGGAGAGAGAACAGCTTTTACTGGTGGCATCTTTGTTTAGTGCCTCAAAGAGGAGGAGTAATTTTATGTCACACAATAATAATTCCAAGAAAGAACAAGGAAGGGATACAGCATGAGACAATGCTCCTTCGGGCTATGACAGAGACACAGAATCCAATGAAACCAGTTCAAGGTGCCTTTCTCTTGAAACTGGCAACATGAGGAATGTGGGTGGGGCAGGTAATGTGCTTTTGCTAGGCTATCATGTCATTCCGTCCACCCTTTAAAGTCTCTATGAGCAATCTGCTTGAATGGGCCTTTAAATCATTTTCATGCGCAAGTGCGAGTGGCTATGCACACGCCACCCTCAGAAATAATTAAACCCACTCAGCCCATGCCAGAATTCGTCTTATCTGTGACTCAGAGGAAAGGTGAGAAGATCTTTGAGCAAGTTGCTTCTCTAAGACTACAAGTGCAGGCAAGTGGTTATTGTAATTCTCAGCACCTTCCTGGAAGTAATAAAATGTGAACTGAAACGTCAGCACATCGGTATATTCTTTAACACCCCAAAAGGGGGAGAATATCCCCTTCTGAATGTTTCATTGCTTTTTTATTTCATATTTTATATGAGGCTGCAAGGTGTAGAAAGAAAATCAAATGTAAAGGTTAAAAAATGAAAGAGCAAGAGAAAGAGTGAGAGAGAGGCATATCTGAATTAAAGCTATTTAACAGGAGAAGGGGTGGGGGTGGGGTAAATCAATGGAATTTTTAAAAAGAAATCCATAATTGATGAGAGTATTAGGGAACATGCTGGAGAAAGGCTTAAGTATGCCATGAGGGAAATAATAATTACAAAAGAAACAAGAGAATAGATCATTCCAAAACAACTACAACAGAAGAACTGTAAATGACTGATTCTGAGTGGAGCTAAGGCCCTATCTCTCTCAGTATTCCTAACCTTGGGCATAGGTCATGCTGACTAAGGTTGATGGGAAGTAGAGATTGATAACATTTGGAAGGCTACAAGTTCCACACTGCTCTTCTAAGGACCCATTCACATTAGGCTACTGTGTGTCTCTAGGAACCCTGATTTGTAAGAGCTGAGGTGGTCTCACCTAGACCAAATGTCTAATAAGAATTATGTCTGCAGCTGTACTAAGAAGAGACAGATCATGATAAGCAGACAGAACCTCACTGTTCAGGGCTTGGCCTCTGCACTCTCAGTCTCAGCTTTCAGGCTCTGAACCAAGCTCTCAGCTCAGCTGAATCCCTCACTCTACAACAGAGCTGTGGTCAACTAAAGTAGACACCTTAAAAAGGAAGGGTCACTGTGGGTGACCATGCCAGATTCCAAAAGCAGATGGACAATGAAATCAGGGAGGCATCAAAATGAGGATCTGTTGTAGTAATGGGTGGCTTCAATTATTCTCACAATGGATGGATAATGCACCTTCCAGTTACAACAAAAAAGGATTTAAAGAGCTGTGTAACCCAAAGTTCTGTATTGGAACAGGTGCATTTTCACTTGCTCCTAAATGTCTTCCAAATGTCTTCAAATGCCTGTGCCTGTTCAGAATGAGTGCAATGCAGATTGTTCTATGTACTTCTGTCTTATAATGTACACAGACTGCAGAGAGAAGCTTATTTTTCCTTTACTAATAACTCTTCTGGAAATATCTCCTGAAATTCTGCTATTGTTCTACATAAGGGATTATTCATCCTTTATTATTGAGATTATTATTTTTTACTTCATGGTGGTGGTGGTGGGGAATTCCGTAGGTCATCTTTTAAAGCTTATTTTATATTTTTCTTAATTAGTTATATCTGGTCTTTATACTAAATTTTTTATTGATCTATGACCTTATTAATTGATTCATAAATGTAATAAGGAGTGAATAGTGAAGTAACCATGTTTATTGATGACATCAATTTATTTTAGTTTGTTAGAAGAAAATGGGATTACAAAGAACTCCAGAAGAATCTCTCTACATTGGAAGAATGGTGTGTGGGGGGTCAAATACAATTCAAAATTAGCAATTATGAAGTGATGGATGCTGGGGCAAAAAATTAAGTATATGCATATGATGATGCAATCCAAGTTGGCTGTGACTGATCAAGAAGGAGATTTAAGGTGCATAGCTTGATGAAAAACTTGACTCAATATGTGGCTGCAGTGAAAAAAGCATAATTAGTAAAGGTACTGAAAATAAAACCACCAATATTCTCTAAATCTATGGTGCAATCATGCTTGGAATACATCAAGAAGGTATTATAGAGTTGGGCAAGGTGTAGAAAAGAGCAACCAAAATGATTAAAGGCTTTTGGTCTGATTCAGTATGGTTCTTGTGTTCTTATGCTGTATTTAGTCTGTGTCATCCTGTCCCCCACTGATTTAAAAGGAAGGAAGATATTTTGTTTATTTTTAGGTGAAAGGTATGTTGGAAAAATAAAATTGTCCTATTGTCTTTTAGGCACCAGCTTCAAACACAATCATATCACCCCTTGATCCCAGAGGTCATAGGATTTATGATTTGTCTATCCCAGAGGATAGATGCAATCTCGGAGGAAGTTAGTTCTCAAATCTCCCTTCACTGCAAAAAGATTTGTGTCCTTCACAAATGGGAGAGTAATTACTTTGCTGACAGAAGCAGTAGGAGCAATCCTGTTGCTTTTGTCATGCCAGCAGAAGTTCAGCGGAGCACTGGATGCATGGGATTCTCCAAGCTCATAGAATTCCAACTCCATCTGTTATCACATGTGCGTACACACACACATACATACACATGCACAATTTGGGGGAATGTGGGAACGAGATAAGAAATGCAACAGCTGTAATGGAGGCCTGTGTAGTCTCCCACCTCAGGCAGTGGAAGATCTTGCACCAGTTGTGGATCAGGAAACACTGAAAGTCTACAACCAGCCATGGAATTACTCCTTTGTATGTGGTGGAGCTTTCTTTAATGTCATCCAATTGATCAGAGACATTTTCATGAAAACTGAAAATTCTGTGCACTTGTCTTTAATAGTACTTTCCCATGTTTCAGAGCTTTATTGATAGTATTACTGGCACATTCTCAAGGGGTCTGTAAAGAAGCCCAAGACCATCTTGAACTTCCAGTAATTAAAAAAAAAGTCCTCTCACTTTATTCAAGGCTGGCCCTACAATTAAGCACTGAGGTTTCTCAGTGTCATGACAGGGCAGCACACTGCAAGTTGTTTAATGCAGCTCTGTTGTATTTTCACTCCCAGGAGAGGTGCTTGTGAGTTTTCCACCTCGGATGCCAAAAGAACTTGACCAGTCTTGGTTATGATGCAATTCAACTTGTGTGTGAGGGGGTGGGGGGAGTGCCATTTGCCAATCCACCCAATGCAGCCCTGCACACCTTTTATCACTATCAGCTGGAGGGTTTTACTGTTAGATGTGTTTGAGGAAATATATTTACACTGAACCCCGTAAGTACTTTCCTGGACAGTTGCCCATAGAGTCAATGGGAATTCTCACCAGAGATGTATAAGGCTGTTTTCTACTTAAATCAATCACTGCTATAAGGTGCTAAAGTCATTTTAATGGACTATTTCTAATATCTCAGAACTTACTCAATTCTAACTCCTACTCACTTCAGAAAAGTATGATTGAGCATGAAGGTCAATAATGATTCCATGCATCAACTGCTTTTAATGGTGGTAAATTTAAAAATTGCTACTTCTTAAAATGAGCACTTTTCTAAACATATATAACTAGTGTTTCTTAAGCACAACTGATTTATTGATGTTTCATTCAAAATGAACATTGGGACATAAAAGAAGAAGATTTTTGAAAAATTTGATGTCCTAAGAACGTTTTCTTTCTGCAGTTGTGAACATAAAGACTGTGCTTTCTTTAAAAATGGTCATGGATTGGATTATGCTGAAACTTCTAGTACAGTTTCAAACATGGACCAGCAATGCAACCTAAAGCATATTTACTAAAAAGATTAACCACTTTGAGATTTGTAATATGAACCAGTATTTAAATATTATTAATAAATATTATTTACTGTTTTTTAGTTATTATAAATTAATATTATAAATAATAAATGAAAAGCTAAGAATTTGGGTTCCAGTGAGCTCAGCAGGCCATCCTCTCTAGTAAGAGAGTCTTCAATTGCAGCCAAAGTTATTGATACTGGCTAAGAATGATCCAAAATTCTTATGTGTATAAAGACCTGTCATTCACAGCAAGGGTTAGAATGGAGTTTTTTGACAGCATAGATAGAATAATTTTCCTAAATGTGGTGACACACACTTAACTTTTTAAATCTTCTTTTATTTAAGGTATGATTTCATTAACAGAGATTTGGCAGCGCATTTGGGATAACACTGGAAGAAACTTGATAGCAACGAATAATAAAATCGGTTTAAAGCACTGCATCAGTGGTATTTAACACTGTATAAGATAAAAAGATATCCAAGTAGAACATGACAGTTACTGGAAGTGTGGACAATTAAGAGCAGATGATTTATGTATTTTACTTATGCCATAGTTTTCCTTATTCTGCAATATATATCCAGATTACCTTGTACTTTTCAGATTCTTAATTTGGCACTAAATTATATGTCATTGTTTCAAAGGGATTTTGTTTTCACTGTTCCTTTAAGTTATTTCCACAATAGAGTCTCATGGATAGGTTACCGCATTTTTTGCTCTATAAGATGCACCTGACCATAAGACACACCTAGTTTTTAGAGGAGGAAAACAAGAAAAAATATTCTGAATCAAATGGTTTACTAAACTATTTAATAAACTATAACAGAATACAGTAATACTGTATTTCAAAGTGAACAGCAGTCAACAGTGGCATTAAGAACCATCATCACTGTCATTAACAAAAGAGAGACTTTAAAGTTCGAGTACTCTTCTAGTTTTCGTTGAACCCATAGAACTCATCATCATGAGAGTCAGAATTTATGAAGCTCTGTTGCTCACAATCACTGACATCACTTTCTTAGTCAGTAGTGGAATTATTGAAGGAATCCACAATCTACACCAGATATACAAGAGCTGCTGCAGACAATTCAATAACAAATCTAAAAAAGCCGGTAATGTCCACGCTGCCCTATTAGTAAATAATAGAAAAACACTTCTGACAAAAAAATGAGATATTGTACGGTAAATCAAACACACAGCAGACTAAGTAGCCTTTGAAGAATAAACTTCATACACGAAGGTAATGCTGTTCAAATATCCACTGATCCTAAAAAAAAAAATGTGTCTGATCAACTAACAGATAACTGATCCATGGAAAGCTTCCCGATAATCACAGGCACATTCCCCATCTCTTCCCCATGGGCTTCATTAAAAGATGGGTTGCCATTTGAAAACACACACTGATCTGTGATTAACAGCTCTCACCTGTGCCGGAGGGGGCGGGGTGGAGCAGGGCGCGCCGAGCGCGTGCCGGCCAGGTGGTGCCACGTGGTGCAGGCGGCCAGCAGCGTGCCGGTGATGGTCTTCTGGGTGGCGCGGTGGCGGCGGCAGCGGCAGGTCTTCCAGGGTGGTGGGGGTGAGCAGTCCGTCCCTCCGTGCTCTCCGTGCGGCCAGCGGGTTAAAGGCCGCAGCTCCTCCTCCGCACACCTCCCACTGAGTGGCACAGCTCTCACCTGCACCGGGGGGTGGTGGCACAGAGCAGGGGGCGCCAAACATGTGCCGGCCAGGTGGTGCCAC
Organism: Varanus komodoensis; assembly: GCF_004798865.1. Taxonomy (NCBI): domain Eukaryota; kingdom Metazoa; phylum Chordata; class Lepidosauria; order Squamata; family Varanidae; genus Varanus; species Varanus komodoensis. The sequence continues at coordinate 7,543,700 of NW_025335589.1, forward strand.
GTGGTGCAGGCGGCCGGCAGTGTCCCGGGCGTCGGGCACACACACATTCGCTCTATAAGACGCACAGACATTTCCCCTTTTGAGGGGGAAAAAAGTGCGTCTTATAGAGCAAAAAATATGGTACACTGTTGTAGGTTACATTGGCTATAATAACCAATCATCTCTCATTGCTGCCTTTGGCTTCTGAGGGGCAGCAACTCTGAGAGCTATAAAGCCTGGTCCATTCTTCTTTCTTCCATGCACTGTATGTGGCTGGAGAAATCCAGCTTCCCATAATAGCTCTGTAAAAGAAAATGATAAAAGCTGCTGTGCAAAATCAGCTTGACAGGTGGTGTCTCAATGTTTGCTCAAGTTCAAGGCATTAGCAATATCAGGCCACATAATTCCTGTGTCTAGAAAAGCACTCACACCAGCTCTCATTTATAAAATGAGATTCCTTATAGAATGCGAGATGACTGCAAGCTATTAATTATAATGTTCTATTGTTATCTTTTGTTCAGAACAACAGTGCTACTGAGGGCCTGTGGAACTCCCCCCACCTCACAAGGTGTCAGTTTTTGATTAAGCATCATTATATACACTTCATTAACAAGGTATCTTAAAATGGGTTTTTGATTGAACACTTTTATTGGGCATTTAATATGATTTATGGATTGTGCTCTAATTTCACATGCAGCATTTGCCAGGACAGTTAGTGTATTTTTCATCAAACAGTGATATATATATGGTTGTCCCCTCCCCATGTTAAAAAGGCTTATCATTCAAAGCAATATCCAGAGTCCTCTAATACTAGTTGTGAGCAGTATTTTATATGCATTTTTAAATCATTTTTATAATAAAACACCAGACAACATTTTATCATATTCTATTTGATTCAGAAGCCACAAAATCACCTTTAAAGTTATTGAAGGCTGAAACTACACATGATAGCAGGTTCAAAATCCCCCTTCTCCAGGAAAAATGTAAGCTGGGTGATTTGAATTTTATCACAGAACATTGATGGAGAACCTTTTAGAAACCGAGTACCCAAACTGCAACTCAAAACCCACCTATTTATCACAAAGTACCAACACTGCAATAAAACTGGAAAACTGAGGTTTTAGTTTGGAAAAAACAACTCACAGCCACTCCAAACAAATACAGCTATATATCCTTGGAAGTGAAGTGATGGGCCATGTGACAGACGAGTCCCAGCTAATTAGATGTGGCTCGTGATATCATCGCTAGGTGCTGATACTCCTTTTGGAGCATATGGATGGCCCCTATGTGCGCTCCGATCCAATGCTCAGCTGCTGGGTGGTGATGGGGACACGTGGCTTGCGTGCCGACAGAGGGCTCTACTTGCCCACTATGGCATGTGTGCCATGGGTTAACCACCTCTGCCCGAACCCTACCCAGGTGCACACCCCTAACCCTAATATAGGGCTAAAGTTCTATTAAAAAGAGGGCAATTTTGAAAAAGCCCTCCTTGAGTAGCTCTTTCTGCACAGCTAATCACACCTGCCCATTTGAAACACATTCCAACCATCAAAATCATGCCACAGCAACTCGTTTTTGTAATCCTAACCCTACTTTGGTGCACACCCCTAACCCTGATATAGGGCTAAAGTTCCATTAAAAGAGGACGATTTTGAAAAATCCTTCATTGAGTAGCTGCTTCTGCACAGTTCATCATATCTGCCCATTTGATACACATTCCAACCATCAAAATCATGCCAGAACACCTCGTTTTGGCAACCCTAACCCTAGCCTGGTGCACACCCCTACACCTAATATATGCTAAACTTCCATCGAAAAGAGGGCAATTTTGAAAAAGCCTTCCTTGAGAAGCTGTTTCTGCACTGCTCGTCATTTCTGCCCATTCGAAACACATTCCAACCATCAAAATCATGGCAGGACACCTCGTTTTTGTAACCCCACCTGTACCCTCGTGCACACCTCCAACCCTGATATAGGCTAAATTTCCATTCAAAAGTGGGCAATCTTGAAAAAGCCTTCCTTGAGTAGCTTTTTCTGCACTACTCATCATTTCTGCCCATTCGAAACACATTCCAACCCTCAAAATCATGCCAGGACACCTCGTTTTTGTAATACTAATCCTAGCCTGGTGCACACCCTTAACCCTGATATAGGGCCAAAGTTCCATTGAAAAGAGGGCAATTTTGAAAAAACCTTGCTTGAGTAGCTGCTTCTGCACTGCTCATCATTTCTGCCCAGTCAAAACACATTCCAACTATCAAAATCATGCCAGGACACCCCGTTTTTGTATCCCTAACCGTACTCTGGTCCATACCCCTTACCCTAATATAGGCTAAAGTTTCATTGAAAAGCAGGCAATTTTGAAAATGCCTTCCTTGAGAAGCTGTTTCTGCGGTGATCATCATTTCTGCCCATTCGAAACACATTCCAACCCTCTAAATCATGCCAGGACACTGTGTTTTTGTAATTCTAACCCTACCTAGGTGCACACACCTAACCCTAATATAGGCTAAAGTTCCATTGAAAAGAGGTCCATTTTGAAAAAGCCTTCCTTGAGAAGCTGTTTCTGCACTGATCATCATTTCTGCCCATTTGATACACATTCCAACCATCGAAATCATTCCAGGACACCTCATTTTTGTAACTCTAACCCCACCCTGGTGCACACCCCTAACCCTAATATAGGCTAAAGTTCCATTGAAAAGAGGTCAATTTTGAAAAAGCCTTCCTTGAGAAGATGTTTCTGCACTGCTCGTCATATCTGCCCATTTGATACACATTCCAACCATAAAATCATGCCAGGACACCTCATTTTTGTTACCCTAATCCTACCCTGGTGCACATCCCTAACCCTTATATAGGGCTAAGGTTCCATTGAAAAGCATGCGATTTTGAAAAAGCCTTCCTTGAGTAGCTGTTTCTGCACAGCTCATCATTTCTGCTCATTCAAAACACATTCCAACCATCAAAATCATGCCAGGATACCTCATTTTTGTAATCCTAACCCATTGAAGATGAACCATTTAGAGACTGAGTACCCAAACTGCAACCCAACACCCCCTATTTATCGCAATATGCCAGCACTGCAATTAAACTGGAAAAGTGAGGTTTTAGTTTAGAAAAAACAACTCACAGCCTGTCCAAATTAATATAGTGATATCCTTGGCAGTGGATCGACTGGCCATGAGAACGCTTGGACGAGTCACAGCTAATGTGTCACGGCTCATGACGTCATTGTCTGGCACTGCTACTCCTTTCTGAGCATGCGCAAGGCCCCTATGTGTGCTGTTATTCAATGTTTGGCTGATGGGGCAATGCTGGGGTGTCTTGGCTTGTCGAGAGAGGGCTCTGTGTGCCTGCTGTGGCACGTGTGCCATAGGTTCGCCACCACTGTCATAGAACCAGCAGTAGGAAAGGGTGTGATTAGCAGGCCATTTTTATATTCTCATCTCCATTTATATACCCATCTCCACATATTCTACAGAAATACAAAGGTCTTTAGAGCCAAAAGAAGAAAATGAGAATTGAGGGATCTACCCTATTATGGTGAAACAGTACTATTGAATCAATTGATTCAAAACTTCCCACTGAATCTTCTAAATGGGAAATAACAATGAACTCTGATTTGCCATATTTTCGGTGTGATGCCTTTATAATCAGGTCACTTCAGCGCAAGTATGCTAACTGGGCATCCTCTAGATGTTTTGGTGTGGAGACCCTAGGCAGCATGGTCAGAGATATGAGAAATACTGTCCAAAATACGTAGAGAACTAGAGATATTCTTCAGTCCAGTAGCAAATATTCTAGACAAGGGAGTAACCTGGTGCCCTCCAGATGTTTTGGACTACAATTCCCAGAATCCTCAACATTTAGCCATATTATCTGAGGCTAAAGAAAGTTGTAGTTTAAAACACCTTGAAGGCATTAGGTTGGCTATTTTTGGAGAATCCAGGACCTCAAAGAAGCAGCAGTGGCTACCGCCTGGAATATATTACTTTTCAAGGGTTCTATTTCTGACTTTGAAAACACCAATGAATTTTACCACCCACTATCCCCCTGAAATTGTCTTGCCTTAGGAAAAAAAAAACAAATAATAATTAAGGCAATAACATTTTTGTAGTTCTCATTTCTTGATTCTGTTCATGAATTTCTCATCCTTCTTATTCCCAGCAACATCGATACATCAAAAATGCATTCATTATGTTATCTGTAGAAATGAATAGAATTCTGGAAGCACTTTGTTGGCTTTTCTACTAATTGTCTCTCCTGTCCAAACTGGCAAGAATACTGCATATATATATAATTTTATATGTAACATATAAAGACAGAGAAATGCATTAGAGAAAATAAAGTATTACCAGGATATGATTGCAAATCCAATGTAGAAGTAAACATGATCCATTTAAAATGGATCATGTGTCATTGAGACAATGTCCTTTAAAACGCTTTCTCCTTATATTCAAGGCCTCCCATAACTCACAGCTGCCTGCTTGTCATTTATCTCTTAGTGTGCGACCCGTCCATCTCAACTGCATTAATACCATGTCTATCTTCTATTAATGCTGGGGTGGGAGGGGGCTCCCTTCAAAACTGCCCCTTTTTTACTCTCATGTCTACCCAGACAATATTCTCTGCTTTCTTCATCATATCCTTGTGCAGGCATGTCCACCTTCACAGTCTTCATCTACAGTACATTTGCATGTACATTAGTAAGTGCCACAGTTTTCAAAAGGGCACCATGTTCACTAGTTAACTGGTCACATAATTGCAGCCTAAGTCTCATTTCTTCCATAATAAATAAGGCAGTGATTGCTTTAAAAACACAAAGCACTATCCTTTGTGTTGTATCATCAAGGTGTGTGTACACTGAAACTGCACAGTTATAGGTTCTCACTGTCGTAACCAGTCTCCTTCCTGTCCCCATCTGCTCCCTATTGTAACCCTCACTTGTCATATCATGTCTAAAATTAGACTCCCAGTTCTTCAGGGTAGGGAAGATGATTTCATTTGAACTCGGGAGGGTCTTCAGCATTTTAGAGGAGCTTTTAGAAAATAAATAATACATCCGAGAACCTGTTTGATCCTATGATACATAGAACAAGCAAATCACAGTAAAATTCATGGTGCTTAAAGAAAAAGTGTGAATTATATGTTAGCTATTATGAAGAATTTCATTGACATCAGTCTAGATGAAGCCAACAGAGAATTGTAAACCACCAAGGGAGCTTCAGCTATTGGGTGGTATAGAAAACAAACAAACAAACAGCTAAATCTTATTATGGATAAAATGGAGTTCCTGTTGGAAGGCAGCCTGTCTGCTCAGGAGACAGCACTTTGGTATTGGGCCTCCTTTTATACCTGGAAGTTCCAAGGTCACCTCTCAGACATGGTGCTTTCAGATGTCAGTTCTCTATTACTCTGTTACTCGTCTGCTGCATGGCTTATTCTACCACTTGGGCCAGTTTATCTCCTAACAATCCAGAAGCTTAAGCTCTGCACCTGTTTCAGTGAACAGATAAATCTAGTCCAACACTATGCCACTGACAGCCATTCAGCTACAAAGTAAAACTGAATCTGGAACCAGCCACAACAATATCAGGTTTGCCCAAATAACACATCTATTCAAGGTGTGGCCCCAGGCAGCTGTAATTTCCTGGCATTTTGGAGCTTTGGTGAACACAGACAGCTTTTAATGTAGCATATTAAACTGAGGCTTTTTTGTTAATTGAATATGATTGCATTTTGACAAGGTTATGCCTACGACTCTCTGATCTGGGAGAAGTGAAATAGGAAATGCGAAGCTCAGCTGGAAAAAAGAAAGGAAGAGGTATAATAAATAAGAAATCACACATCATTTAGATGGGTAAGAAGCAACACAGAAGAACCTTAATATATATTGCAAGTTCCTAGAGAAATTTATTTAATGTGGGATTTAATAACTCAATTAAATATTACATTAAACATACATTTATTTAACTAATTTTTTAAATATGAATTGCTGAATATTATTTCAGAAAGGCAGTTCATATCCTGTTTGTGGATATCTCTGAAGCTTCCAGCTGACTCAGTGCTGGGAACAGGATGTTGGTTATAGATGGCCTTTTGATGTGTTCTAGCCTGGCAATTTCTTAGAGTTTCAGTACATTTGGACTGAAGAACCTTCATGTTCATATGCAGTCTACCAGTTGCTGTGGGGACAGTCAGTGAGTGTCTTGAAAATTTTGGATCACCCACTATGGGAAAAGACAAGCAGCTCAAACTACAGAAGAAATTAGAAGTTCCCCCATTTCTGTTTCTTCCCTGTATTTCTTTATTTCCCCAGTGATCAGCTGCTGCTTTACTTCTCTGAGGTATAAGAAATAACTAGTATTTTGCAGTTTTCATTTTCCAATGTCTTCAATGTCACTGAAAACTTATAGGTCAACATAAGAAAAGAGGCATGCTTCCTTCTCTGGTTGTTAGAGCACAAGATGGTGGGTGTGGGAAAAGCTACTGGCTGCCTTCACAGCTTGATTTAGGGTACATGACTAAGTGACATTTCCAATATCTTCTCCACAGATATGAGGAGTAACTTACTTTTAAGACAAGGGAAGTGTAGAATTATAAATATTTTTAAAAGTACAATAATTAAAAATATAATGATTTGAAAAAGAGTCGATGACTGCATAACACTACACCTAAATACCAATCATTAACTGTCTGAAAAGCTATTCAGTTAAAAAAATGATCACTTTGCACATTTTTGTCTGTGACAACTGTACCACAGCCACTGAGCATCTACAAAATGTCTAGAACAAGTTTCTCCAACCAGCCACCCTTCAGATATTTTGGGCTTGTTGTTACATGCTATCAAGTCATTTCTAGCTTATGGTGCCCCTATGAAGGAAAGCCCTCCAAAATGTCCTATATATGGCAGGCCATTGATCTTCTTCATGCAGTCAATCCATCTTATAGTTGGTCTTCCTTTTTCCCTTCTGTCTTCGACTTTCCTAAGCAGAATGGTCTTCTCCAGAGAGTTTTGCCTTCTCGTAATGTACCCAAAATATGACAGCCTCAGTTGTCCCCAGATTTGGTGGCTGCACAGCCAGGGATGTAGGAGGAAATTGCTTTGGGGATAGGGATCAATTGGATTCCCTTGGCTCAGCTTCCTGCACTCTGACCCCTTTTTCTGTAGCCCTGAGTCCAACCTGGTACTGAGCACGCAGGAACTGAGCCTGCACCAGCACTGTGCAAGTGGTGTCCCTCTTCCATGCATGTGACATGTGGGATTTCTTTGCTGTGGAAGAAGGTTGCTGGGTTGTAGCTGTACAAGAGGAGTTCTGCTACTGTTTGTGAGTGTTCAGAGACTTCCTCTAGCCTTGGCTCACTTCCTAAGCCAGGCCAGAGCACAAGAAAGACATCCAAGAAACAGAAGTGAGCTGGATGCCACAGGATCATTGTAACCCTACCTCCTAGTGCTTAAAAGTATGAGCAAGCATTTCCTGTCTCCATTCCAGTCACTGTTCAGCAGATGCTTGAGTTTCTGACTGGCACACCACTTCAGTGGCTGCCACTGATGGACCTCCATTTTACACAATATGTACAATATGACAGCAAAACAAAACCATTTAACTTTGTAGCTCGTCTCTAAACATTTGGAGGGAACAGTGGAAAGAGGCAAAATTAAAGTTTTTTGAATTACCCCATTGTTTGCCACAAGAAACCTAAATTTAATTGTTTTGGTTTGCTCCCTTAGTGATCGTTTACATTAAGGGCAGTCTATACTGGCTGGAGCTCAGCTGTCCAGCTTTCAGCAGCACAGCAAATTGCTCTGAAAAGGGTCACATGAAAGGAATAAAAAATAAGAGAAATGATGGTTTACACTTTTTGCAAAAAAACAAACAATAATCTGTAGAGCAGACAGAGAGAAGGGAGAACATAATGTCTCTGAGGGCTTGGTGCAGATGGTATATAGTAAATATAGCCTGAGCTGCCTCCATAGAATGTCTGCTGTGCTTGTTGCCATTTGGGTTTTTGTCTTTCTTCTGTGACAATTCTGTGCACTTATACTCATTATTACATTTTAAAAATGTGGCTGATTGGAATGCATTAAACAATCAGATCACCGTATGGTCCTCTTGACATTAGAACTCAAGCCATTTGATCATTATTGTTCACAGGTTCCAAAATTCATACAATATACCCATTTCTGTTTGTGGCTCAGAAAGAATGCCTGGGTCCTTTAGAAAAAGGAACAAAAACCGGGTGGAAGTTATTTTTAATATAAGAGAACTGTCCCTTATGATTCTTTCTAATACCAGCGCTAGAATTTCTGGTGTTGAAAATATGAGAAATATGATTATAGAAGTCCTGCCTATTCTCCTCTTAGGGTTATTTGTTTTATAGTGTCATGGCTGTATCAACCTGATCTATATGATCGAAAAGACTGCCCCATTAATATGAAAGTGACTGCTGGAGTTGATCTATAATTTATATTTGACTGCTGAACCTTTTTCTAATTTCCCCGGTAATCTTTTCTTTTGCAAAAATCCCTAGGCAACCCCATTCAGAGGAAGGAATGTAAACATGCCAGCTTGTTGTTTCTATTCCTGAATCAACAATATAACGGATTTCCCCAAAAGTCTCAGGTATTCTCTGAGAGAGGATAACTCCTGTGATGGGGAACCTGCAGTTCTTGGTATCATTTCATGCAGGCTTTGGCATCACTGAGTTCTCTGAGTGCTGCATGCCCATTCTAGCTCTCTTGATTCCTCTGCTGAGAATGGCATCCTCTTCACGGCTGTGTGTATGCATGCAAAACAAAGCAGAGAAAAGTTATGATAGCACAGAAAGGAGAAGAGCTGGACAATCCTGTGTTGCAGCAAACTCTGGCCATTTTGATCTCTATCTCTGTCCACCATTTTCATTTGTATACTGTTAAATCACACATCGATTGGTTAGGGTATCATTTGAAAAATGTGAACTCTAATTCAGATGATGTTTGTTAAATGTTAGACATCCAATATTACAAATAAAATTGAATATAGCTGATTAGAATTCTAGTAAAGACTCAGTGACAAGTGTCTGATGGAGATCAATACTAGTCCAAGCCATTGACTCAATGACTGTATTCAGACAATCAGATAATCCACACTCAGGGGTTGAGTGCAGGTTGTCACTGAACTATTGTTGTTGAAAACCATTTATTATGTTGTCTGTACCATGAAGGGAATGCATGGATTATTACTGGACTGAGTGTTCAAGGTGGTTAACACACCATAGCTTGTTAGCATGACTGGGTTAGGCAACATGATAGCCCACATTTAAACAGCAACCCATGGTTCAGCAACAACCCCCACTCAACCCATCCTTGAACACGGGTTATTGCACTGCCTGAATCCAGTTCCTGCCTTGACTTGACTAAACAACCTCATCACATTCTTACATGTGCGATGAAAATAACTGTAACCCAAGTCCCACATTGTTATGTGAACAAACAAAATAAAGCATGTACAGCACTTTGTACAGTAGAAATCTTATAAGAAAGATGTATGATGAGGTATTCTAAATTCTATTTGCTAGAAAATTCATCTGGGCATTTCTAAAATTATTCAGAAGTGGGATTTCCTTCTTCTGTACCTAGAGGAAACCACTTCTCCAGCCATTTGAATACCTTGCTCACTGTCTAAGAAAGAGCCTTAATTTTTCTCCTGTCCTGATGAAGGCACTGACTGCATTTCTTTCTTCAGATATTATAACCTGACTAGACATTCCATTTGGCAGACACCAGATGGTTGGTGGGAATGTCTCGTCAGAGTCTGACAATTGCTGATGCCTGAAGAGAAAAAGAGAGAGCATGATATCCGTTACATAAAATTCAGTATGATCGTTAAATGCTTCCAGGACCTAAGCAGATGACCTACGAATGGGAGACCCTGGAGATCAGTTTCCTGAGGACTCCCCACCACCACTTCACCTTCCCATTGTGTCAAAAAGTAATCAAATTAATAGTAATCCAAGAAATAGGCAAATATGACAAAAACATAAACATGAGTGTCTGTAGATAGGAATGTAGTACAGAAACAAAAGATATTTAGGTCTTTTATATGCTTCTGTATGAAGAACAACAGTTTGGACATAAATTTCAGTAGAATGAATCGCTTCAATGAAGTTTAACAACATATTTTGCCTCTTCACCAGCAGGCCTCTGTTCTAATGTCTAGACTTCTTGGGAGTTACTAGCAACTTTCAAGTAGCAACATTCAACACATAAGCAAAAATGATCATGCCCTGAACTCACCCCTAAAGTACAGTGGCTGACTCAGCCCTCTTACTAGAACTTCCTGTGGTAGGAAGATGGATGTTATTTAATCAATGAAAGAACTTGTGCTTAATTTAAATAATCTGCCACACATACATAATCTTCCAGAAAGCAACACAAAACAGGTTATTCTAAGATAATGCATAAATAAACTTTTACATTAATAGAGGTCATGTGACAAAAATTCTCTCCAAATAATATTTTTGAAGACTAATTCCCCCTCCTTTTTCCAAATGTTAAAATGTATGTATCCACCACACATTTAGTTCTGGTAGTCGAGGGTTCACAAAGCGATGCCTTTTGTTTGGATTTTTATGAACTATCAATGAAAATAATATTCAGTGATTGTTCTCAAAAATCTTACATGCCTCAACAGCAACTTGTGCAATAATAAAACATAATGGTCTTACTTGGGATGATATACAGGCACTATCTCCGGTCCTCAAATCAGCCAGTATACAAGACCCAGACCTTTTGACTTCAAGTTCTGGGTGTATCTATCCCCTTCTGCCAATGGAACAGTTCTTGTTCTCAGAGAAAGTCCTTCCTCCTAAGGAAGGCAGACCTTTGATCTAGGTCCATAAGTACAGTATAATTATATGAATATTTTTGTGGTGTGTCATAATTGTATAATGTAAAACATGACATAGATCATAGATCCAGTTGTATCAGTTGGATATGAACCCACCTAAACCTTAAGAGCAGCTTCAGTGTCTCCGACCAGAGTAGCTGTGCGGGGCAACCAGCAAGGGAGCCCCTGCACTTGTGGGAAGTCCCGCCGAAAACCATTCTTGATGTGATTCTGCAGTACCGTTTTGACTATTCAATGAGTTCTGTTGGTTTAATTTTTTCCCCTCAGCTGTTTTAATTAGTTTCATATGGGTGTCATGCTGGTTCGTTGAAATATTTTAAATGGCTGTTTAATTATTAAATTTGTTGGAATGGAAAATTCTAGTTTTATGTTTCATATGTAAGCTGCTTGAGGGAGGGGCTCTGCTCTAAAAGGCAATATAAAATTAAAGAAACAAACAGACAGACTGCTCTTTTGAAATGCTTTATTAACATGTACTTGTGCACTGCTGATGTCATGGGGGAAGATAGAGTTGAAATGAGGAAATGAAGGCCAAACTGAGCATGAATGTAAGTTGAATGAAAATGGCCTAAAAATGTGGAAGAAATTTCCTGCATGGCAGTAGGAAACACATTCAATAATATTGTTGATAGCAACATGGGAAGCTGCCCTATTTGGGGCAGAGCATTGACCCTTCTAGCTCAATGTCTTTGACAGTGATTGGCAGTGGCTCAGTGTGGTTCTTTCCAAGGTGCACCAAAAGGTGAAGGTGCCGGAGGGTGGAACTGGGACCTTCTGCATACAAGGCATGAGCAATGCTCCTGAGATGCGCCCCCTCCAGTGTTTTCCTTAAAGCGGAATGAATGCTGTTGCACTTCTGTCCTTCTTTTGGGATCCTGTGGGCAGCTGCTTGGCCCCTGTGAGAACAGGATGCTGGACTAGGTGGCTCAGCCAGCATGGCTTTTCTCTGTCCTTACTAATATGCCCTTGAAGGGGGTGATGGAAGATGAACAGGATGCATTTAAGAAAGATTCTAGCTATATCTTATTGCCTTTAGCACACAGGCACAAAGAATAAGAATAGAAAACATAGTAGTATTAACTAAACCAAGTGTGTGTGCATCTGCCGTGTGCACACGCACGGAAGAAATGAATGCTAAACATACAGAGTAGTGAATGGAAGGCTCTGAGAAGAAGGGTGTAGAATCTTAAAACGCCTGCAGAAAATGCTGCTTGAAATGTAAGTTCACGTTCTGTAAGTCCTTTTGTTCTTTCTCAACACTATGGGCAGAAGAGAATTTTGAATAACAAAGAGTTGTTCTTTATTCACAGCTATTATTTTCCTTTCTGTGACATCCAGTGTATCATTGTCTTTTCTCTTCTTTCCCTGCTTCCCCCGCCCTGCCATGTTTCTATCCTTTTGAGGTAACTGGGATTAGGCCTTTCAATGGGGTGTGACAAAGATTTTCGGCCCCAGGCCAAACTTGTACTACTTATGCACCAAGCCATAACAGGTTCAAGATGTACATATGGGTCCTCAAAACATACAACATGATAAAAATTAGTCACATTGCACCAATTTACTTCAAAGTTGTAAACATAATCTGTCAGCCTTCTTCCCAAATCCCCTGCAGAGATATTGTCATATATTCAAACCCATTTTCAGATGTCCCTGTTACTCTAGAACCCTGTCACGTTTACAGAGAACTGTAAAACAATTGGCCTTGAACTTTTCTATATGTATTTGTGCATATGCATTGTATTGAAGACCAAGAAACTTAGTTGAGAAAGAAAACTGTAGACACAATAATAATCCCTTGATCTTTTATTGTGGGTTTGAAAACCCACAATAAAACTCCATGAATTAGTTCCTGAAATTGTGATTCTTGTGAAAGCATTCGTTCTTCATCTTTTGTACTTTGTGAAGTAAAACTACCATCACCTCAGAAAGATTTAAGCTTTAACAGGAGTCGATGTATCATGATTTGGCCTTATTCCTTCAGCAAATGAAGGCAGTGACTCATTTCCTTAATTACTTTTATCTGGAGGGATCAGATTGGCTATGACTGTGAGATACAGTTTTGGGGAGAGGGTACTGAAGCAATGTCAGGGAAGTCACAAGACAGTGAATAGGCTGGCTACAGGTGAAAGTCTATCACTGACTTCTGCACAATGTTATATTTTCAATGCCAACTGAAAGCAGGTATAATGCCAAGTAGGGAGTAGGTGAATTGAAAGGTCTGGGAGTCCTGTGCTGAATCACAAACATAGAAATCCATGTACAAAAGAGATGACTAAACAATTTCAGGCAAACTCTGGTGCAGGCTATAGCATGAAAAGAGGTTTCTCCTATGCTGAACAGAAGGAGAAAGTGCTAACCTGGAATCCACATGAGGCAGAATTCATCTTGTCATTTTGTTTTAGTGCATGTAATACATGTGTGCACATGAGCATGCATGTTTCTGCTTCTGCCACAAGTTTCCATTGAGAAGATTTGAACAGATTGCTGGCATTATGGCAGCAAGGAGTAGCTTGGCAGTGCTGATCAGTGTTGTGACATGGACTCCTCACTCAAGGGCAAGGATAGCAAAAGAATATTGTCTCCACATGGTGCTAGAACCAATGTCAGTGAAGTTCGGAAGTTGAAAGCAAGAGCAGTAAATATGTCTGAAGTTATTTTAGGTTTGCATTCTTTTCAATTCCCCTGTGACTGAAAACACTGCCAAAGATTGCTTCAGCAGTAGTCCTTCATAAATCTGCATAATAATCTCTCAGAGGGGCTTTGGTGAAATTACAAGTATACGTATACTAAATTGGGTTCAGTGTCTGTATCATGCAATGCCACCTTAGTATTCAGTACTACAAATGCTTACAAACTGTGGCAAAGTTAGCACACTGCTAAAAGGTGATTTAGATGAAGAGCCATAGATTAGGGGGAAAGGGTTGCAAGGCTCCAGTTATCAGCCCATTTGCATTGATAAGTGCCAGTTGAATTCAGTGCATTAAGGACCAAAAGCACATTATGTTAATAGCATGGCTTGCAACTATGCCATGGTTTTTCCCCCACATTAGTCCTAGATGCAGGGAAAATATGATTTAAGTTGGGAGAAGAGAATGTTGGTAGGGGAGGTTTTGCTGCAATGCCATCAAAAATCACTCCATTGATAGGAAACCACTCATGATGGTACCAATCCTCATTTTCATTTTGTCACAAATTGCAGCATAGCAGGGTGATTTATTCAGAGATTTTAATCTGGGTTCACAGCCAGCAGGGGAAGGCTTAGGACGGGTTTTACAGTCTGCATTTATAAACCACTTGCAGTAGGGCTAGGGATACTAATAATAATCAACAACAACTACCACTTGCTGTGGCAGTAATTGAAATGGTGAGGAAGCACACCTAGACAACCCCAAATATGGTGGCTGAAAATCATTCTATTAATATAAGATGTGGTAAGGCCTCCAGGATCATAACCAGAATGATTGTTCTAATGCCTGTGAATGTGGTACCAAGCAAAACAACTTTGTATGGATTTTGGCCTCTCATGTTGAGATATTAGGAGCATAAACTTCCTTATACTGTGAGAAACTATTGGTCCATATGCATCAGAATTGTCTATACAGACCGACAGTGCCTTTCCAGGAACCCAGATAAGGGAATAGAGATTGAATTAAGAACCTTTTGTATGTCCTACAAAATTATTAAATATTTTAATAACAGCTTTAATGCCAAGACACTATATATTTGTCTGGATACAGAAGTAGTCTTTGCTTCACATTATAATGAATGACTGATGCTCCCACTTTGGCGCAGGTTCCATTCCATAGTGCTTGTGGCAACATGCTCTTCATAGGCATTCTGTGAAAACTTGGGAGTTCTTTGCAATGGCAATATAGGAGCTTGTGGCTAGCCCCAGTGTAATCAGTTTTCCCTACTGTTTGCTTCCACGCTCAAAGTGCATTGCAACTGATGACATTTGAGGGGTATCCTAGGATAAGAATTGCTGCCACCATGCAGGAAATGATATGAATAGTTGTTGGTGATAGTGGGGATATTTTTGCCCTTTGCCCAGAGTTCTGCAATATTCACCTGAATCTTTAGCAGTGCTTTCCAAGAACTGTAATTCTAACTTTCAATTAAGTTTCTTTCACAGCAAGCATTTTGGAATCTTCATAGTCACCTCCTTTGGCAATTTAAGTTGATTACTTCCTAATTGTGTGGGCAGTTTCACTATGCAACAGTATTCAAGCTGCAATCCCCTATACACTTGCTTGGCAACAGAACTTAGTTCTGAATAGACATGCATATGATAGCACATTCAGATAGCTAAAATTCAAACCACATAGATATTGCTCTAACAAAATCAGGAATCAGATAAATAGAGACACCTTTGAAACTGCCTCATACACACTTAGATACACTTGTCTAAGATACTATTGTCTACTTTGCACGGCAATTGTTTTCCAAGATCCCAAGGCAAAGGCTTTACAACCCTGCTGAGTGAGTTTTTTAAAAAAATAACCTGGTAGCTCCAAAGTCAGTAAGATGGCACACATCCTTTAAGGAGCTGTCTGTGGTGCTGAACCTAGACTGTCAACAGTGTTCAGTGCTGTGGACAGCTCCTTAAAAATTCAGACTAAAGTGCAGAGTGGATGTACCACTCCACTGATTTTGGAATCACCAGCCTCTACATTGATGGTATTTGAGATGAAGCCCACGGTGTTACACATGCAAATCATGTGCTGTCATACTGTAGACTTTATCCAACCTGTAAATTTGATATATGCTATTGAATCACCCACCACTTGCTCACCACTTGATGTTTCATCATTGGAGTTTCAACTAAGGGACTAAAATGTCTCTATGCATGGAAGCAATGTCTGAGAGTTGGATGTAATGATCGTTCTTGGCATACTTGTATAGTATACAGCTAGTTTCTACCAATTTTTTTTTAACCATTCTGAAAAAGTTCTAGTCTTTGTCCTTCAGACAAGAGAGTTCAGCTAAATGTTTCAGTCTATCATTTCAAAACAGCTTCTGGCTCTTAGAAGGCTACTGGTGACAGTTCCACATAATTATCAATTTAGCAGAACAGGGGGATGACTTGAATGTTAGGCTTTCCAGATTAAATATCCAACATTGTAGTTAATTATCATACTTCCCAATCAAAATCTACCTGCTTTGTGGATAAACAGGATTTGTTTATTTATTTATTTGGCAGCTTCCAAGGCTGCTAACTTGGCAGTACCCTCTCTTTAGTAATAAACGTATTCTTAAAACACTCCCACAGGATAAATATAATGCATTTTTGTTAGATCCAGATTTGGCACCTCCTCCCCTCACGGAGGCTCTGTGCCTTCAATAGTTATGTGTCAGGTAAAGTGAGGTTATTATTGTATAGAAATGTAGGGATGTGAAAATTTGCCCTTTTAAAAGGTGTCTGCATGCCTGTTAATGCAGCATGTGTTGGGGAGGGGAAGCTGTCAACCCCATTTTCATCCTGGAGGCAATAACCATGTTCATAATAAGAATGTGGTACAGCACTGCTCTGATAAGACCATTTCAAACTAATTGAAGGAATCACATGTTTGAATGCTGCTAGATCTAAAATACCTTTGCAGGTGGAAAATGGATATATCAAGGGCATAGCTAGGGCATATATCTGTCTTTCTGTTGTATTTTTGTATTTCTGTTTCATTAAGGTTTACATGGAGAAGCATTTACATAGACAATACAGTCAGCCCATATATGGTGCAGGGGAATTAGATAACCTCATTATTATGAACATGTAGAAAGGATTTTAACATCTGCTATGGAAATTTTGTGGAAAGAACTTTAACCAAATCATTGACCATTTTAAAAAAGTACAGATAAGGTCAGACCAGTGTGTGGCAAAGGGGACTTTATAAAATAATAAAAGCATGGGTTTTTTGCATATCTACAAAGCATGCTTGAGTTTTTTGTGCATAGGTTCAATAATAGCTGGTTCAATCAAGTTTGACATGATGGTACTAATGCAGAGATAGAGGAATGCAAGTTCCACTTCTTCCCAGATTCATAATGTTTTTAAGTAATTATTTCTTCTTTGCTTATAAATAAATTTCCAAAGTTTGGAAATTCTTATTAAAAAGGATTTTTTTAAAAAAATTGCCCACCTTTTTAGACCAAATCCAATTCAATTCACTTCCCAGCATGGAACAGATCAGGTTGAACCTGGAAAAGTATCTGTCTGGAAATAGATATGAGAATCCTAATTCAAGCACCACACGATATCCTGTGTTCAATGATAGGGCAATTCACGGTTGATTTTCATCCTGGTTGTTTCAAAATGGCTTGACATCCATGTTGGTGCACTGATTGTTAACCATGTACAAAGCCACACATAGAAATCATGGCTTGTTTTTGGCTCCTTCAGGGTTGTTGTGACGTATGAACCTATGTAGTGTGGATTCTTCATGGTTTCTTTGAAATGTCTACAGAGATGTGGGCAGCAAAGAACTCAACTGCTCTTCACAGAGCCCTCTTTCATCTTCTTTTTCCTCCTCCTCCTCCAGCTTAGCATTTCATTTGACGGGGACAGCTTCAGCTTCTTGTGCTCTGAGTTAGCACAGCTATACATGTATGTGTGACTGACGTGCTCCTGTGTAAGCAACAGGAGCCCAGTTTGGGACCTAGGCAACTCAGGACTGGGCATTTCAGATTTCCCCTCTTCTATTTTCATGAAAAAAATTCTCTTCCATGTAAGTGAAGGCTTTAAAAGAAACAGAGAAAAACAATAGAAGGTTCTTCTTTAACCCCCTTCTGTGCAGGGGTCTTCAACATGGATGCAGGAAAGAAAAAAACTACCCTCCGGGCTTCCTGAATCAACATGTTTCAGAATTGAAGCCTCAGACACCTACCCAAAAGTAAATCAATCTCTTATGCACATACAGCATGTGCTAGGAACTTTATTCATCCCTGGCTGCAAGGAACTGCAAACAAGGCTTCTTAAACACAGTGTCAAAGAACTGATATAATAACAAAACACCTAAAAATGAAGGTAAATCAGTTTTTGAGCATTAAATGTGCATTTGTTCTCCATTATTAGTGCAGAAATGGGACATAGTTTGCTGGTGCAGTATTTGGACATGCATGATGGAGATGTCACATTTTTTCGATGTCACATGATGGAGATGTCACATTATGCCAACAGACTGCAAGGTGCAGTCTGTTGGCATAAAGAATATACAATACATCTTTCAATATTGCATTTATAATTTTTGTAAATGCAGGGTACTCTCAGACATGAAACACTTATCCTTTTTTGGAGATATTTTTGACTGATTGGTAGTTGTGCACTCCTTGGTCCAAATTTCCTACTTTATCCTCAGTGTAAGATAAGGTTGTGACCTTAGGACTCTGTTAACCCTAGGATTTCTGTTAATGAAGCTAACCAATCAAGAATAGGATACTGGCTTACACTGGATTGGACTAGATGACTTGAAGAAATTAATTAAAAAATGAAAAGGAAAAAAGCACTGCAGCAAATGATGGAAGAGCTATGCTGGATCAGACCAAAGCCAACCATCTAGTTTTCACAATAGCCAACCAGATGCTTGTAGGAAATCCAAAAACAGGTCATGAGATCAGCTCCTGTTGATGCTTTCCAGCAACTGGCATTAAGAACTATACTGCCTCTGACATTGGAGGTAATATATGCAGGATGACTAATAGCCATTGGTAGCCCTATCCTCCATGAACTTTGCTAATCAAATTATTTCTCTCTCTCTTTTGACTATTTCTGTCAATTCCCATTTAAAGTTGCATTAGGACTGCAGAATTTAGCATCATGATCTATCTAATTTTATTATTTCTAGAGCAAAGAAAAGAAAGAAACTGGATTCTGGTACTCCTTAATCATACTGATAGATGTATGTATTGAGGGAAGAAGATTCTTAAGAACAAGAATCAGGGCCAAGCTAAATGTATCTCTTTGTGGAGCAATGTATGCTAGGTCTCTGCAGCTTTGTGTAAGCATGAATTCAAACCAGTACTTCTAAAGAGGAATTACCACCATGATCATTTCTACATAACCCAATAGCCAAAGATCTCTGGTTTTTGTTTAAATTCCCCTCAACACACAGATTCTCATTTCTATAGCTATCTTCACTCCAAATCACAGCTGTCTTTTCTCTGTAATGCTGTTTTATGCATTATAAAATAAGATACCAGGTATTTTTTCTTCATCAGGGTCTCAATCCAATCTATAGTTACTTGGAACTAAGTCCTGTGGAACTCAATAGTGCTTACCACTGAGTAGATCTGCATAGGATTGTGCTTAGTTATACTTTGACAAGTCAACAGGCTCTTTTGTTTCTTTTGCTTGAATATCCTTCTTCCAAAAGAGAATTTTCTCAGTGAGTATTCGTGTCAGATCAGTGAACTGAAAAAACTTGAAGCTTAACAAATTGAAACTGAAAAGCTAGCTTTAGAAAGATAGAGAAAGACATCTTTATAAGAAAAGTTAACAAAAGACACTGCATTCTTTTACATGTGAAAGAGGTTACATTAGCTGGGTTGAAATTTAAATCTCCCCGAAGAAGAAGAATATGCTCACTGACATATTTCTATTCTTGTTCTAAACACATCAGCCTGCATGTGTTTTTAGTGTTCTGTGTATGGAGAAGTGTTTTGATGCTCTCTTATGGATCCAAACCATAAATTGTTTAATGGCTTCATTGAAAGCTCAGATTATAAGGATCTGAAAGGACACTGAAAGTATTAGCAGACATTTAAATATTCGAGTCAAGTTCACACAGTCAAAAGCAGCTCCAGCAGAAGTGCCTTTAATCATAAACTTGCATGCAATTTCATGGAAGACATAATGTAGCTTGTTTCCAGTACAGCTGCAGTGCCCAGTGGCCATTGAACTTACATGAATTGCTGCTTGAATTTGAGGAAGGAAGAATTAAGGTGGGATGGGATGGGGTGGGATGGGATTTGAAAAGCACTGTGGTAGGTTATTTATTTAGTTCATTCAACCCAATAGCTGAAGCTTTATGGGCTGTTTATAACAATGCATAAAATAAAATACAGTATGAATACAAATTAGAATAAAATGCCATGACTAGAACCCCAAACATTTAAAACCAAATTCACAACCAAATTTAACAGCTTAAGTAATGCAGCAGATCAATACAACTAGACCTGTTAAAATGGCTGCCATAGACCTCTCCCTCAGCTGCTATGTGCTTGCATGAAGGGCAGTCCACCAAAAGGATAGCAGAGCTGGCTCCATGTAGGCCTCAGTGGAATTAGGCTGCAGCCTGACAGTGCACCACTTTAAATTTTCTTTTCTATTTTCTTTCCTAAGGTTCTGCAGTGAGCTGAGCCAATCAGATGCAGTCTTTGGCAGAGCACATTGCCAATGAGTAAACTAGAGCAATGAAGAGATGGGGGAGGAGAAGTGGAAGAAACTGCGGGGGCCTCCACTACCATGCCCCTACCGCAAGGTTAAAAAGAAGCAGAGAAGCAGGGAGAGGTTGGCCAGGAGTTGTCCCCACTCCAGGAAGGCACCTTGCCAGGACCCCCTGCAAACCTGGCAGTACCTTGAATGTAAATACATTAATCTGTGATAGGCAGCATGGTTCCCAGCACCATTCCTCCCATTTTTACTTTAAATTGCTATTATTTTTTAAGGGGAACCGGATTGCTTCAAAGCCTCTAGTTGCTGCCGTTTTCATCTTCCATGAATGTTTCTGGGCAGGATACTTGTGATTGGAAATGTCCATCCATGGCAGCCATTTTTTTGGGAGGGGGAGGTTGTTCCTGGGATGGTGGCTTAGCCCTTTGCTAGTCAATATGTAAGGAAGAAATGTTGGGGTCAAAGCATTTGGTGCCCCCAGGGTCAGCAGCAAAGATACTGCCCATGCCCAAACCAAAATGAAAGGTTCAGCCTTTGCAGGTAGGTGCAGTTAGTGAGACTAGTCACAGCAGCCATTCTGAGGCAGCTACTTGTCTGAGCCAGTCTGCTCCCATTGCAAAGCAGCCTGTTTATTGAGCAGCCAACACTTCTGTCATGGACACACCCCCTACCCAATCTGCAGCTTTGTTCTGGTGCACAAATAGGCCAGAGCTTAAACACATTCTGTCTACCATCATCAAACTGGCTTCACTCACAGAGTCAACCAGGTTTTGGATTTTGCCTTTGCAAACATCAGGGCAATGTGTCATGTGATGTTTCACTCTTCATGCAAGCCTTGTCTCCTTGAGTGTATGCATATCTCATGTTAAATTGCTTCACCTTCATCTTTCCACTAATGATGAGTTAAGCAGAAACTCCTATCTTCCCCCAGATGTTTTCAACTAGTCTAGAGCCACACAAGTTTTCCCTTTCCACACCACAAAAAGAATTGATGGCTCTTAAAACAGTGCTCTCAGTCCTTCTGTAATTTGATAGTTTCCTTGCCACTTCTGTTGCATTCATACAAATTGCACCAAACAATAGGAGAGAGGAGATTGATTTACATTTTAACTTCCCACAAATCATAAATCCCCCACAATCTGTCTTCAATTTTTCATGCTTCATTCCTCCATAGAGGGCAGCAAGACTGCAAATACTGTTAATTTTTTGTTTAAAAAAAAATCTATGCTCTATTATATATATAGATAGATAGGGCGGGGTGGGGGGTGTCTGTGTGGAATAGGCATCTTCCATGCAGAAATGGCTACACCTATTTGTTTAAAAGTTGGAAGACTTTATCCACTTAGTGCAGCTTTCTATCGCTGATCAAATGGCAAATGAAATTTTGGACTGCATTAACAGAAGCTTCACTTCCAAAACACATGAAGTAATAGTTCTCCTTTACTCAGCACTAGAAAGACTTCACCTAAAGTACTGTGTCCAGTTCTGGGCACCTAAGATTAAAAAAGATGCAGAAACGTCAGAAAGGGTTCAGAGGAGGGCAACAAGGATGACTCAGGGAAGCAAAGTCCTATGAGGAAAGACTGAGAGAACCAGGCATGTTCAGCCTCAAGAAGAGAAGACTGAGGGGGGATATGATAGCACTCTACAAGTACCTGAAAGGCTGTCACAAAGAGGAAGGACAAAATTTCTTCTCATCCATTCCAGAGTGCAAGACACAGACTAACAGACCTAATATAACCAGATTTAGACTAAATAGCACAAAGAATTTCCTCACTGTCAGAGCAGTGCAAGAATGAACCTATTACCCACGGAAGTAGTGAACTGTCTCTCACTAGGCACATTCAAAAAGTGTGTGAACAGTCATCTGAGTGGGTTGGTGTAACTCAGTGGCCTGAAATAGCAGGGGACTGGACCCATTGGCCCTCTGCCCCCTTCCAACTCTGCTTTCTATGATCATTGCATCTTATAACCTGTTCCTCCAAAATTCCAGCCATTTGTTGTTTCCTCCATGGAGGTACTGAGCTTCAGAGTTTCTCTGAAGAGAGCTTCTGATACAGACCCAAGTCAAATCAGGTTTACTGAAACAACCGAAGGCAAATCAGGTCACTGTCTGAATCAGCAAACCACGATCCGGATTGAATCTTGTAGTCAGTGCTCACGCCCCTGCCAAATACGTATGGAATGGAATGGAGTGGAAGGAGGACACCTGTTGCCAGGACTCCCACTTACCATGACATTTTCCACAGCAACAAAGGATGTTGGGGCTGCAGTTTGACTTCTGAGCATGCTGTTAGGCTGATTGCTCCTCAAGCAGATTGCTGAACAGTACTGTAAAGCTATACTGTATCTTTATTGCCTTTCCTCCTTTTTAAAATATACATGGCATAATGGCCAGTTCTATAATTACCGTAATATTGCCCTGCTGTTTAACAAGTGTGCTGATTATGCTTAGCAAAAGTTTGTGGAACAGCTTTCTTTAGTCTCAGATTCACGACAGTTCCCCCTTCTATTTGGCAGTACATTAATGGAAATGGAAAATTGCCTCATTCTAAATGTCAGAATAATAGAGCACCAAAAACAGTTCAGTCATGTCTTTCAAACCACGCACATATGGTTCAGCACCAAATGTCACTATTCTTCCCTACTTCCTTCCCATTTGTCTCTTATCGCTGTCTGAGTCAAAACTTTCTCAAAGGCTTAGTTTGTAACCTGCCTCCCTTGACAGGATATTTTTTTCCAGCCAGGAAAGCATAGAGGTCTGTGCTTGGTAGCCTAAATTAGGTATGCAAGTCTAGAAGACACATGAAAACAAATGGCAGCCTTAAAATCAGCTTCGCTTTAGATACAATTTTTTCTGATGATTCAAAATTTTATGTCAACCCTACCACTGATGCTTTTGAAGTGCGGGGGGGGGGGGGGGTTACATGCTTTTATAAAGAACTAGCTGCTCCATACTTCGTCCCTTCACTTTACTTTCATATGCAACACTGTCATTATTTTAGTTCTCTGCATTCACATTGTGAAGCACTCTCCAGTATTTACTTTATCCTCTCATAAATGCTTTGCTGTGCTTGTTCTTTTCACTTTTCTCTCCTTAAAATTCTTATAAGACAGAAGTCCATAACATAAAAATCATGATTGTAGTATAAATTGATAGTCATCAGTTTATGATAGCAGCTGATAGGAAAGTACTAGTAGGAAATAATCGCAGCTGAATATTGAATGAACAAAGCTATTTTCCAGTCTCTGTTCCAGCTTTGTACCAATATGATATTTCTAGGCCTACTTCTAGGCTCCTCCAACTGGGTTTCTTATGAGTTCCAGAAGAAAGAACACACAATCTCCAAGGTCATGTGATATCAGGAGGAGCCATCAGAGAGTGACAGGATCTGTAGCTTGCAGTCTGTCTAGCATTTCCAGTTAAAAGGATAATAGGGCTGCCAAAGTCCAGTCTGCCAAACTTAGACTGCCCCACCAGGTAAAGTTAAGAGTATTTAAATTACAGCACAATTAACGTGTGAAAAGCACTACAGTCTAATAATGTTTAGATTGCAATCCAGAACAGAAGGCAAGGGTGGACTGGGATTAAGGGGTCTTCCTTCCCTGCATGAGAAATCATTCTCCCCATGGCTGACAATGAAACGGAAACATGTAGATGTGCTCCTGAAAACACTGAATGAGGTCCTGGGAATGTGGGCATAGTAGGGAAGACTTGGGATCCCCTGGACCCTTGGCAACCTCCTCTGGCCCACCAACATGTCCCTCAAAGTCAGAGTTCCAACTTCCTTTAAGAAACCATCACTGTCTTCCTTGAGTTTATGGATATGTATTTGTAATTTCAAAATATAATCCATTACATGCTAAAAAATCTCCATTATATGATGGGGAAAGGATAATAATCTTGAAGAAGATTATGTTTAAATTATCAACCTGTTTTGATGCAGAGACCTTAGTGACTTATAGAACTCTGTATTATTAATTATTATTATTTCCCTGCTAGGAAAACCCAGCTGAAAGAAGTGGAAAATATCAGAGTAGTTAGCATAAAGCAATTACAGGGTATTGTGATGCTATACATGTCTACTTAGAAGTTGACCCTACTGAGTTCAGTGTTACTCAGGCAGCTATGAACTTTGAACTATAGCCCTGTACTCAGAATTGCTAATTGCACAATCATCAAGTTATAATTACAAATTCCTCTGTGCATAAATAGTAATATGTAAAAGAAATCATAGTGATAAGAATTATACTCGGTTGAAACCTCTTCTGTGCAAGAAGAAGTGATTTAAATGATAATGGAATACAACATGACAATCCTGCAAACATACCCTTTTTCAGTGTGTAAAATGGCAATTTGTTGAAACACTTAAAAATCCTTTACGCTTACCAAGAATTCCAGTTGTTCAGTCATTCTAGTAAGGCAACTTTTGCTACGAGTAATTAGTCTAACCCAAAGGTTTTATTTATATTCAACTCACTTGTAAACTGAGAAACATGAAAACCTTGTCTGTTCTGAGGTTCTGTCATTTCAGAATGAAGTAGCAGTTAAAATAGACTTGAGTCAGAGGACGCAATATTATTTGCAAGCATCTACTGAAAGGAGATTCAGGATGATTGGAATAGTTTAGGAGTAGAAGATTAACTGAAGGACCCTGTCCTTCAATTGTTGTGACTGGAGGGGAGAAAGATGTACACCACTGCAATGCAGATGCAGGACCCACCATATCAAGTTATGCTCAGCTCATGAGGGGAAGGGAAAATGCAGCTTTCAGAAGTCCCCCAAATAGTGACAGATGGCAGCCATGCTCCTTGCATGGTAGAAACCCACTTGCCCACAGAGGACAGTGGATATTGATCCCTTTTGGCCAACATCCATTGACATCTGTGGGCAGGTAGATACCATAATTTTATTTATATTTTGAATATGTCCTTGACAAATTAATTGGATAGGCTGGGGGGAAGGGGTGCTCCTATTAGTGTGGTCAAAGAATGGCACTGAAGGATTAACAGGTTAATTAATTAATTAGGTCTTTTTCTTCCTCTGAGTTTTTCTCTTAACTAGGTAGTTCTTGACCACTTTACCAACTTGAGTCTGGCTGTGTGGTTGTTGAATGCCAGGTTGGACCAAACCAAATCTTGATTTAACTGCAAATGAGAGAGCCAGACTAGCACAATCTAGTTGATGCACCACTGTTTAGGAAGGGACTATTCTATAGAAGTTCCAGTTTTCTTTCTAGGTATCCTGTATGTTCACATTCTTGAGTGTCTGTATATAGTTCTGGGTTCCAGAGACAGATTATGGATTTTGCTTGTGTCAATCTCCCTGCCTGAATGGAAAGAGGTGGTCGAAGATATGGTGTTGAAAATTCTTAGAATGATATTTCTGGAGGATTTCAACTTCTTTGCTTAAGGTTGCTGGATGCAGGTGGCTTAGAACTTCACAGGTTCCATGCCAACCATGGGGCTGTCTTAACAAGTTATTGGCCCAACACCTGTAGTGTGATAAATATTTGCTTGGTTTTTTTCACCTGGACAAGATGACAGTAATCTGAAAGAGGGAGAATCAAAACCTTAACCAGAGTGTTTTTGAGGATTTTCTTTCTTCCTTTTCCACCAGCATTACATCTATTCATTGTTGTCCAGCAAAGATTTTCCAAGTGGTTTATGGAATGCTACCACTTGGGCTAGGAGGAGTAACATTTGGTAGAACACTGTGACAAGTTTGTGAGACACTTTCCATGCTTCTGTTTCAATTTAGATTTCACCACAAATGCTGTCCCATGAGAGAGTTACAAACATGTCATCATGTCATGTTTTGTTGGGTGAGTTTCAGTTGCAGAGGCCTGAGGAGGTGGGCAAGATGCTTGGCCAATTCCAGCTGACCAGCTATATGCCTGATTCTTTGATATCATAGCTTATTACATTTAATAGAAAGGAGATGCCTAGAAGTTGTGCATTCCTCCTTGAATGAGGAATTTACAACAGTCTCTTTAAAGGAGGTGCTAATTAGGCTGCTCCTAAAGGAGCCTAACCTAGACCTGAAATATGTTGACAACCAGAGGCCACCTGCCAACATTAACTTCCTGAACAAATCTCTCAAGCAAACACCTGCCAACAAGCTGCAAACACTCTTGGATGAATAATGATTTTCTACTTCAGGGTTAAGATTATAGGAAGTATTAGTAACATGTGTAAGTTCCCTTATGTGTATCAGAGACAGGGTTTTTGTATGAACTGGTTCTTTTTTGTGTAGAGTCCTTTTTCTCCATGGTTCCCTTCACCAGATTCCTTCCTTGTGTGCTCTCAAGGGTGCCAGACCTGAGGTCAGATAAGTAGAACCCCACACTTCACAAATGCATCTAACTTATGGTCTCATTCTGTACAATTTATATACTTGTAGTGGTGTCCTATGGCCCTTTTTTGCCACAACCCGTATCTCAAGTTTCCCCAGTGTAGTCCCCTTCAGATGTCCTGAACTGCAACCCTCATCTTCCATGATTGGCTAAGGCTGTTAGGAGTTCTAGTCCAAAATATCTGGATCATGTTGGGTAAGGCTGTTCTACTCTGTTGTGGCAACATGAGCGAGTGCTGCTGTAGGGATGGTTTTTAAAAGATATTTCAGTGGAAAGAAATTTCTTGTCTCTTTCAGCAGTGTATGTTTCCTGGCAGAATACGGATTCCCCCTTACTCCTCAACCTTTGCGTCTCCATGACAGGATTGTGTTATGTATATACTAGAGGAACATGCTTTCTCCTCTAAAGCACATATAAGGGACCATAATGTCAACAGAGCACCAACTTAGGCAAAGTATGTAATATAAGCACATACACATTAGGCAAAAATGCACACAAAATTCATGTATTAGGAGAAATATGCACAAAAAGAATTTTTGTGCAAACTTAAATGTAAAACCAGAAAAATTCTTGAAGTCTGAGACAAATCAAATTTAAGAATGGAAAACATTAGAAATTGTGAGAAACCAAAACCGATAGACACATCTATTCCTTGCTCACACACGTGTTCATCATATGAATGCTATCTGAAGAGATGAATTCAATGTGTTACACAGTTATCCTAGATCATTAAATGCTACATTACTGCAAGTACATTTTTCAGTGAAAGCAATTCATTCATGCAATTATATGTGATGCAGCCTACAGCCTAAATGGTGCATGTAAAGCAAAGTATCTGTGGCTGCTAAGGGAAAACAGATAAACTGTCTTAACTGGCTGTTATTAGCCAAAAGGTAGTAAAGAAACAGAGGCAAGGAAACAAAATAAGTCCACTGAGAAATAATTACATATGCATGTTAAACATCTGAATAACAAAATGGAGGAGTTAGTAATTCTAATGCGGGATGTGAAATTAGATATTACAGGAATCATTAGAACAGAGGGGAAATGCCCTGACTACCAAAAAGAAAAAATGTTAACCATACCTATAATTTAGAAATCTGATCATTTCAGCAAGATGTTGATATGGCCAGACCAGAAACGTTGCAGTCAACCTGATGTCAGGACAAATACTACCCAACTCAATTCCAATCAAGTGTATATAAATTATTACTGTCTAGACAGGAGGGGAAACAAGCAATGAGAAGCAGGAAGAAGTAGCTGGGTTCCATGGAAGGGAAGTCTGTTGTAGGCCAGTAACTATCCCCATCCAGGGTTATAGTAAACTCAGGTATGATCTTCCCAAAGGCACACAATATGCACAGCTAGCAGCCCTCCCTTAAGGGAAAGGTGATAGTGGACTTGATGTAAATCTCTCAAAAGCTGTCCAATGATGAGGTGGGCGTGCTCCACCCCTTTTAATTCAGGAAGGGAAAACTGACCAGATGTCAAGCAATGTTATGATGTAAAAGTGTCATCCTCCATTAGAACCTGCCATTTTTAAAATATCTTTTTTATTCTCAATTTGTAGTGTTAAAGTATTCACATCTTTTCTAATAATGAACATTTTGGTGGAGTGGGGTAAAAAGATGGATCAATGTGAGTGATGAATCATTTGAGCAATAAGTATTAGTTCATTACAGAAATTTGCCACCAGGCTACTGTTCAACAAAGAAATGGGAAATTAACATGTAAAAGTCAATAGACGACTGTCAGTTCTTAAACAGAATAATATTCTTTCTTTCATGAGAAGTCAGTGAGATGGTGTTAAACAGAGGCATTCTGAATGACAATAGCAGATTTAGATATTGCTTTATGAATGGAAAAAGACAATATTTGTAAAACTGTAACATGGACAGAGCAGTGAAAAGCCATAATTAAGACCTCTTGCCTGCTGTAGTACATTCTAATAAGTCTCCTAAGAATGGATTTAATGGGTGAATTAGCTTAATCACAAAGGAATTAAAAATAATACACTAATTCATATGAAAACTGTGTTTCACATGAAGAGAGGCAGGATAGAAAAAGGTCTTGGAATAATTTTTATATCTGATCAGGTGCCCTGTCTAATCCATTTTATTGTGGATAGTTGGCATGACATGACTTCAGATTAGTTAAATAGGGATTAAAGTGGCATAGAACATATAAATTTATGAACCTGCAAGTACAAACATGCTTAGGAATTCTTCTATTTAAAAGTGGGCAAGAAAGAGAAAGTTCAAAGTGAAATTAGGATACTTTATAAGCAGGGATTGTTGACCTGCAAAACACAAAGAATATAGCACTATACCACTGAAAATTTCAATTAATTCACTGCCTTCTTCTTTTGCACCCAGAGCAGCTCATGCAAAAGCAGCCACTGAGGTAGAGAGCTACAAGAGCTGGCCTTCAGACAAAAAATGTGCACAACCCTACTTAAAACCCAAATTCCCTTCATTACACCGCTCTCAAGACCCCCCTCCCCAGCATTCCATTTTGTCAGCTGGCACAGTCTTTGCATAATGTCTTCGGAAGAAGTGCTGCCAAGAAGAACAGGTCAAAGACAGCCAAATTATGATATCATACCAATAAAACCCTGTCGGTGTGACATACATAAAACACTCTGCAAATTGCTTTTGTTAATTTTAATTTATTAAGAGCATTTGAACTCTGTTTTTATTCTGTGACATGTTTTCATTTACCTCTCATGCCCTTCATTAATTTGTTTCCTTTCAAAAAGAGAGGGAGAGATAGACATATAGGCAGACAGACAGACACTGTTGGCAGTTTGACTGTGCTGAAAATATATTTTGTATTTTGCATGGAACAGCTTGTCAGAAAGCATCTCTGGATGCTAGGCTAGCATTGTGTGAAACTCCCCCCCCCCTTGCTTGCTTATGCAGTTTCAGAGTGGTGGTTGCCACCTGTTCATCTGATACAATGAATAAAGGGTGGACATGGCACATGGCTAAAAATTCATTACGAGGGGGAGTTGTCAACAGTGTAACCCATGATGGGCCTTGAACTGATGAGCCAGAAAGAACGAGTGAGGCATTAAACTTCTGGCCAAGGAAGAGGGAGGCCAGCCACATCAAGAACACAGCCTCTTGATATCGTTGGGCAGAGTAAATGAATCTTGTTCTACCATATGCCAGAGCATATTACTTTGTTATCCTTATCAAGGCTTCAAAGCCAGGCTTGCACACTTGTTTGGGTCTCTAGGAGTCACGCATCAACAGGATTTTGCAGAGAAGCCTGAACAATGCTGGGGTTGTTTATCACGCTCCTCCATATTTCTTCTTTGTTTCAGGAATGCTACAACTGATAATCTTTTGGATCAGTAAGAGCTCTGAAGAAGTATGCAGGGAAATGGACTAATATCTTGAGATGATTGCCTTTTACAAAGGTGAGAAGAGGCTGATATTCATCATTTTGGGGGTTGATAAATGCTCCATAAAATGCTGTGAAAGGAGCCATTGTTGGATCTGTGGCCTTTCTGATGGCTAGTTGAAGTGTTCTGATGCTGGATTGTTTTCTCCTGCCTTTCTCTTATGTACTTGAGCTGAGCTTTTGTATCGGCAGAGAGCTCTGCAAGCAGTTTCTTAGAGAATCAGGACATTATCCTTGATACAACAAGGTTTAAGGTTTTCAGCTTAAAAGAGGAATGTGCTTTTTATTGTATAAAATCAGTATTATAGACAAGAATAGTTATCTATACTTAAATGAACCCTACTTTTCATGAACAGGTCATGAATGGCTTCTATGCATAAAAAATATACAAAAATACAAATACATGCAAAAATATCTTAAAACATAAACATATTCTAGTCAAGAGAGAAATGGCATTTCAGCACTAGAGTATTCAATATGTATTGATATATACCTATTTTTCTGTTCTTTGCTTATGGCAGTATAGGTAACCACAGAGTACTTAAATGGTGGCATGAGGAACCTGCCAATACTCTTTTGGAAAGGGCTGATACCGATTTTGTGTCATCAAAGTGAGTGGGAGAGAGAAAGATGGAGAGTTATTTTGAAAACGGTTAGGAGTCAAGGGTTTGTGGCCAAATTTGCCACTCAGGACACAGTGAAAAGCAACTTTTTTGATGCCCCTTAGATGAGAAGGCTTTATAATGAAGTTAAAGGTGTGGGGACATTTAAAATTATTGCTAAAAACTTAATGAAAGTTGACAAAAGCAATTTTTGAAGAGAAAAAAATGTTTAGTGCTGCTTCATTGCAGGCAATTGGAAACCAAAATGCCCCCTGCCACTGCATTTCCAGCAATCCTGGATTTGTTAACCTGTCAATAACATACAGACCAGGAAATTAGCTCAAAATGGCTCTACCTTTTACCTTGTTTACATTACCTTCTAGTGTTTATCAGAATTGTTTTCATTTATGCATGTAACACTTTAGTTCTTAAGTTTAGTATACCATGCATGGATACTTCCAGGTACATTCATATATCTATCAGAGTACATTGTATAAACTGGTTCAGGTTTGGGTTAGAGTAGCAGTAGTGTTGAGGCAATGGAATTATTGGGAGAATAGATCATTTCCTCCAAACAATGGGAATTCTGCAGTCATTAAACAATTGGGATGGGTAAGTGAAGTTTGATTTACAGTATTGGCAAGGCGTCGCTTATGCTTTGCAATATCACATAGAAAGGCCTATAGTAGGGCATATTCTACAGCTGGGTCTCTTGATTATGCATTACTGTGTTATAGAACTGTGCT
This sequence comes from Varanus komodoensis, assembly GCF_004798865.1. Lineage (NCBI taxonomy): Eukaryota > Metazoa > Chordata > Lepidosauria > Squamata > Varanidae > Varanus > Varanus komodoensis. The sequence goes on from NW_025335589.1 coordinate 7,575,065, forward strand.
GTAGAACTCCATGAGCTTGATTTTGCATATCCTTCCTAGATGGGTATCATGCAAGGCAAGAGACATGAAGCAGACTTACGTTGGGTCATTTGGAAATATTTAAAAACTACTGTAGAAATGAATTTGGAAGTACTATTTGCCCCTGTCCAGTAGGTGGAAGTCCCAGAGCATATTTAGGCTCTGCTACAACAAAAACAGGTTACTTCTGCCTTGGTCTCTTGTCACTGAGGAAGGCCACTCCGTCCACCTCTGTGCACCTGGACCGCTGGCTTCAGCCAGCATGCCTGCCTATAGCCTGTCTGGCTATACCTGCCTACCCTGAGATAGTTATATTCCCTAGGTCTGGGTACCCAGAATCCTTCCTCTAAAATAACCTCCTCCTCCTATTCCAGGGTCTCTGTGTATCTGACTTTCAGTTCTTACAAAAATTTCCCATGGGCCCTTTATGCTATTCTCCTGTTCCTCAAGCTTTTGAAGAACAGGAAGGACTGAGGTAAGGCCACAATCAACTGCTTTATTACCACCACTCTTGTAACATTGTGAGCATACTTTGATAATGCCACATTTTCTTTAGACATTATAACCCTATGTTTTTTTCCCTGGTCTCTGAGTTACAAAGACCCCCAAGGTCTTTGCTAGCCCTGTTACCTCTTGTTAACTCTTGTTACCAAGAGCATGCCAGGGTTCACTGTACCTGCATGTAATTGGAAATCCTACTTTATCAGGATTTCCAATTGTGGGGAGGGCTCTACTTGCACTCAGGTAAACGCAAGCAGCAGTCTGCTTTACACCTTACTGCTCAATGTGGCAAAGGTGCAGATGGGGGTGTGGGGTCAGCATGCGTAGCCGCCTCCTCTTCCTCCTAAAGAGATTTAGCTTTCCTATCAAGGCATAAGAATCCCACTAGAACACAAAGTTTTGCCAAAGCACATCCCCAGCTGAGCCAGGCAGGTTATATTTCCCTAGGTCACCAAATCTGTAGTTTGGTAAGTGAATTATTTTTGAAGAAGAAAATGATATACTCTGTTATTTTTCCATCCCAGATGCTTTAAGTCTTTCTGTAAGTTGTTGCTCAGATTTGTTTATTTTGATTAAGCTGTGAACTGTTAAGGTGGAGAAGTTTAATATTTCTTCTATTAAAGAATACATTTTAGTTATTGAAACATCCATTAGATTAAACTCTGATGTGGTTGTATGTTTGAACACATATTAAACAGAAGATATGATTGTACTTCATTATATATTTGGGAAATGATTTGTTAAAATAGATAGATAAAACAGCTGCCTTTCTCTGTTCATTTGAAATGATGAAAAGGATATTATATTCATTCCAAGAAACTGCAAAGGACAAAACTTCCCCCAACACACACACACACACAAACACACACAAACACCATAATACAGTCTGTGCTATTGATAGGCACAAAACAGATAAAAATTCATATGAAGTGCACATTTTCCCGTTGCGGTACCAACATGCTATGAAAAGTCACACCTGAATAACGACTGTCATATAGCTGTAAGAAGAACAGATTCTTTGCAAACTAAAAAGGTGGTGGCCATACAGAGTGTTCTTCTTAATCAAAAAGCAAAGAAGCAACAGCCATGTTCCTAGCTAGAGAAAATGCTAGCCTATTTATAACATTGCCATCTCGAGGACCAGAATATGCCTTGAAGTTCAGGGATGGCTGACAATATGGAAAGGCTGTCTACGAAGGAGGACTGTTATAAGCCTGTACATAGCACCTGTGTGATGTTTGAGTCCACACAAACACTAATGAAACAGGAAATATGCTATAGTTTCAGAATGTCAGACCAGGACTACTTTTTCATGCCTCTAATCTGCTCCTCTACAAAGGGCCAAAATATACATTATGTTGCAAGCATATTCACACTTGCATGTTACTCATATCCCTGGTTTAAAAAAAAAGTAGTTATGCCCCATGCTAACTGGATTGGGATGGTGTAGATGGATGGAATTTAACCCTTTCTCTGTGATTTTTAACACACCTGGAGGGTAGTAGAAGAGTCCCTATTTTTAGTTATTTTGCTCCCTTGGATTGTTCTGCATCTCCCTTTGCTTCCTCTGGATCCTTTATTTTTGCCTTTTCTTCTTCTGTATCTTTTACTTTTCATATCTGTTAGTGAAATGTAAGAAATGGTTTAAGGGACAAAGAGGTATATGTAAATAAATGTGTACAGTAACCAGCTCTGTACATTTGGGGTCTTGGTTCTTTTCACTGACTGCATTGCCTTATGCCAAGTCAGATCATTTGTCCATCTAGCCTAGCATTTTCTCCTTTGATGGACAGCTCCCTCCAGCACCTCAGGCCTAGCATCTCTCCTATCACCTGCTTTTGACTGGAGATGCCACTTTGATTGAGCCCATACTGCATGTGCCCATCCACTAAGCTACAGGCCCTCTGTGCAACTGAGCTCCAAGGCAAGTAAGACCACAAAGAGATTGAAGCTGACTCTACAACGCTCAGTCTCTCTATTGAGGTAATGCAGTAGTACCAAACTACTTCTTGCAACATGTGTTTTGAACAGCTGAAATGGCTTTGTGCTTAGGATGAGGGGGCGGTTTAGACTTGCAAGCTATTTCTTCCACGTCCCAATTGCCCAGATGGATATCATTGCTACTTGAAATGGCACGCATACACTTTTTATTCAAACAGTCTTCACTGACTCTTTGATGCTAAACATTTGTTTGTTTGCTGGAGTTTTCAAAGATTTTATTTTGTTTAATTCTAATGAATACTTATATCATGATATTAAGGAAATGAATTGTTTCAGAAATGGTGTTCTTTGTTAATGCTTTTTCTCAAAAGATTTATTAAGATGCCTTATTTCAAAAGATACAAAAAGTTTTCACATTTATTTTTAATTAACAGAATGACTGCATACTTATAACCAATATATCACAATCAAATACATCTTAATCATAACATAATTACAATTTTATAAGGTCATAAAATATTGCTCTGACAATATATGCAATATGTCTTACTTTTCCATATTAAATATTTCATTATGCACTATTTTTAATTCATAAAATTCCCAGTCATTTCATTGCACCTTTACATTAAAAAACAGAACAAAATGGAGCATTTTTTAAATTATTTCCAGTAATAACAATTATTTCCAATTCTCAGTCTTAGTATTATCAGGCTGTCCAGCTGTAGATCATAGTTTATTTTAGTCCCATCTTGCATGAAATTATTTAAATCCAGAAGAAGGGGGCTGGTCTTTTTTCATGCATTTATAGATGTCAAAACTACTTTTGATTCTCATTCCAAGGAATTTGTCATGGGCAAAGTTGGAGGCACTAGCTATTTATAATAGACTTCTGCTTTTTATCTTGACCTTGTATAGTCAAACTGAAATGCAGCTGCACTGTGGATAAACAGGACTTCCCTTAGGGCCAGTCCTATGGTGGGTGGATGCTGTCTGGCCAGTCATAAGAAAAGGCAAAGTCCCTGCTGAGATCTTGGAAAAAATTGCAGCAGGAACTCCACCTTTGGAGAACCATTGCTTCACTCAGTTCTTTCTGTACTAGCTGTGGCTCTGAAGAAGGAAGGCCATCTTTGGAGCAGGCGCTAAAGTGCAGAACATTCTGGAAGGCAGGGAGAAGAAGAGCAAGGGCCCAACACTCTGGACACTTGCCCAAGTTTCCCCAGCCCAAAGGAGATTGATCATGTGAGTCCAGAAGGTTATTAATGCCTCACTGAGTGTGAAAGCAGTCCTGGCTGTTTTGAAGCAAGCAGCTGTAAGACTTCTTAAGAAAGCCTTGCTCAACCCAGAGACGTGTAAAAAGTATTTTTCCAGTCACAAATTTTCCCATCCTACACAAGATTCTCAAGATAATCATGGCAATTGTAGAATCTCTTGAATAAAATGGATTATCTAGAATCATTTCAATCTGGATTTAGGATTCAATTCAGCACTGAAGCAGCTTTGCTCACCCTGATGGATGAACACTGTTGGGGAAATAGATTATGGAATATAATTGTACTGCTTGTTCTTTACCTTGCCGTTGTTTCTGATACTATCAATCATGGTATATTTCTGTACTGCCTCTATAGCTTGGAGCTGAAGGCCATGGTGGTAAGAATAGGGGCCATTCTTAACTGCAGGATTAGTTTCAAAATGTAGCATATTTCTGAATACTTCAGCTCAATCCTGTGGTATTTGAGTCATTGAATCCCACAAGGGTGTTTCATTTCTCATGTTGAAGCTGCTTGGTGAGGTCATCTTGGGTTTTGGAGTGAAGTGATATCAATATGCTGATGAACCCCAACTTTAGTTTTCTGTGCCATCGCTATTGCACTGCATAGATTTCAGGAAATATACATATGATTGCTTCCACCAAAGTTCAAGAGCTATTACACCATGATTCTTTAGAATCAACCAAGTAGCCCAGAATGACACATAGTGAACGTGTTCACTTGGAATAGAGATGGAGGGACATGTCACTCTCCTGATCTTGTTGGTCCTCAATTCCCATCAGCTCTAACTATTGGCTATGCTGGCTAAGACTAATGTTAATTACAGTCTAACAACATCTGAAGGACATATGTCTCCTAGTCCTAACATAGAGCTTTTGTGCCACTGAAAAAACTCACACAGAGTTATCTGTGGGAGGGCAATCATATGAATGCAACATAGTATTTAACTGGAAAGTCTTCCATGGCCCACTCTCACAAAAGTGCATGGTAATTACTGTATTTTGTTTTAATTTTTTTAAAGATCAACACTATGAACCCTGACTTTAAGACAAATATTCCAAGAATAAATGATATCAACGATACTGCCTCATTTCTGTACCTGTAAACATGTATGTGTAACAGGCCTAGTTTTCAGTGTATAAACACACGTTCCCAGAATTCATGGTCAGGAAAAATATATTAAATTTAACCAGGCAGTCCAGTTCAAAGATTAGTGTCTGCTTAGATGCATATACATCTCAGTTAGGGATGAACATCCTTATTTATTTCAGTAGAGAGGCTGCTTCCCCCAGCCTGTTTCCTTCTCCCATTGTGGAAAACGAGGCAGGAAAAGGTGAGGCAGAGTCTCTCTCACAAAACAGTTGTGGAACTTCAGCCAGCATTCCTTTGCTGCACAGGGAGCTTCCCTCATCAGAAAGCCTGGCCTTGTTGCAAGCACCAAATGAATGATCCTCCTGGTTTGTGCCAGGGAGCAAATTACATCAGGTGGGTGAGGCCAGATCGATCTACTTCAAATGGTCCATGGATAGCTAGTGGTGGGGTTATCCATCTCACCCCAAAAAATAGTTCTGCATTTCTTGGGTAAGGAAAATGAAAGAAGAAAAAAAGAAAGGGAAATAATTCAGTATGAATGGTAAAAAATTTCACCCTGATTTTGATCAACTATTCCATTTCCAAGCACTTTTTTAACTGGCAATTTTAAAAGGCAGCTGATTTGCCCACCTTATAGGGGTGCATCTTGGAAGGCTGGGTTTTTACCATGAATTTCAAATTATGAATTTGCTAAAGTAAGATAAGCCTTTGCAAAGCTGAACAGCTCTTCCAAGAGTTTTGCAAAGGTAAATTATTAAAGTTAATAACCCAGAAGTATTTAGTACATTTTCAAGCTTGCCTTTAATTGGCAACAGAATCCATTATAGTCCACACATCCTCCCTAGAATTTTCTCATTATGTACCCAAAATGCATCAATTTTTTCTACTTCTCTTCTCATTCTTTTGTTCTGGATCTTTGTTAGTAGAATATAATAGTGTTTCTTATGGGACATACAAGACTCTGTGTTATAAATAGCTTAATTAATCACTGTTTGGGAAATGCTGTGAATATAAAAAGGCTATGGCTGTTTTTCTTTTTCCTTCTTTGTAAACTTGGGGTAATATTATCCCACACAATGCATAGAAAGATGCAGACAGGATATGTATAATCTGCTAGATGTGCCCATTTAGAAAATGCCCCAAACATTTTTTTTCTCAAATGAAAGTCATATTGGTAATATGTGCAAATTAAGGAAAAGAACAGTTTCCATTTACTCTTTCCATTCATTGCTTAATTACAGCTAGGATTGTAGCTTCAGGCTTGCATTTCTAGTAACATTCACATAAAACTTTGTCTTGATTTAAGAAATACGTAATCTTTTAAAGGAATCGAATCAGGAAATGAAACTGAACCCATTCTGTACATAACAAACATTGCCAGGCCTCAGATGACCTATGCATCAGCTGTTGAGGGTCACCATAACATTGATATTTTATACCTATGAGATTAAGAGGGTGGTTGCATACATTTAGTTATGCTTGATAGATATTTCAGCTTTGGTTTCAAGAATGCATTTACCCTTCTGATGATTTCAGTAAAAATCTTAGAAATGTAACTCCAGATCATATGATAAAGATTCAAAAGGAAGGGTTCACATATTTCATCTTTCTGTATATGCTTATTATATAATCCAATGTTATTGTTCCAGTGGTATGATTTATGGCAATGGCTGGATAATTCTACTAGAAAAACTGGACTAGATGTTATCTGCTGATTTCCCCATTTTTATACTGCCCTTTAGTGCTTGAATATTAGGATATTTATCTCAGGGGCTTCTTGCCAGGATACACACTGAAAATAAACAGTAGTTTGATTTAAGACTCTTTAGGGACACATACATAGGCACACACATATAAAATCAATACACTGGATTTTACAGAGTAAAATAAGGGAAGCAGCTGCTATAACATCCACATTATGCAAAGCTGGAAAAACAGAAAATCATTTTAAAGATGCAATAGGAAAGGGACTATAGTTTGAATGCTGAGAATGAAGCAAAATGTGGTAAGGCAAGTCCAAGGTAATAGAGATGGGGAACAAACTGAGAACCCCAGAAATAAACAAGGATCAATGTGAGCATATTCAGTTACATTCCTAAAGCAACTAAAGGATTCATAGAAAAGCTGAACATTAGAAGGTAACCTGTCTTACTTGTTAGAAAATCATTGATTTGGTTCATACAACATGACAAGCAGCCCTGCATGTTTACTGCAGTTCAGTTTTCACCATGATTTACCTGGCAGATTATCAGGTTGTTTCTATATTATCATGTCCTCCATCATCCCTGCATGTATCCCATCATGTTCCTGAAATTCAATCCCAAGGTACATTGCTCCCTGTTTATGTTGCCTGCTTCTTCTTCATTGATCAGAGGCTGGATGGCTAGAGTGGCTCATGTAGTTGCCAGTCTTTCCAGAGGTCTTTGTGACAGTCCCCATGAAAACCATGATCCTGGGTTCAGACAACATGGTGGTTCAGAGAAACCATATACCAAATCATTATTATCATGGTTGCTAAAGACCAAACCAACTCTGGTAAAATATCAAAACTGGGTTCAGACAACATCGCAGATCAAAAATGGTAACCCCACCACACACACAGAAAGCCCCCCCCCCCCCATACATTGCTTGTCACGTAGTCTGAACCCAGTCATATTGCTGGACAGGTCCTTGATGCTCCAACTTTTTGCGAATGCAGAAAATTCCCCATACTTGTTCCAGTTGTTGTTTTCCAAAAACTTTATTTATTTAAATTTATGGCAAGGTTGTAGGGTAATCTACCCAATCCTACATGGTGTTTTTAATACATTAACACAGCTTGGAAATTAAAAGGAAAGCCCTACTGCTTTCCATGTTATATGTTGACAGTTCATGCTTGGTGAGATGAAGAGAATTCTGGACTCAGTGAACAGGCTGAAAAAGTAATATCTAGAGGCCAGGGTCCTGTGAAGGAACTCTGGGAACTTCACAATGGTCAAAGGATGTGGAAAAGTCAATTGTACTCCCTGGATTGTCTGAATTTGAGAGAGGCAGCAGAGACAGTACTGGGCTATTCAGGCCATGTGAAACATTTTTGAGATGTACTGATTAATTAAAGTAGGCTATCACCCTACTTACAACCTTGAACTACATAACTATCTGACTCCACTCACCTGTATAACCTATACGACCTAAAGCAGATTACTGATAACCATTCATGACACAATAGAAAATGCAATGCTTTTTGGTACAGTACATCATACATAATATTATCCACCAAAACCTCATGTATTCTTTCAATTAATCCAAATGCTGCTGGCACCAATTATACAATTATTCTATTAATGGTCCAAATATTAATTATGTCTTGTGCTGCAAGGTTTTTTCTAAAAAAGTTCAAAGTCTATACAAGTGACTATATTATTTTTACCCAGAAGTAGTTTCAGCACATATCATTACACTATTTTTATTGTGTGTTGTTATTGTTATAATATACTAATCCTTTAATAATTAGAGCTGCGTCTATTTTTATCCTTTTCAATTGGCATTCATCTGCACAAATATCAGTCTTTCAGCTCAGGAGCTCTGCTTTTACTTATCATTGCTGTTTCTACAGTGAAACACTCTGAGGTCATACACCTTCCTCAAAATAATGCAGAGAAATACTTGTTTTAGGGAAGGTTGAAAACCTCACCCATGTTTTTCCTGTACTTAACACTCTCTTCTAACCAAAACATGCCTTTAACAATTAACCTTCTGCACTGCACTTAGAATTTTATGGAAAATGTTGCTGTTTTTTAAAATTAGAATTCAAAGTCCTATATAGCCGGAAGTGCCTGATCCTACCTAATCTTGGAAGCTAAGCAGTGTCAGGCCTGATTGAAATCTGGATGGGTGACTTAAAGTGTTTGAACATCCCAGAGAGCTTCCACACAGAAATGTAATCATAATAAGCACTTTAGAGAAAAGCATTTTTGGGGGGAAAAAACACCAGGAAGCAGTAGATGTGGTTAGTGTAGCCATAGGGAGATAAGGGACAGTTTCTCTTATGAAATTTCTTGTGTCGCCAAGTATGTCTGAACTTATGAAGTTTCCTTACACTTGGCCAGACCCTACTTCTAGATCAATATTGTTCTCTACACTGGCTAGCAGAAGCATCCCAAGGTTTCAAGCAGGGGTCCTTCCCAGCCTGTAGATGCCAGCAATTGAATCCAACACTGTCTGTATGTGGTACATCACTGGTCAATTTAATTACAAGCCAGGGAATGGCAGAGCAAACAAGGACTTTTTCAGGAAGTATTTGAAAATTGCTGCATTTCCTTCCTCCTGAAATTCATAAGGGAATTTTCTCCACAGTGTGGGTGTCACTATTAAGCAGGCCTGCTATTGAGGTATCATGTGGTAACCTTCATGAAGGTTATCATGTGGTAACCTTCCAACAATTGGGGAATGACCAGCAAGGCTTCAGGGTCAGCCAGGTACATATAAGGGAAAGTGGTCTGCTAGGTATCCTGACCCCAAATTATTTCAGGCTTCATCTGTCAGCAAGAAGCTTGAATATAGCTTGGTATCTCCCAGGTAGCCAAGGTGGCGCTTTTAACACAGATCTTACATGAGCATAGATGGATGACCCAGTGAGCATCCTACTTGCAGCTCCTGAATTAGCTCACATAGAGTGCACTACAATAGCCTAACCATGAGGTTACCAGTGTATGAATCACTTAGCCTGGTGTATCCCTAACCAAGGGTGGGTGTAGCTGGTACACCAACTAAATTCAGCAGTGCGTGTAGGCCATCAAGAGCGCAAGGCTTCTGGTGATAGAATCCAGTTGCATTCCCAAACCAAATACATGTAATCCCATCTAGAACAGATAAACAGGCCAGATCCCAAATTTGGGAGCTGCCAACCTATAATGTCTCCCTTTTATCAGGATTCAGCTGCAGTTTGTTAGCCTTAAGTATGAGCTGAACCACAATAGAAAACGGCCTCCAACTTCCAACTTGGAGATGCAGCCCAGGATGATACCTGATGCCATAGTACTGAAGTAACTGAGAGGTCCAGAAGAAGCAACAGGGTTCAACAGTCTTGTCTCGCCTGGAGAAAATTCTCCATTAAGGCAACCAAAGGCAACTTCCAGGCCCAAATCCAGACTGGAATGCAGGCAGATAATGAGTTCCATTCAAACGTACCTACAGCCAAGTTGGGATCACTCACTTGAGTACCTTATTCAGGAACATATAGCAGATTGTATATGTCCAGATCCAGTTTTTCCCTCCACAAGGTGGTTGCACTGCTGCCTTCTTCAAGGCAATAGGGAAGACAACATTTGTCCCTTGATCATTCTGGCTAGCCTGCCATGATTAGCTTGAATAAGACATGATGGGCCAGGGCTGGGAGAGCATGTGGTGGGTCACCCAAGTGCAAGTGTTTTGTCCACATCCTCAGGTTCCATGAAACCTCACCAATTCCAACCCAAGTCAGTTTATTTTATAAAATTTCTAGAGTATATTTATATAGATAGGGAAAAAGCAAACCCAAATCCTATTATCTGAAATAGTAACAGCTTCTCTCAGAAGGTTTTTAGCCGTTCACTAGCAGTCTTATTAGGTTAGCTGTCAAAACTTAACCTCCAGGACTAGCTTCATGAAACTTTATTGATTTATATATAGAAAAGAAATCAGAAAGAGACAATGGGCAAGTTCAGTCTTCCCTTCTTCCATCCTAATTTAAGGCAATGGAAACTACAGAAGTAAAGTAATATGTTCTAGAATACATTAAGATATATGTTTGCTTCTTCATGTTTCTGGAAACTTTTCTAGGTCTAGTATTATATTTTGCATCTTAAATTCACTCTTGTACATGCCTGGTCATAAGTAAGCCATAATAACTTAATTCCAGATAACTGTATATAGGACTGCAGACTTATGACATAATTCTAAAATGGAAATACTTGCATTCTGTTAGTATGTTGGCAGAATGACCTCTATCTAATGGTAAGTAGGGAGGGGAAAGTCATTTAAGCTATAGAAAATGAGCATTCATTTAAAAACACATGGCTCCCAATGTCTTGATTCAGTAACAGAAAGTAATGATAGAAGAATATGGTTGAAGTCTGTGAATTGAATCCATTTGTGAGGAATATATAATATATGGGTCAGATGAGCAGCACTAAGAACTAGTTTCAGGGCTCTAGACAGGAGCCAGAAAAGGGAGACCCACTGGAGGAAAATAGGGTAGAAGACTCAAGAGATGGATCAAAAGTAAGGCAACAAAGAAAAAGGCAGGCACAGAAGCACAAGAGAGGTTATCAATATGATCAGCTGATGTTGCATATAATGGGCTTCCTCTCTACCTTAAGCTCCATTATGCTCTGGATCTGGACCGTGTGTAATGGACTGTATGAAGGCAAAAATCCTGAAATTTAATCTAAACAAGACAAAAGGTACTTCGGGTCAGTAGAAAGGCAGATTGCATCAGATAATGGTTCAATCTATTTTGGATGGGATTGCATTCCCCTTGAATAATCTAGTTTGTAGGTTGGGTATGCTACTAGTTTCAGGGGTAACCAGGAGAGCATTAGCTTTGCTGAGGCTGGCACCCCAACTATGCCATTCCAGAGGTGTCTAATTTAGCCATGACGACAGCTCACCCAAATTGTCACAACACACTCTGTGGAAGTTTGAGCACCAAATGTCTCCATTGGCTTTGTCTGGGTCTTGGAACTCCCTACCAGGAGAGACTCATGAAGCTCCTTTGCTGATGAACTTATATTGGCAGGCAAAGAAACTAGTTATGTAGGTAAGTGTTCGACTTATAGAGCTTGTTTTCTCTGATGCTTTGTGTTCTGCCCTATATTTCATTTTAGTTTGATTATTTTTAACTGGATATTTTTATATTGAATCATTTTATTTTTAGATGGTTGTATACTGTTCATTGTATTACTTTTTAAATTGTGGATTTTAGTGTAAGTATCTTCTTTGGGCATATTTTATGGAAAGGTGGACTATCAATCTCACAAACAAAGAAAATTTAATACAGCAAAATGAGTATTTAACAGTGTTATAGTTCAGACAACCTCACAAGATGTATCAGTTATTCATCTTTTGCATATGGGAAACACCAGCACACCAGGTGTCTCCAAACTCCCCCCTGGTCCTATCTTCCCAAACGTCCAAATAAGAATAAGAATCTCCTGTTGCTGCCATGCAGAATGAAACAGGGAGGAGAGGAGCTGTGGCAGCAGAATGGTGCTGGGCAGGAAGGCAACACAAGGCAGTGCCCAGTGATACTCCCACTGCCTCATCCTGTAAACACCACAACTGCCCCTCCAGCATCCCATCTCCCAAGGGGTAGCAGACGGTATCAGTATGACAAAAGTATGCCTGAGCTTGGTGGCGAGTTAGAATTAATGCTGCATTTTCCTCATCTGAAGAAACAGCTAAAACTGTGGGACAACCACTGGATGATGCTGGTATTGTGAAAAGGCCCTGCAAACTTTTGTGGGTGAAGAAACATGAAAGCCCAGTAAACATCTTATATAGAGAAGACTTCAGGCTGCTCCTTAGACATTGTGAATTTCTGGCCACATTCAATTGTGTGTAATTTCCTGATGCTATCTTGGAAGTTGCAATTTCTCTGCCTCCAGCTCAGTTCATGGATCAGAAGGCAAAGGAAGTTGTAGTCTAGCCGGGAATAATGCTCCTGTGCATATTAGGAGCTCCCAGGCCTTAAGGATGAGGTCTTCAAGAGTCCACTGTCCGCAGCAAACTTCAGAGTAATATTCAAAGGTGATGTTTGAAGGGGCAATTGGCAAGTTGGTGGTGGCAAAATAAATATGAATCAGACACAGACTTCAAAGAGTGTTCATACTGAGGCAGGCAGAAATGAGGTGAGATTTGAACCAGGGACTTCCTAGCACACAAATCACACTCAGTACAGACCTACCCAAGTCTATTCAGAGGAGAGTCTGTCAAGTTCAATGGACTTACTCCTGCTTAAGTGAATAAAGACTTAGCCTTAGCTGCTGGCTCTCTTGAAGGCTTTAATGAAGCAGTGTACTTTTAAAGGAATTCCTGTCAGCAGCATCTTTAGCCTAGTTTTCTGGGTCAAGGAAGCTGCATGTCTGCAGCTGAGGAATGTGGCCTTTAGAGTTTGTTGTTATGAAATGCAAAGGATGGTATCATCTGTGTAAAGATGAGTATTTACACATTTGACTCAATAACAGGGACCTGTGAGGAATGTTTGTGCAGTGTGGAGGTGCTTTGCAAAATTAGATTTCAGCTTCTATTGTAGTCTTTCCATCTTACCGACAGCACTGTTAAATTTAACACAGTATAGTACTATTTTCATAATCCTCCTTCATAGTTCCTCCTTTTTGTCTGTGCGTTATCACAGAGACCTTCATTAGTCTCCAATACACATATTTATATATTTGGCTCTCCTAAGTCTAAATTCATTTTCTCTTTTTAGGAGATCTACTGTAATGAAAGTGACATGTTTCATGTGCATTTGTGTGTGTTGTGGGGAAGGGTTCCCCTAGAAAACCTGTTACAATAATGTTGACATAGCCTCGGTCTGAAGCACATTTTGGGGAAAATGGGTATTAGAAGGGAGCTCTTGTGAGTGACCATCAATAGCGGTAAGAGCAAAACAAAACAAAACAAAACAAAAAGCAGGGGAAGAACACCCTGAATGGTTAACTTTACTCTACTCAATTTATGAATACTTCTGCACCCATCTTGTATTTTCCCCCATGCCAGTTTTGGATCCCCTTTTGCCCAAAGCTCCAATATTGAAATGAAACTTTAATACTGAAATTCCAGCTGAAACTTCACATTTCAGCCCATGTTGAAATCATGGAAATGGCCCAGTCTCTTGTGCCCAGTAACTTAAATGATCGCACTGGTGAGCCTACAGGCAGAGCTCACCAGTGATCTTAAGTCTGGGTAGCTTTGTGTGGCCAAAGGCCATCCTTCAGTTATACTATTAGGGTTTTAAAAGTAAAGAGATTAAATCCAACATTGTACAAGTGGACTTCTGCAGCAGGACCAACCAACTGCCTAGTGGAAGAGAAACGATTACTGGAACAGAAAGCTGAGTGATCCATTAGAGCAGATTCAGGGAAAGTGTAGAGATTGTGTGGGGGGGAGGGGGGAGGGAGTGGAATAAGCTGCCAGCAGTTTCCATTCCAGCCCAATATCAACACCTTAAATGGAGCCCAGAAGCAAAGTGTAATAGATGCAGCTGGTGTACAATTGCAAGAATGTGCTCCAAGTACTTGGCCTCCACTAGCATCTGTTGTCTGTACCAAACTCTCTTTAAAGGCAGCCCCACGAAGAGCACATTTCAATAATGTGCCAGGGTGACTTAATTTATATTGTTAATTTATATTATTCTATCTTGAAGTTTATTTATGGTTGTGAGCCGCCCCGAGGCTTCGGCGAATGGGGCGGCATTGAAGTCTCCCAAATAAATAAATAAATAAATAATCTGGTCTGGATGTGCCCATGGCATAAGCAACTGAAGCAAGGTTCATTGCCCCAAGAGCACATTGGTCCTGAACACATCTCTTCCCCTTTCCCTTTCCAGCAGATCAAGGTTAAAGGTTTCTAAACTACAGTCCTTTATTGAACTAGACTGGCCAAGCTGGGGTAGCTTTACAATGCATTCTTACAATAATAAGTATCATCTGTGAAAGTAGTGATCCCTTTGATTGCTGGCGTTAACTCTTGCCCATGTCAGAAGTTGATTTCAAAATGAAACCTTCCTCTCCAAAAAGGGCTAGCTTCAGCCTCAGGAAGGTTTGTGCTAGTTGTGGGATAAGGCACCCAGACATTTAACTGGTTCTCTCATTTGGCTTGGCAATGAACCACCAGGCTGATGAACTCATACCCCTCCCTCTCTGATACTCCTTGTTCTATAATGCCTTCCCAAGAACCAGAGGTGCCCTGGTTCTCAGTAACCACTCAGCTCATCTTGATTATGCACCTTGGCATTCTGTCTACACATTCCAAACCCTCTTCTAGCTCACCTTCACAGTCTGAGCTTTCCAGCTTGAAATACTGTATTTAGAGAGAAGTGGGTCCTTCCCTACAGATTCACAGCTGGAGTGCCAGACTAGGATTTCTGTTCTTGCAACAGGACTGGCCATCTGCCCAGCTATGGATGAGTGGAGGATCTGTCAAGGCCAATTCAATGGAGTTCCTCTTGTGTCCCATGTTGATTCCATGCAGGTAGATTCTTTTAAAAATGGAAAATGTGGGTGTAATTTTTTGCATGTGTAAAAATATGTGCATTTTTCAAATTGGATCAATTTTATACACATCTATACATTGACGAAAGCATGATTTATGTAGGGGGTGTTGAAATCTATGCAGTTTTCTTCATTCAGTTTTCAAATGTGTGCATTTTATTCATCATAGTGTTCCTGTTCTGTATGAATATGATTTTCCAAATGCAATGTGCGTCTGGGTCTGGGTCTATTATCAGGTAGTGTGGATTGTACTATGATGATCTAAAGGATATGAGTAAGATCTCAACTTTACAAGCAGCTTTTTCACATCTGATTTCTGAATCCAAATGATATTCCAAATAGCATGACCGAACAGTGACCTAGCCACATCCATCTCTGACTCTTGTTCAGGTTAGGTCAATTAGGTCAATATACATTTCAGTTATTTTTTCAGTAACCTGCAGTTGTATGAGCAGACTCTTGGCTTTGTGCACATCCAACTTAACTGCATGTGCTTGTCCTCAGTCCTCAAATACAGTCCCAAACCATAGATAAAAATTTATAGAACTAGGTAGTATTTCTATGCTAATACACTTCTCATTTTACAGAAACTGAGCCATGTATTGAGCATATTATCTGCAAGCCACTGAAAGTTTTTCAGCATAATTTACTTCATGTAATCTCAGAGATTTTCCATTTTTACTGCAATGCTTGTTGTGATCAAAAAATTAAATTAAATTCCTTTTGGTCTTTCTAACATGGGTCAGAATCAGAGTCATATTCTTTGGGAAATTAACTAAAGAGGATCATTGTATAGCTCCAGTGGATGCAAAAAGACTAATGAATCTATAACAATTATGGGTAAATGAAAATGACATGGGAATATTTCATTAGCTTAATTTCCCGCATTCCTTCTCTCTTTCTGTTCAGGAGTGGGGAGTGAATACTGATGATGGGAAAGTGTTTTGATGCAGAAGCTTTAACTGTTGGCATATCTCCCTTAGAATCCCCTTTGTTAATATGGTTAACTGCTAACCTTTGAAACATCACAAAGGGTGTTTGAAGAATACCTGTGTAGTGACTTTCCTTGCATCAAATAAAATCATTCCAAATACAGCTGAAGAAATTTGGAGGAAAGAATTTGTGTATGCTGCATAAAATTTGGAACTGGCTCTCAGAACTATAGTGCAATACAACTCACTTCAGATGTACACATAAACATACATGTACATATGTACACCATAATATATGTGGGTTTGGTGGTGAAGGTAAAGTGCTCCTTCAGACCTTTGGTCATTGGGCAATGTTTGCTTGTGTTGAAACATGCAGGGGTCAGCGGTTGCCTAACCTTGCCTCCAAAAGTCTTAACTTGATCTTTATCAAGGTAATTAGCTGCACTATCAGTTGTGATAGGAGCCAATAGAGAAGGCAAGTGGACACGTGAATTTGAGGAAGAAAATTTTGGAATTACAATGAGGTTCAAGAAGTCAACTTCAATTTGATAAAGAGGATTAATGCTGTGGCAGTGTCACTGGATTGTTACATTCCAGTCCACTGGAACAGGTTCTAAACCTTTCGCCAACATAAAATCCTTTGGGTTTTCTGTTCTGTAGAGACAACAGGAAATCAGCTAGTTAGTTCAACTCATCATCTCACATGGTGTCTTTTCTGTCTGTTCCTTCTTGTCCTTTCTGGATGGATAATATGCTA
Organism: Varanus komodoensis; assembly: GCF_004798865.1. NCBI lineage: Eukaryota > Metazoa > Chordata > Lepidosauria > Squamata > Varanidae > Varanus > Varanus komodoensis. Next base: position 7,591,806 of record NW_025335589.1, read on the forward strand.
ATTGCAACAAGTGTTATCCATCATCATCATCATTCCCATTTCTTTCTCTCCCTCTAAAATTGATCTGCATTAGATGGCCTGGCATCATTTCTACATCCACCGGCACACTGTCCTGTTGCTTGTCAAATGATTTTATAGCCTTCAGCAGGAAGAGAGTGAGCAGAGTAAGAATAAGATCTTGCAATGAGATCAACTGGAGCCTGTTTGTGTTATATCCCCAGAAATTGCTTCTAGGATCCAACCTTATTTTGTGATGGGCATCAGTGAAATTCAGTAGTTCAAAGGAGACTTGGGTAGGAAACGTGAGATGGAAGGCAGAAAAGTAAGGGAGCGGGGACACCAAGATATATTAATAAATACTCTTGCTTATGTTACATCCCCGAACATTGCCCATGGCCTACATAATCCAGGCCACAGTTTAGCACAGCCAGAAATGATATATGCCACAAAGAGGAATCTGCAGAGCCAGTATGATCCCATGCACCAACCAAGGGAACCTCACTACATGTCAGGGCAGATAGCAAATATAATCAAATTAAATCCATGAGTTCCTGTAAAACAACAATGTGGTCCTGCATATGTTATAATGAAAGAGGCTCGTCCTGTGAATTTGCACTCTTGCTTGGCAAATTGCCATGCCAGCACTGCATCTTTTTGGGGAACACTATTGCTGACATGGAGATTTCCCACATGATTGATTAATCCATACCTAACGGGCTGATAAAACACAGAAATGGGTTTTAAAGGCATCTACTGCCTTTAATGTAGAGTGTTAAATCTTCCAAAGAGGGGAGAATGTTTGAGAAACACATGAACTCACCATCATAGTTCTCAATGCAGAAGGCCAAGAAGTCCCAGAGGAAGGTATCACCTGTCCCCCGCCAGTTGTATGGAAAATGAGTTTTCTGACACTGTGGACCACAAATGAAGTACCAGAATAGTAACCGCAATCACATTCAGTTATGCCTAGAAGCCAGTAAGGTGCATTGCTTATGACAGGCAGCACAACCAATTAGGGAGCTGCAGAGTCTTGTCTGTAGTTAACTATCTCATTGCTTCCTTTATGTCATCAGAGATATATTTGCTATATAGTCAGGGGGTTATGGTATGTCAGTAGCAGAGGTCACTGACTGACATTGCTGGTTGAGATTAAAATGGGGGTGAGAAGCAGTCAGTGTCACGCTATCTACCAGCTATATTTATGTTGTACAGCCAGTCCTACAACTTTTCCAAGGACAGGTAGGAGTTGGCTCAGGGGTGCCAATTTGTTGACAAAGCATCAGACAGAAATTTACCTGGAAGAAGGCACCTTGTGCCTCTGCTTGCATTTGCCAAAAATGATATATTGTTGAGGCTGGAAACATATTGCAACATTTCTTTACAAACATACTTATGCTAAATATAATCCTATAAATGGCTGCTTTTAAACCTTTGTTTTCACTTGATACTTGTGACATAATATCATTAAAATGGTTGCAATGATTAAGCGAAAATTGCTGGTTTCAGATTCCAGTGCACTGGATCCTTACATTTAAAGGGGTAATTCACTGCCTACCTGTTGGTATAGCCTCAGTACCTGAATGCAATGATACTAGTGCATATTTCTATTGCAGCCAGAGGTATTTAGACTAAAACAGGAGGAGGCAGATGCTGGTGCTCCAAAGCTTTTTTTACTTTAGTGTTCAACCATTGGCATGCTGTCAGGTTTCAGGAAGTTGGTGTCCTAAAACATCTGGCATGTGAGAGCTACCTTACGGACAGTCCTGTGTGAATTGGTGTCTTAACTAATAACTGCACTTATCCAATCTGGTGATTATAAAACTTCACTGAATGTCCACATGAAAAAGGAGAACTTTGTGAAAGGAGAACTTTGACAGTGTGTGATATTCTAGAGGTATGAGTTTTGAACTTTGTAAACATTAACTGCTTCCCCCCTGTTGCTGGAAGCAAAAAACCCCCCAAAAACCTGCCCACAAAGCCCAAAACTCCATACCCCAACTGAGTTTAAGCAGTAAAGTAGATTTAGTCTAGTATAAATTGCCAGAGGGAATTAATTTAAGCTATGGGATATTTGTAGAGAAGTTCTAGTTGATTATTTTATTATTCATCCTTCTTTTGGTATTTCCTTAGATCACTTATTTTCAGAAATTTGCATAATGTCAAATCACTATTCCCTATTCAATGGTTGGCCTCTTTTCTTGCAATCCGATTTTGAAATCTGATCCCCCCCCCCCAAAAAAAAAAAGATTGCTTGTACTTTACTTGAATGTCAGGAACTTTCATGTTTAAAATGTTAGACACACCCAGATAGGTCCAATTTCAGGAATGAGCTGTTCTACTACAGCATTTCCGAACCTAGAAGTGTGATGTGTTTCCAACCCACTGGTACCCTGCTGACATTCCCAGCTTATTGGAAATGATATTTGATGAAAAGGAGTTGTGAAGTTGGTGCAAGTAGTTTGCTGCAGCTAGGTTAAGCTTGTCTCGGAAAAGGAGCACTGCTAGATTACAGCAATCAGCAAGAGGTATGAGCAACTCTTGCTTGGATATCTTTGATCTCCTTTGTAGAAATAGCCATGTCAAATATTTCCCATTCTCTTGTTCCCTTTTCTCTTCCCATACACGTCTCTTTGCTGTAATTTCTTTAGTATGAAAAAATCACTACCAATAGTTCACAGGACTTGCTGTTGTTCCTGTCCTTATGGATGGAGACAATTACCCCATTCCAGAAACATTCTGGGCTGCTTTGAATGTTTCATGCTCTCATGCAGAGCTTGAAAGAATGCTATATGTGAAAGCCATAATGTTGCAAATCTGCTTACTTTAACATTGGCCCTGTTCATATGGATACTAGGGCATACTAATTTTGCTTTCCCCCCACATACTAATTTTAATTGTTTGGTTGTTTATTAAAATTGTAAATTTAAAAAGTTATATCCATTCCTTGAAGAGATTGGAAAAGCTTGGCCAATTCTTATCAAAAGCAAAATCATCATCATCATCATCATCATCATCATCATCATCATCATCACCAGTCCTGCACTGGCCAAATTCAGTAAGTGCAGCTATTCCCAGGATGATCTATCTGACTATCATGTAGCTGTTATATACAAAAAGACTCATTTAAAAAATGAGGAGTGGAAATCCTGATTCAATGGCTGAAACATGGTTGAATAATCAGGAAGTCTAACTTAGGCTTTTGAGAAACCTAGGCTTTCTAAACATTTAGAATAGATAAGTCTGTCAATTGTGTGTTCTCTTTAATTCATTCTCTCCCCCTGTGTAACTGTTTTTCCATTCTGGTTATGAAGATAACTGTAAATTTTTCTCAGAATCTGTAAGTTCTTCTCAACATTTCACGAACAGAATCCTCTTGCATCTCTAAGGAGGACTTGACGCACCAGTGCAAAGCCATGTAAGGAAGGTTGGCCCTGTGGCATTGAGATACTTCACATGATCTGGCCCAGTGTCATGACTAGCAAATTGCATATGTTAGAATGCTCACTTGGAATATGAACAATGAAAGGATGGGCTTGTCCTTCCAAAGTCTTAGCATTTGTTCTAATTTGTTTTAATTAAATGCACAAGTGTTTGTCAGCATGAGATATATGAAATACACAGTCTGTTGAAATGTTAATGTTTCTTACATGTCCAAGAGCCTCAGGCATATAGTAGTTGTTGCAACAGCCTGCCCTAGCTTAATTTACCCGTGAAGGCTGTTATGTTGTATTAGGTGCCTGTGGACACCAGTTTTGCATGACATCTGACTTGTCATGGCTTGTCATATCATGTAATCCCAGGCAACAGTGGGTATTTGAAAGTTACGTTGTCCTCAAATTACCGTAAAACAAACTATGGGTTATTTTAAGGCAATCAGATGCTCAAACCATCTCTGTCACCTGATTTTGCATGACACAACAAATTATTGCAAGCTGGACACCCATGGGCACCATGCAAAAATTGTGTCTATGGGCTAAACTTCTATGGGTTAATATGTGGACATTTGGGGGATCTTCCAATAAATATGTTTTCATATGTATTCTTTTGGCATTTCTCTCTTCTGTGGTACTAGATTTCCTAGTTGGACTCACATGCAGACATGTTAACTTATGGCAACCAGGCACTGGTGTAAGTACATTATATCTATACGTAAGGATCTTCATTGACTTCCAGTTTGTTTCTGGACAACATTCAAGATGACAGATTTGACCTTTAAAAACCTAAATGGTCTTAGACTAGGATACCTGCTTGCGTATGAACCTGTCTGCCAGCTGGAATCATCATTGGGGATCTTTTTTGGGGTGCCCTTACCTACAAAGTTATGCAAGTGGCTGCCAAGAAGCATATTTTAGATGCCAAATTCTTTCTTGATTACCCAGCCTTTTAAAATTATAGAGTAGTACAGTTGGAAGGGGCCTAAAGGCCATTGAGTCCAACCCCCTACTCAGTGCAAGATTCCAAGTCAAAGCATTCCTGACAGATGGCTGTCCAACTGCCTCTTGAATGCTTCCAGTGCAGGAGAGCCCACAACCTCCTGGGCAATTAGTTCCATTCGCGTACTGCTGTAACAGAATTTTTTTTTCTGATGTCTAGCCAGAATCTGCCTTCCAGAAACTTGAGCCCATTATTTCATGTCCTACATTCTGGAATGATTCCATGTTTGCTACATTTTATTTGTATTGTTTTATTAACTAAAGAATGGGTAGTTTTGATATGCTACATTTATGGTTTTATTATGAATTCTCTCTCACACACACCATTATTAAGTCTTGTGGTCATGATTTGTTTTTTTATGTTAGAAAGGCAGCAATAGAAAACAGCCCTGTGTTATTTAAGGCATCCTCTATTTACAAATAGTCATAAAAAGAGGCATAGACTCTTTATGAACAGTGACATCCTCATTTTTTGGCAAATTAACCACAGCACACTTTTGAAAAAGGTCACTTGTCCCATGGCTGCATTAGAGATGAATCCTAACCTACAGATCTATTGGGGGGAGGAGTTAAGATAGGTAGGAATATGTTCTCTCCTAGTGGAGCAGCATGTTACCCTCAAGAGGCCTTGGGCATGTTCACTGAATGTTCCGCAGGAGACCCCTAAGCAAGGCACTCCATGGGTGATTCCACTGAATCCAAAGCTCACTCACTCCTTTGAAAGGCTCTGCAATTGGGCCAGGTGAGAACATCAGTCTGGAGATTGTGTAATTAATCTCTCTGGCACTTGAATTAGAGTCTGAGAATTCAGTGCTGATTTGAAGGACCCTTGGGCAAAACACCATCAGTGGGCCCCCTCCCTCATTAAGTCTGCTTTCTCACCACTACTGTCTACTTACTCAGCACCAGCTGCTTTTGCTGCTTAGGCTGTTGCTTGCTTAACAGTCACAGAGCCAGTGAGCAAGCTGGGAGTAGCTCCTATTGAACGGACTAGGCCCACTTCCCCCAAAATACAACACTCCGGGGTGGATACGTCAGACCCTGAATCTGAACTGGGAGATGGAATTCTTAGCTGAAATGCCAGGGTTATAGAGCTTTGAAATAAATCAAGTGGCTGGGGAGAGCTAAACTACCTCAGTTTTGGTGGGAGACATAGTGAAACACGGAAGGCCAGATAGGGACAGCCAATTAAGTAACATCTTGTGTTTCTGTCATCTGGCCCACAACCAATGGGAACCTCCCTAAAGGTGGAGCTAACTCTGTTTGCTGGAGAAGGGAAGAGGGGATTCAGTTTGGAATCAACTTCTGATTTGAGCTGTACTTTCCCACTGATTAGTCTTCATTTTTTTTTTCTTTTGCTAACAAGCTTTATATTACCCTCTTTGTATTACAGTCTTGGCTGGCCTAATTTAACATAATAAAAGTTATAGTTAAAAGCCTCTCCTCTTGATTTGCTGGGAAGGGAAAAGGAGAGAGGTTGGTGGAGAGACTGGCTCATGGATTCTACCATTCTCACTTTTCACCATGCAGGCCACAACAGGAGGCAGTTGAACAAGCAGATGGCCACGGTGAAGTGGAGGACCAACACCAGGAGGTTTATTCCAAGGCCCTCTCCTGGGGTGTGGGCCCTCAGCAGGTGTGCAACCTTATCTACTCAGCCCTGTGCCCATTCATCCATCAAAGAAACTGGGAGGACTTCAGTGACACATGGTACAATTTTACAGATTTCAAAGTCAGGCAAAGGTAACCAGAATGAGGAACTGGATAACACTATTGACTGTGCAGAATTCAGTGCCAGGCCGCACCCTCCAGGAACCCTATGGTGGAAAACAGTGATTCACAGCAGGTCTGTCTGCTTAGAGACATATGTAATAGAAATATGTAAATAGATCTGTACCTAAAATCTGTTCCATCCCTCTTTTTATGTGACCAGTGCAGGTATTTATGTGAAGGTATCTTCCTGTTGGCAACATTTTGCATGTCTTTAGTAAACATGGCCAGCAATGCTTATCTGTTACTTCTTTGCAGTTGAATGAGTTATTTCCAAATAATTAGAGGTAGCTCTACCAGTCCAACCATGTCTTCTTAAGGGCTGATTCACATGATTGCACCCCCCCCTTTTAACCGCAAAGTGACTTATGAATTCACTATGCCCAGAACTGCACACCCAGCAAGATTTGTGGGGGGAAAATGCTCACAGGAATGATAAGGCAGCAAAGCTTGAGAGAGAGAGAAATACTCATAAGAATTAGTATTTTTTTATCACAACTTTTGCTAGGTGCCTCATCTGCTGTAGACCACTGCAAGATGAAAGACTAATTAACAACAACCATTTAACAGTACCTTTGGTGCCTTGACTTTGAACTACTATAAGGGCATGTAAAATGACTCTCTTGATAGTATTCCATACTATGTTAGTTACGTTAGTTCAGGACCAGCACAGAAAGACCTGGGTTTAGGTGGCAGAGGGAGAATTGGAGAATTGTCTGTGACTCCTGGCTGACCTTGGAAACACTAGAGGAAAAGAATGCAACCATTCACACAGATGATCTGAAATGTCACATTCTGAGGAAACAAATTATAATAACCTCCCTAAATTAAACAAGCATTGCCCTTAGACCTTTTCTTTACAAAATAAACATGGAGGTTCCCAAGTATATTTTAGACATTTACATGCATAATGTAAATCTGTAAACCAGTAAAGTTACAATCCAACATACACTTATCTGGATTTATTTCCGAGTGGGCACACATAGAATTGCAGTGTTGGTCATACACAGTTGCATATAGCTCAGAGATCCAATCCTAAACACATTCTATGTAAACAAGTCCTACTGCATCTCAGCACAACTTTCTTCCATGCAAAGTATGTCAGATCAGAATGTAAACACCATACTTTCAAGAATTAGATTCTGCCTTAAGTTATCACAGAGTCTGTGAATCCATAGCACCTCTGTAGAAGTTATTTGATTGTGTTGCTTACTTAAACTACAGTAAGATAACCACTGCTTATGTTATCAGTTGGAGGAAAGTTTTTAAAGGATTGACGCTGCTTGTGTGTCCTTTTACTATTTAGGTTATCTGACTGCAGGTAGTGTCTATTTATTTTTAGCACTCTCAGTGTTGTGCTTGCTAACAGCTAACAGCCCTGCCTCTTCTATAAGGTGAATGACTCACAGTCATTAAAATGAATCTTGATACATTTGGCTACTCACATAAAACAGAAGTGCATAATAAGGGGGAATTAGAGGGCACAGAATTCATTAATCCACAAGATGGCTGTGATGCCAAGCAGAGACAATCATATATTCTTTCATCTGTGCTCGGCAGAGACCTTCTTAAAAGGGCTTCAAAATTATGAATAACTAATATGAGTTTGTCTCCACATTATTGGTGGAAAAACTAACCTATGTACATAAAATACAGACAGATTTATGAAGGAAGATATACCCCATGCATGTTTACACCCTTATGCATGTTGCTTCAGCAGTTTGTCATTCCGATAATTTCACTGGGACTCCATTTATCAGTGAAAATAGAAGGTACAGGAATGCAATATATTGTCAAGCTGTTTCCATTTTCTATTGTCATTACCTTTTATTTAGTGTAGAGTTTAAAACACTGTCCCCATTAGTCTAGTCATCATTAAAATGATGTTATTTATTACTATTTTAAACTTGTTATTCAACCAGACCCCCTCCACATACACACTAGCAGCTATAAGTTTCAATGGAATGCACACTTGACTATGTGCTCTTGGTTTCAGGAAATAGTGTAAAACTTTCTGGGTCCACCCGTTCTTTGCAAACAGCTATTGATAAAGGAAGGGTCATACAGAAGCTATAACCCCATAGTAGAACATGTGCTTTATATTCGAGTGATTGCAGGTTTTTTACAGGTAGGTGTGTCAGAACCCCTCTCTGAGATCTTAAAGAGTCCATGGCTGGGTTCAGGCAACACAATGACTCACATTCAGGGGCTGATTGTGAGTTGCTGCTGAACTGTGAATTAAACTAAAGTAAGATATCCATTGCTGAGATAGCAAATCAAGGTGAAAAACCAACAGTTCACAACCCCAAAACAAAGCATGGGTTTTCTTTGTGGTTAACAAGCCATGACATGCAGTTGGATTCAGACAACATAACAACCCGTCTTTCAACATCGACCCACACACAACCTCAAATGTAGGTTACCTTGCTGTCTGAAGTCAGTCACTGACAATCAGTGTAGACAACATTGCATGAACCACTGGTCTGACATGGTAAAAGGCAGCTTCCTCGTACTTAACATTACTGGCCAACCTCTGAGCTTCAAAATCCTATTATGCATGCTATTGCCTTGTTAATGATGTCTGTGGGATTAATTCTATATTGTTGCTTTTATTCTTCTATTGATGAATTTACATTCCTTTATTTTTAAGGAAAACATAGTACACATATAGTATAAATAAATAAATAAATAACCAATCTGTTTTGCACGCAAGGTAAGTTTCCTTTCCTCTATGTTTTTCTTTCATGGTTAAGCTACAATAGAAGAACATTACCTCCTTTTAGCACACCTGTTTACAGCAATATATCATATTAGATATCCTAATAAAAACATTCTATGCAAATCATATGTTTATTTCAGGCCAGGAAAGTTGATATTTTAGTTCATATGGCAGATTTCTTGTATCATGTTGCAGTTCTGACAATATGCTTGGTGTGGAAATAAGTTTGAAAAAGTATATTAATAGCACCTCTTCAGGCAGTGATTTCAAGGAGACACACGGAAAATGTTAACTCACCAAGATACCTCAGTGTAGGGAAAAAATGGACACTAGAGCAGCCTTCCCAATCGGATATCTTCCAAATAATTAGGACCACAAATCCCAGATTTCCTGATCACCTTACTCCTGATGGAATTTGAAGTCCATGAAATCTGTGAGGTACAAAGATGAAGAAAGCTGCACTAGAAAGTCTGAGCTCTTACTGTTAGCTTTTTCATCACTTTCATTTCTTTATTGCATTGTGTTTTTCACAATGATAATAAAATGTTATGCAAACGGAACAGGGATAACAGAAGTCACTGACATAGTTGATACAGAAGATGGACAGGGACTTGACCTTGAAATTCAAGCACATAAACTACTGTGCTTGCAAAACGTCTTTTGCATTTCCCCTGCAGTTCTATCCCTTGCATATCCAAATAGACCATAACCCTGGAAAGCAGCTGCTAGCCACCTTAAAGAATACTGAGCTAGAGGAGCTAGTTATTTAATGTTGTAGAAGGCAGTGTCTTATCCACCCTTTCACAACACATTCATCACTACATTGTTTCATCTTGCAAGGAAGCCAAGCAACTTACATGGTGCATTTTCTCTCCATTTGATAAGCTTGTGAAGTCTGTTCAGCTGAGAGATAGTGACTAGATCAAAGCCACCCAATGAAGTTCATGGACGAGTGTGAAGCAGAAACCAGATCACTCAAGTCCCAGTCCAACACTTTAACCAAGAAACAGCATTGACTCTATTCCAAAAGGATATTCAAAGTGGCTAACTTGTGAAATGATAGTGAATTACAGAAACACAGAAGGAGATGGGAAAGAAACAAGAAGCCACACATTCAAGCCCCTGGAATTCATTGGTTTCCCAGTTTGTTTTAACTTCTTCTGGAGGTAGAGTACTAGAGCTTTCCCAGATTGTAAACATCCCCCTCTTTGTCAAACTCATTCTCTGAGACTGGGCAACCAAAATGTAGCCAAAATGGCACCTTTCATGAAAAAAAGAAGAGATTAATACACCTGGATGAATACCAAATTTTACAAAAAGGCCTACAAAGTGGGCCCCTCAGAGTAACCAGTGTACACTCAGTCCATGCTCAATAGGCATGGAATACTGTCTAGGTTTTGGAAGAGCAGAGCAATGGAATGGAACTGCAGAATCTTGGGAAAGAGTCTGCCTGGCTAGTCCCCAAAGAGATGTATGCCACAGTGCAACATTTTGTTGAAGGTAACTATGTGCTGTATGTAAAAAGAGAATATTGTAATAAGCCATACATTTTAAATACTGACAGTAGGATTGGAGCCAGTTTAAATACCTATTCTGGCATGTTTAATCTGGTTTGGAAGACAGCTTCTCAGTGGTTCTGTGTCATAGAAAACTAGCTGTATGAATAACTTCCTACCCTTTACAATATGGTCATGCCCATATTGAATTGACTAGGCTTTTTGCAAACCCATCAGTATAAGTTTGCTAGGGACACACACGGGGAATCATTCAGACAACCAGTTCACCTGTTTTTGTCAGGGTTCATAAATTCAGGTTTATAAATACATGGGTGTGTTGGGTGGTGAACACTAAGGGAATAAGGCTTCCTGACCATATGGCTTTTTTTAGGTAGTGGTGGTCTTTCCCAAGAGGCAAAGTTAAAAGTGATTTTATGGAAAACAGGTTAAGAAAAGGATTAATGGGATGAACTGCCCCACTTTAGAGTCTGGCAGCCCCTCCCTGTGTTCCATTCCTCTCCTCACTTTTCAGAGGGAGAGGAGTTACGGTATATCTTTCCACATCTTGTGACCAGAAAGACACACGAGGGTTTCTCTGGAGGCCCTCTTTCAAAGCTTCCAAGTAAGCTGTGAACAGCTGCCATCAAGATAAGGAAAAGGGACAGAGTAGGCAGCTCAGACAACCTGTTCCTTCTGGAAGGTTTGGACCACCTTACTTGGCATTGTCCCTCCACTGCATGTAACAGCAGAGGAAAGGTTCTCCTAGCACATGCAGATGCAATGGTTGGATGACTCTGTCTTTCTCCAGATCCAGCTCCCAAACCAGCACTGGCTTCCTTTCAGGCTATTGCAAAATGCCAGCCAGATCATGCCAGAATTAATCAAGGGACCCATCTCATCAATTCCATCCAGCTGCTTAATCTTACTGAAAATCTGGCACTCGCTCTTGCTGCCAACTCCATTTGCTTTCTGTTTATATTTTAGTAGCTACAAAGTGGACTCTGGTCATGCATTGAGGCCAAACATTGATAACCAAAACCATGAAGTATTACAGAGTAGCTGCAAGAGATGTTACATCATCCAGTCAAGGTATGGCTATTTTGTTAGGCTTGATCTTTCAATGCAGTTGACCATGGTAAGGGCTTCTAAAGTAGAAGAAGCCTTCTTAGAGGAGGAGGAATGTGGAAAAGGGGAAGAAGGAGGTCATTGTCCAGACAGTATTTCTTCTTTCATTTAAAGAAATGAAGATGTCCTTGTTTCTTCTTCTGCAAGAAAGGAGACAAACTTCCAGAACACCGAAATTTTGTGAGAAACAACAGGTCATTAGGAAATAACATGCTGATGGAAATCAATAGGGGACTTGCACTGAAGGAAGCTGAAAGAAGTTGTGCTTAAGTGTATTTTAGGGGTGCCACTGCCAATCTTGGGTGCACTGGTAAAACTGCCAACACAAATTGAGTGGTAAGAGAAATTCCAGAGACCAGTGCCTATACATGACAATTTCAATTTGGCTGGTTCACACATACATGTAATCCCAAGAGCTTTTTTTTTAACATATGTAAATCAGTCATTATAAAGAAGACACCACAGAAAGGAGGTTGACATCACTTAACTTTTTGCCCAGAGTAATGTGTATCAAAGCAGTCAGTTCATACATGCAACCATAAATAATTGTGAGGAGCGAAGAGATATATCATGAGCTTAAGTGGACTCCAGGGGATAGTGGAGGACAGGAAGGCCTGGAGGAATGTTGTCCATGGGGTCGCAATGGGTCGGATATGACTTTGCGACTAACAACAACAGCAACAACAAAGTAATATGTATGTATGTGTAAAAGAAGCCTTGGATTTAATAACCTCCACTGATCTAACCCATCCTTGTGTTACACACAAATTGCATTCCAAGTGAGATCAGTCTGGTTGGAAACTGCTGGGTTTAGAGGTGCTGGCATTCAGTCCAATGAACTTCTGCTGTTGCATAATAATGTGAAACTTTCTGAATGTACAGGCTTTCTTAATAAACTATACTGAGGTAACACTTGCAAAGTTAGTGGAAGGCTAGCAACAAATCTGACAGGAGTGTTATTCCCCACCTGTCAAACTGGCAGAGATGTAGCACTCTGCATCGCTTGCTTTTAAAATAGATAACTAGCAACATAAGAAAGAGATCCAAAACTGAAGCTAAATACACATCCTTTTAATGGTAGAGAACAAAGCTCTGCACATTGTGCTATGCAGGTTGCTGGTTTGTTTCTGAGCATAATTTGAAGTATTGGTGATTTCCTTTGAAGTCTTAGGTAGTTTGAATCCAGGTTACATGAAGAATCATCTCTTCCTGGACTACTCAGGATGTAGGAATGAGAGAGAAATGCATTTAGTTCACTTTTGAATGTGAATTTCTCCATCAGTGATAGTTTTTTCCAGTTTGACTAAAGCAGTACATCCACTCTGGGTGTCAGAATGGACTTTAGCCTTGGTGTTGAACCTGTTTGGGAGTTGTGGTTTAGCAAATTGCAGGCAAAAATGTGTACATTAGGCCATATTGTATACAGAAACTCATGTATTAGGAGGATTGTGCAGAAAATTTTTTAGAAATGTTCATGTAAACTTAAAAACTCCTCACCATTTGAACAACTGAACTTGAAATGAGAAACTGAGAGGAACGAAAACTGAAAGGCAAATCTAGCTCTACACGGAAGCTGCCTCAGTTCTCTTGGAAAAGCCTCTCCCAGTGCATGTCATGAGACGGCTTAGCTGTGGTGCCTGGAGAAGGGATGTGTGAGAAATGCTTTGTGGGAATGCATCAGATTCTCTAGGCTTGTCTCCCTGGACTCTGGTCTGCTTTATTGCAGCCCTGAATCCAAGTTCCTGGCAAGTGCACCGAGTGTTTGCATGACACTCACAAGGAGGGGACTCCTGTGCAACTGCTGTCCAAGCAGCATCCTTCTTCTGCACCACTTGCAGCAGCTCCGCTTGTGCTGCTGCTCCTGACATGAAAGAAAGTTGTGCAATCTTCATTCTGAGAGCACTGGCAGGCTTCCTCCCAGCTTGGCTCACTTTCCAAGACTGAACCAAGCCTGAGAGGAACTCTACCAATGCTGGAGGGGCAGATTCTGCTGAGCTTCATCCCAACCCTAGTCTCGGCCCATTAGAATAAAAATAAAACCAATAAGTTTATCAGGTTACAAAACAACATAAATAAAAACAATGATTTCTTTGGGATGTGGGAGATGCATCTACCCATGTGAAGAACCGAATCCAACCTGAAACATCCCTCCTTTCCTCCTTTTCAGCAAAGCTTTTGACTCCAACCTCCTGCTGTTTGAAGGTTAGATGGTGGAAAAAGCAAGGACTTCTTAATCAGTCCACTCATTTTGCTTGTCCTCTCCTTACAGGGTCAAGGAAATCCCTTTCCATCTGCTCGTCCCTCCAGCTCTGACATGTTTCCCTCCTTTTCCAAGGCAGGCTAGTCCTCATGTCCTGCCTGAGAATCTTCACCAGGTAACTTTGCAACAACTAAGTCATCTGCCAGCAGTGCCCTTCTGCCTCTTCAGAATGGAGGTGTCTCAGAATCTGTCTAAGCAGAAGGTAGAATGTGAGAGCTGCGCCCTCTCTCTACACAATTGGCCAGCATGAGAAAGAGGCCTTTCTCAGTGGCTGCATTCAGATTGTGGAATACCTTGCCCCAAAAGATCTATTGACACTCTCTTTCACTGACTGGTTAAAACCTGCCTATTCCAGCAAGCACTTGCCTTGCTGGGAAGCTGCTTTCAGTAGTTGACCCTAATTTTAGAATTACTGAGTCTCACACCATTTTTACGTTTGTTTTTATTTCTTTAATATAATGCTTTTGTTTAATTGTAAGTTACTCTGTGCAATTAAAGTGCATTGGAAGGGCAGTGCATTGGAAGGGTACATTTTCTAAATGAACAAACAAGTAATCTCTTTTGAGGTATGAGGGTCAATAAACTTGCCAATATCTGATTTCCAATGATGCTTTGAAATTGCACAAAAGGAAGTACAGGGCTAAATGAATGATAGCATGATGGGACTAAGGCCACCGGAATGCTGATACATCTCAAGAATTGTCAAGAATTGATGCTTCTGTTTACTATGTTCAAAGTAAGTTCAAAACAATATTTTCACTTACAATGAGATATGGTGATAAAGAGTCTTAAAACATTCAGGTTCATGAGAGAAGGAAATGTGGTATAATTTACCTTCATGTTTTAGTGCTCCTGCAGAGACAGTTCATTAATCCTGTCACTCATTGGTTTTCTCAGGATTATGCCTGCAGTCAGCATTGTCAAAGTCACATTGCCTGAATGTCAGGAACTTAACACGCCTAGAATAGACATGTAGGTATGAAGCACACTACAATACTGGTGAACAAGAGAATGAAGTTTGCCAACTTTCTAGAGGACTCTGATATGAAGTGCACAGCGATGGCTCTGAAGCAAAAGATTCAGGACACATATTTACCAAGTTCTTCCACACACACAGGGAAGAGGAAGAAAAAAGTACTCATCTTTCACTCTGAGTTTTATTAGACCCACATATCTAGGGAAGTGAAGATAAATGTCCTGTGAAGTAATGCAAAAGGAAAGAAACTCAAATACTAGGAATAAATATCACCTGTCAATTGGGAGGAAACCTAATGGTGGCAGCTCGTCACATTTTCATGGCATGTGGTATGACAGACCAAGAACTTACAGAGATGTGTCAGGGCTAAGCTAATAGCCAACCACTTTGCCTCAGAACAGAAAGAATCCATAGACAGCAGCCAGGGCTGGGGTACAGTTGGCTATAAGTCTTGAATTATAGTAGCAGGCACCAGAATGACTTAGGGAAAGACACAAAGTGATATTCTCTACTCCATTTTTCTTCACGGATATATCTTCAGTGGAGAAAGAAGAGTTTTCCTTCATATGGTGATAATTTATTACGTTTCTGTTCCTCACAATAGACCAAACTCTCTGGACACTTTACAGAAGATTTAAACCTTAAAATTACAATATAAAACCTAATATGACAATATTTGCATATAAAAGAATAAACATCCTGGACAATGCTGGAGTAAGTGCCTTCTTATTCAGGGGTTGTTGTGATTCTGATCCTCAAAGTGCTTTACAAGTGCAAGCCACAGAGAAACACTGTTGTGTGGTTAGTGACAATTACAATATCATACAACACTAATGTCTTTTCGGATGCACAGTTCTGCACATTTGCTTGTGAGTAAGTCTCACAGAATGTGATAGCACTTACTTCAGAATAGATGTGTATAGGATTGCAGTGCTAATTGAATATCATCCCCACTTAGGATATGCTGCACCTTTCTCAAGGCAATCCACAAAAAAAGGGAACTAGATAGAGAAAATGTACAATTCTGTGAACCTTTCTCTCTTTGAGGGCAACAATGAAGAAAAAGGTTTTACCATAAGAAATAAATACAAGGCATTTTGGGATGCCATTTATTTAACATCTTCCTGGGTTAACAACAACACAAAAGGGCCTAGTTGCATTTGGGGTTATTTTTAACCCCAGGCAAAAGTGCTTCAAAGAAGAAAAGTGCTGCATCTGAAAGTCTTTGTTCTGGCTGAAATTTTCCATCAGGAGGTTTCAATCAATATAAGAATGGCTTTCATCTATCAGCAAGTGCACTTAATTTAGTTTTTAATCCTTCCTGAGGCTATGCAAAACAAGGAAATCTGCATAACAGTACAAGGCCATTGACTTTGTCTCTTAACAGCAATGGTTCAGCCTACTGCCTTTACAATCAATGGATTGCAAATCTGCTTGGTGGAGAAGAGCTCAGCCTTAAAAAGAAACCTCAATGTCTGTATGGAGACTTCACTTATTCCTTCTTTGGGGTCTATTGCTTGGTGTGCCCCACATGGGTATTCCTGTAGAGATCATGGGGTACTTTTGTTTTTTAGGAGAACAATTCATAAAAAGTGGGAAGCTAAAAGTTGTGGATATTTTAGACTAGGCATCTTGTGACTTCTTGGATCAGAAGAACAAGTCAGTAGGACTACATATATGTAAGTTACAGAACAGAATGTGAGCTAGGGGGACAATCAGGTATAGCAAAGGCACCTCCTCAGTGCTCCCACAGGTATCCTTGGAGAAATCGCCAGAGTGCCTCATCACTACTTGCCACTGGAAACAGGGTAAGGAAAGTAGGCAAGGAGGCATCTCTCAGATACACTTGAGAGCAGCTGCCATTAGTGCTTGTCCAGAGCCACTTGGACGGAGTAGCAGGCCCATTTCGCTACTCACATCCAGCAGCTCTACAGCAGCTTGGTCACCCCTAGGTTTACATGAGACTTTATATCCAGGGTGGTTCATTGACCCTACCACAAGCCATAGATTCCTGGGGTGTCTTAGAAAGCTAGATAAGTCACCTTAAATAGCCATGGTGAGGTCAGACAACACACTACAACACCTGGACATATAAGATCGGTTTAGAATTTTATGTAAAACCAGCTGTTTAGTTAAGGAGTGATTAAAAAAAACCTCTAGACATTGCCTGAGAGTCCATGAGATGGTTGATTCCCAGCTCTGAGTCTGGAGATGGAACGCCAACCCTGAAGCTGAGGATCAGCTCTGATCCTCTTCCTTGCCTTGTCACAGCCAGCCTGGAAAGAACTGGCTGAATGTCTGACCTCAGGAAAGTGGTCTCAGGAATTGGTTAAAGGGAGCAAGGAACCGAAGGAAGCAAAACTGGACCAAGTATCACGTAGCTCCTGAAGCAGCTCCAGCCTCCTCCTCTCCCCATTTAGGAGTGCCTAAATGGCTGAAATCTGAAGTACCGTGAAAATGGAAAGAAGGTACAGGGAGGTGAAGAGCACCTCTGCTCTTCTCCCACTCTGCACTGGGTGAGCAAGAGCCTTTGAGTTCAGAGGCTTATGCATCACCATATGAATGCAGCATTAGACTATAACAGACATAGCTGGCAAATATAATCAAAATTCATAGCAGACATGATTTGAATTTAGCATTCTGCCTTCATAGAAAATGTTTCATTCAGGAATTGTAAACAGATGTTTTAAAATTGTCCAGAATTCATCCTATTTTCTTCCACATCTATAGCTCCTCAGTCTCCTGTTATTGTAGGTGGAACTCCAGAGCACATGACAGTCAGTGGAATCTGTCACTGGTAGTGCCCGACAGGAGGGCATGCTTAATTGCCACTGTGTGCTAAGTAGGGGAGAGCACTGCTTACAGGCACGAGGTGGCCAAGTTTGGATCGATCATGTTGCTGCTCCCTAAAGAATGCTGCTGCTACCCATTCCACCTAAATAATTTGAAACTTTGCCAGTTCTTGTAAGTTTGGCACTCAGTGGCATTAGCAATAGCCAGGTCATGCACTGGTGGAGGCACTTGATCAGAAAAATAACTCTTAGAAAATCAAAGGTACCTGTGTTGACTGTAAATAAAATACCCAAATTCTATCAGTGGAATGCCTCTCTTAGGTCAACCAAAATTCAAATGTGCAGTTTTCCAAAATCTCTAGATTTCTTCATTTTTTCATGGATGGTTGTGAACATGCTCAGAGACCTTCAGCTATTGTGTGGTATCAAAATTAAATGTTGATTATTATGATGATGATACATCAGGTAAGATGTTACAGCTGACTGACCCAATTATAAGGAAAGGTCTTTCCCTCAACCTCAGGCTGAGATTTGTGCTTGTCTGAATAAATGTACCAAGGGAAGATGAGGGAGCCAAGAGTCTAAAATGAGAAACGTCTGAGATACAATGAATCAAGGAATAGAATAATTCACTTGAATCAAGAATTTTTGTGCTTTGAACAGGGATCAAGCTTTTGTTTCATTTTTAAACTACATGTTTTAATTAGTTTTCCCAGTGCTGGCACATTTGTGCTATCAGCAACCACTCTTTCATGAATAGCCACTGTTGGATTGGAAAACATTTGGATCAGCTCCCAAGCTTGTTGAAGCATTTTCTCAATTTTTGGATATGGTAGAGGATGGGACCTTGTTGTCTAGGGACCACAGTATTGCAGCTAAAGAGAATTTATTAGCTTAGCTTATTATTTTGTTAAGTTCTTTAAAAGAAGAGGTAGAATCATATACTGTACATTAAATACTTTCTCAATTGGTAATACATATTTTGCCCTGGACAAGTTTTGAAAATCTAACAATATTTCAGAGATATCTGAACGGCTCACTAAGATTTGGAAAACTGTCTGGTAATAATGTTAACATATGCTATAAGAGCTTCTTCTAGCCCTCAAGCAGATAAATTTAGAGAGAGATAGATATTGTTTGTTATAGTTTAGAATAATACATGAAGGCAACATGCAACCTTATATCTTCCAAGTAATAGTCTTTTGATAAATCATTACATATTCTGTTACCTTTGTTATTCTATCTATTCAATAAATATTACATTTATAAAGTAGTTCTGGAGTTCCTAATGATGCATTGCATAGTTTCATATAAGGGTTTATTTTGGGGGTGGGAGGAAAACAAAATATTTTTCTTTTATTTTTTAAATATAGTCATATTAGTAAAAAAAAAAAGTTTGGAAATTAGTTTATTTTGTTTCAGTACTGCTCCAAAATCACAGCAGGTCACTCAGTCCCGGATAAATTAACTATTAATCTTGGAAAATAATATAGTCTCCTGCCAAGGAAAAGTAATGTTAGATATGGTCATTATGATGGAGCCACCCTAACAATACATCTCTGAAAACTATTGAGAATAAAATGCACATATGATAGCCCTTTTTTCTTATCTAGAGGACTTTCTCTGAAATAGTTGTGACTATACTGCTATACCAATAGCATAACAACATACCTAACTCATTATTCACCGAATACTCTGCATGGTAGATTGAGTGTTGTTTTGACTTTGAGACTCAGCCCTCCAAAACACTATCCATTGTGTTCACCCATCAAAGAATGCAAAATATTCTGCATGTCAACAATCCCATTAAAAGTTAATAGCAATATTCACAAGTTTGAAAAAATAGCTGACTTGTTTGCTGTGTTTAGCTATAATATTCAGGATATACATAAAGAAAACATATAAGTGTTTATGCATTATACTTGCATTTTTTAATGCATCATTCAAGTCCTAAATTGAAAGGCACATCACTTAGCAATGCTATCAGCTTATGCATTCAGAACCAAGTAAATTCAGTTGCACCCAAGTCCCACAGGCATCAACTTACATTGTCTAGTAGATTTTTTAAAGGTCAGTTTTGATTAACATCCCACTGATTTCAGCAAGCCCAAATAATTATTAGAGCCAAATTGTTTTGGCAAATCTCCAACCAACTAGGTTTGCTGAAACATCCCTATCATTCCTCACTCATAAGCATTATTCATTAACAGTGTAATACTGTATATGCTTATACAGAACTAATCTCCATTCAACTCAGTGGGATTAATCTTCAGGTAAGCATGCACTGGATTGCAGCCTATGTCTCTATATAAGAAAGGAATGAATATCATGTCATGGACAATTTCAAACATAATATTATCATAATGTATTCAACCCTCAAATTCCACACAGAAAATAATTCAATTAAATAGTAAATCATGGTGTTCTGCTCGTTGTTCTTCTCTATGCTCACATATTCCTAAACATGTTTCACTCACAGTTGTTTCACTGACATCTTCCACAATTGTCCCTTATCACTTGTCGAGAGGTGTGGTAATATATCTCCAACCTGGTGCTTCTCAGGTGTGCCGGCTGGGAATCATGGAGGCTACAGTGCAACACAACTGGAAGACATCAAGTTGATAAAAGTTCATGTATAAAGTCTCAGCCTCAATCACAGCCAAATCTGGATAAAAAGGAAGTTAAGTAGAAGGGCTAGGAAGCCCACTCCAAACACCTTAAGAGTCCTTGACTTCCGGAGCAGACAATTCAGGTGGATTAGAGCAGGCTTCCTCAGCTTCATGCCCACATGAGTTATAGGATTTTTTTTCTGTCTAGCCATGCCTTTAGAAGAAGCATGGAATTAAAGCATTATTAAAAACAGTCAACAATGATCTCTTCAAACAACCTTCTGCTTGCAAGACCATGTGTTCAGTTCTACCACTGACCTATCTTTTTGTTGCTCTATTCCTTGGATTATTACTATCATTTCTAATTTTGTTGAAAAAGCAGCAATCTCTTTCTGCTGTTAAAACAACTGTAAAAATCGCATTGTCTGCAGTGAGTCAGAATCTGCAACGTAACAAATAGATCATAATTCACTGAGTTAAATTGTGCAATTCAAAATGGCGCTATAAAACCAACCAACCTTTGGAAAGTATATAGTTGCCATATTTAACTCACTGACCTCAAGCAGCAATAAACTTTTCAGGAAAAATGGGGAAGTGCCCATATTCTGCTTGGCTTCTTTCTAATTTAAGAGTTTGTGTCAGGTTCTCATATTTATAGCACAATATACAACTTTGCAGATTGTGTCATTAACTTCTTCAGATAAAGCAGTGCACCAAAACTTGGGAGGCTGATATCATATTGGGTGTGTCAGAGATGTGCGCTGCTGTCATGTAAGGACTTTCAACTAGATCATGCTATGATTAGATTAGATGAAAACATTAGTATTTGCATAGAGGAACACTATGAAAATAAGCTGTGCAGTGTAGGTTGTTCAACAAACAACCCAGGGCGCACCCCACAGTTGATCGGGTTCATTGTGGCTCATACTTGCACCCCTTCCTCCTTGCTTCTCCCACCGGTATCTCAGTTTCTTCATGGCAGAACCTGGCATGTGTCTGTCTCCTTAATTTAACCACTACTTTTTTCATTCATTGCCATGTTCTTCCCTCCCTCCCCTCCCCTCCCCCAGTATTTAAGAATGTGCTAGGAATCCATTTTAGGGGTCAGAACCTAAAGAATCAGATTGTTCAGGTTTGGCTCCCCAGAAACTAGCCCACTTTGTCCTGGTTGTGAGTCTGATTTCTCTGGAAGCACACCTAGCATTCACATGGCACCTGCCAGGAATGGGGCCCCATGTGAAAGGGGAACAAGTCGTGTCCTTCTTCTGTGTCATGTGATGCAGAAGAAGGTCCCTAGTTGCCCAGTTTTCATTCAGTGAACAATTGCAGACTTCCTCCCAGGTCAGCTCATGTTCCAAGTGCAGGCAAAGCATGAAAGGAAGTCTGCGAACACTAGAGGGATGGCGTCTACAGAGCTTTGATACTTCCCTAACTGGGGTCATATTTTTCCTTTTTGGCCACTGAGAATTGTTCAACTGTGTTCATATTTATTTATTTAAGAGTTGGTCTGGATATGTGCAAGAACACTCTAATGACTCTCCAATACAGCATGTGTAGTCTTTTTAAATCAATTTCTCTAGTCTGTTTCAACTGTCAAAGGGAGCAGTGAAGTGGAATAGGTAATATACATAGAAATTGACAAGACAGAGCTGTGTATAACATAATTTGCATGTTCCCAGGGTCCAACTGCCTAACTGTCCACTGAAAAGTCAAGGGGAGGACTGGGGAAAGTAGGAGCAGTGAGGCAGGTGGAACATGGGAACACTTAGCAATGTCACCTTCTCAATTTTAAATGTTGAACTGACATTTCATAGTGCCCTCCATCTTTTCCACACTTCACTGAATCTCCAGCTACTCCAGAAGAGCTCCTTGATTTTTCACAGAATTTTTTAGAGCACTTCCTGACAATCCTACCAAAAATACTAAAAGATATGCAAATGTAGTGGTGGTGATGTAAATGCAGATGAATTTGTGCACCTGTCAGGGAACTGCAGTAACTGCAGCAATAAGTGTACCTAAAGGAGTTCAACATTTAAAAGTTTCATGTACGTTACCTACCTCACTGCAGTGCTCCCTTTGGCTGCTGACTAGACAAGACTGCAGGTACTGAACAGTCTTAAGGATGATCTGAAAAAAGACCAGCAATAATAATAATAATAATAATAATAATAATAATAATAATAATAATAGTAGTAGTAGTAGTAGTAGTAGTAGTAGTAGTAGTTACAAAGCTGATTGCACAATTTACTGGAACTGAAAAAAGGTGAAGAACCAAGAAAGGTTGCTCTAAGTGCTCCTTTCAGAATCAGTTGAGGGCTATCACTGGTGGCCATGGCAGTGAAATTGGGGGGGAAAGTGTGTACATGTGTGTGGAGAGGGAAGCAGTCATGCTGAATGGCTCACTAACTGATCTCCACAATCCACAATTAAACTGCTGTCCCAGACTTGGAAGACACAGCAACCCACTGTGAATCACACAGCCCCTAGAACAAAAGCATGGGTCATCAGGGTGGCATGTTGCTGAAAGAATAACCCACCCCGCAGCAAGCAGTCTGAATTCAGATCACATGACTACCTGCCCATGATGTGTCGGAATGCCATGCGAATCTGGTCACTGGCGGGAACAAGTTGTTTGATTCTAAAGCCAGGAAATCTAAATTCTTCAACTAAGAATAGATTCTAGAGCTCCATGAATGTATGGAACATTTATGTATGTTCCCTACATTTGCTCATTTGTTTTGCTAGCAAAACTGGTTTCAGTTAAGAATTATCTAAGTCAGTGCAGCCACAGAATTCTATTTTTTGATTCCAAAGTCTCAAAGGAACAGTAACAAATGAATAAACAAAGGCTTGATTGTAAATACCTTGTGCCTACAGCTCATGGCCCTGTTCACTAGGAGCAACGGGACCTCTGAGTATTCACAGACTCATCACTGATACACATGGTAACCTCATGGAATATCTCCAAGCCCACTTCTGTTTTGGCAGCCCCTTGCTCTTTTTTGACAAATGTATTTTAATCCAATGTCTCTGTTTTTATTATACAGTATTTCAGGGAATATTGTTTTATTTCCTAGTTGGTTTTAATTGTCCTTCATCACCCTGCATGGTGCAAGTAGATAAATTTGAAATGGATGTAGTAAAATCTACTGGTCAATTGCTTTCTATGTGCCTTTAGACAACAGCCATGGATGTATTTCCAGTCATCAGACATCAAAATATTTACATAATTGTGTAGGTGCATGTGCACCATATACATTTCAGCATTAAGTTTCCTGGGCCCTGGCAGCAAATAAACAACATCAGAAGCTTTTGTTTGGCTTCACTGAGAATAACCCCCCAGGGGCACAGAGTGCAGAAACACAACAGTCTAATGGGGTGCCTCTGCACCACGGGGGGGGGGGGGATCATGTTTCCACTGCAGCACCTGCTGCTCCCCAGAACAGTACAAGGGGGAGTCAACAAGGTACAAATAAGGTAGCATTGATCCTTTTGGCCCTCCAGAGCTGCTGCAAACAGGCTTTTAAAATACTTCTTGTATGGGAAGGAGGTGCAGCCTGTGGCAGGGAGGGGAATGGCTCCAATTTCTCCTGAGGTTGTCCACTCCCGCAGTACAGTATGTCCTCTCTTCCTCTCCCCATCACAATGGAAGACCTTTCTCTAGTATTAATCACTTGCTTTCAGTTATTTTTATTTAATATCCACCATGCCATTATAATATTTGTATATTGTACAGATCTCAGCACTGGTGTTGAGAGAGAGCCGGGGGAAGAGGGAGGGAGAGCAGTGAATGAGAGGACAAGTGAATAATGTTTGTCCTGCATTTCAATTTCTCACACCTCCTCCACATACCACCTCCATTCCTAGCAAATACAAATGTGTTTCCTATCTACATGCCAATGAAGCAAAAGCAATTTAAGCTCCGTTTAACAGTCACAGTTATTCAACCAAACCTTCTCATCTTCAACCGCTTATACAATTTGAAATATTTAACCTCTTGCTTCCCTTAGAAGGAAGGCGCTGAATTTAAACCCAGGAAAGTGAAGCACTTAGCACAAGCTACAAACTAGTTGTGTGTTCCTTTAGGCACAGGGAACTACTGAAGGCTGGACACAGTACACCCCTCTAGAGCCAGTGATTGCAACAATAATTTTGCAATTTGAAGGCATGAGTTGCTCTGTTTTATGGGTGACTTGTCATTTTCTATTCACTTAGCAGGAGAAGCTTAGCTTTGCATGGCAGTTCCCAAAGAGGCACCACCATTATTGGAATGCGGCCAGCCATGGATAGAACTGGGTGAGAATATTGTTTCAGATCAGGTCTGATAGTTTCCCCAAATTTCCTTATTTGGGGATTTTGGGTGCTTTGTGTTGTTTCGTTTTAAAACAGAAACTTGTCCATCCAGGCCCATGGATTTGAGTGCTCAAGTCTTAAAAGCCTGGCTTTCAATCCCAGGTGAATTCAAGCATGTTAGTGCTTAACAGTGCTTAATCTCTTTTTTCCTCAAAGCTCCTCATCTTTTAAGAGTTACATGGCAGGCAGATACATCAAGGCTTGCTCCATGCTGGAAATCACTGTGCCTATTCAATTTGGCTTGGAGTGAATGGATGAACCAAGGTGGATATGTTAACCAAGGTGAAGTTACTGCTTTACCTCTACCCAACTACCTTTACCTCTACCCAACTTTGACAAATGTCATTATGCTTCCTGCATGATTACAGATGTCTATAAAATGCCTGATTAACAATAGATATTGATTATATTGTGCCTTTTATGATCCGTTAAGTAGCTATATTATCATGTGAGTAAAACAAACAAAACAAGAGACCATGGAGTGATCCTTTTCAAATATAGGTTTGCTGTTAGAGACTACAGTAATGTAATACATACCCTATTTTTAAATGCTAAGCTTAAATCACAGCATTTCATTTTAAAACATCTTTAAGCACTTGCTTAAATATGCACTATGGCAATCAATCTCACTCTCACACCAATAACCAACATTTGTAGATGCACTTGCTTGTGCAAAGGAAGGCTAATATAGAGAGACATGCTAGGTGCATTGCTTTAACCTTGGCAGAGAGATGTCACCTGGGATCATCCTTTGTGGAAAGATAATATGATCCAGCAAGAGCTGCTCCTATCATCTCTGCTGTATCTGTTATGTAAGCCTGCCTGGCTTGCTTCTCTCTGTGTCTTTGAGCAGCTTTGTGGCTGGACTTCTTTTGCTAACCAGCAGTTCCAAATCAGGTGAATGTGAAAGGGATATTGCAAGAAGGGATACTTCAGAATGTTGACATTATCACAAGAGTTCTTATAATCATTAGGATACCTCTGTGGTTGTGCCACAGAGGTATCCTCTGATGATGCAAATATTTTAAAGATATACCTAGCATGATATTCTTGATCATCTTGGCACTCTTCACATTCTCTCTCTCTCTCTCTCTCTCTCACACACACACACACACACACACACACACACACACCCCACACATTTATTTGCATTAGTACATATCCAGGCAGGGGAACAAGTAAAAGATGTTTAGGCTGCAATCCTATAAAAGAAGTGAGTGTCCAGTAAGGCTTACTTGGGAAGAAGCCCAATTGACCTCAATAGAAATTACTTCAAACAGATATGTTTACTATTTCACTGTCCACTGTTGTTTTTTAAATGATCATTTCATACAGAATTGTTATTTATTAGTATTAGTATTGTTATTTATGCAGTGGCTGTGCTGAACCAGTGCTTGGCCGAGGTAATGGAATGGATGAGGGCCACTAAACTGAAACTCAACCCAGACAAGACGGAGGTCCTGTTGGTTGGCGGATCGGGCTTCGGAGAGGGTGGATTTGACCTGGTCCTGAATGGTGCAACACTCCCTCTTAGGGATAAGGTCCGCAGCTTAGGAGTACTCCTTGACCCGGAGCTTTCTTTGGAAGCTCAGGTGACAGCGGTGGCAAGGAGCGCCTTCCTGCAGCTTCGGCTGATCAATCAGCTGCGCCCCTACCTGGAGTACGACTGCCTGGCGACGGTGACACACGCGCTGGTGACTTCCCGCCTAGACTTCTGTAACGCGCTTTACGTGGGGCTTCCCCTGAAGACGGTCCGAACACTTCAATTGGTGCAAAATAGAGCTGCCAGGTTGCTGACGGGGACAGGGCATTATGCTCACATGACTCCAGTCCTCCATCAGCTTCACTGGCTTCCCATTGAAGCCCGGGCCCAATTCAAGGTGTTGATTATGACCTATAAAGCCCTAAACGGCTTGGGTCCTGGCTACCTGAACGAGCGCTTACGTCCGTATATGCCCGACCGCCCTTTGAGATCTGCGGGAGAGTCCCTTCTCCGGGAACCCTCCATGAAAGAAATTAGGAGAGTAAGTACTCGGAGGAGGGCTTTCTCTGCGGTGGCACCCAACCTATGGAATTCACTCCCCAAAGAGGTCCGCCTGGCACCGTCGTTACTGGTTTTTTGGCGCCAGGTAAAGACCTTTTTATTTAAACATCATTTTAATTGTTAAAACATATGATCTGGCCAGGGCAACTTCTTCTTCCTTCTCTTTTCTCCTCCTATATTATTTATTTACTTATTTTATACTGATAATTTTAATTTTATATTATTATGTTTGTAACTCAGTGTATTTTTTGTATTTTTGTATTTAATGGTAATTTATTATGTTCTATTGTATTTCAATGTATTTTATTGTGTTGTAAGCTGCCCCGAGGCTTCGGCAAGGGGCGGCATAGAAATGTAATAATAATAATAATAATAATAATAATAATAATAATAATAATAGTATTATTACATTGCATTTATATTTCCCCTTTTATCCTCTAGTTCAGAACCCAAGACAGCTTACATTGTGCTCAAGCACTCCATTTTATCCTCACAAGAACAACCCTGTGAGCTGGACTGTGCTGAGAGTCAGTGACTGGCTCAAAGTCTTCCAGTAAGCTTCATGACTGACTAGGGACTAGAACCCAGATCTCATGTGCCTCCAGTCCAACCATCTACCATCTTGCCATACTGGCTTTTCACAGCATCTATGGGATTTCCTAACATAAGAAGAATGTTTGAAGGTCACTCTAGCATTCTCACTAATTATGCAGAGCTGTACTGTCTTCTTATGAAGCTTCCCCTTCATCAATTCTCAAGAGACTTTTTTTCCTTAAGATGCTTGCTATAACCTTGGCTTTTTTTTAAAGGAATTCCATTTTCTGAAGTTGCAGGTTAATAACTGTTCCCTCAGTAGTCTGTGCTTTGCATTTTCTATTCTTTTTTCTGTGTCCAGACTGTAGTTTTACAAGACCTGAAGGAGTTGGAGAAAAGCTTTTAGTAATATATTCTGAAGGTAGACATAGAAAAGTCCAAAGCAAATGCTTCATTCTTGGCACAGGGAGAGTGTTTTGGCCAAAGGTCTTCTTTGCAATATCACTAAAATGTCTCTTTTAGAGAGTGTCCCCAGAAGGGTTAGGGTTAGGGACACAGATTTATTGGCTGATTTATATATGTAAATGCGAATTTAGAAAACTAACACAATGCATCTTGCAATAGTAGAGGAGACTGTAACTTATGTGCCTGGTCAGACTGCTATACAACTGCTGTCTGATGATGGAACTTCTAATCATTCCAGTGAGCTCAAGAGGTGATAAAACTGCACACCAGGGGCTTGCAGAAGATGAGTAGCCCATGAGCCCAAGAGATCTTCCAGAGACCTTGTGAACACATGAAGCAGAATGGGAACCTTTACCAAGCTGAGGAAGCCTTTTCAGCCATGCCAGGCATTCTTCATCTAACATTGCTTCTCCCCTGGCATACCAGAGGCCTTACAGTGAAATAGATGAAGCCCAACATGCCTGATTTGCAGGGTGGCCATGCCTCTTACATAATTTAGTTGACCCAGATGAATCCACTCCAGTGGGCAGACAATGGATAAATTTCTTTCTCTGCCAAAACAAAACTGATTCCACTTTCTTTTTCTAAGCAACTAGCAGAAAGCTGTCTCTTTGCAAAATAATTTCCCACAATAATATTAATTTTAAAGAGAAACAGAAAAGAGAAGTCTGTTTTAATTCAGTAGTTTGGGGGTAAAACAAACAAATGCAGCTTGGATTTTATCTCTCCATATCCTATTTCTATGTGTAATTCATATCAGAAAATTAGATTATGATTAACTACATTTCACTTAGTTCAAGCATTTAATTTTACAGCTAACATCAGGTGACATGTGCCATGTTTATTTTTATAATTTCTAACCTTTGAAATGGATGCAGAGACCAGTCTTCTATCTAGTTCAACCATTGGTCCATCTGGTTCAGTAGCACAGCAGTGAATTCTGAAATGCAAGCTCTCATCAAGAGAGCCTCCCAAGAAGGCTCCAAAATTGCAGGCAGCTGCATTGATCAATATCAACAAACCAGTTCCAGGAATGTTAATCTTCCAGGGGAAGGCTAAGCAAAGCTGAAGCAGAACTTTGCAAATTTTTGTAACGCCATTCAAGACCAAGCCATTGCTGAATATTTTACATTATAACAAGGAGTAATGTATTGTTGCTGGGAAAAATCCTCCCAGCTCCCAGCTACTATGAAGATTACAGCTACACTCAGAGGAAACAAGGAATTCTGAGTGGGTGGCGGATGATATCAGTGACCCTGCTGCTAATAAGCATGGTTGCGTTGTCTCCCTGTGAGCCCTGGCCCTATTGCACTACCAGCTATTATCTACAGGGGAGCCTCCAAGTACAGAACCTTCAAACTTAGAATTTGGACTAATGAAGTAAGGATATGACAAGCACTGCCTTCTTTCATTGCATAAATTATGAATAAATTATGAATTCCAGGTCATTACAGTTAAACATTCAAATGCCCAGTCACAATACTCCTTGTGTTACTGTTGATTTATAGGGGGCATGATAAAATGCTATTTTACTTTCCACCATGCTGCTCTGAATTCTTTTTTCAGTCTTGAATATTCCTTTCCCAATACAAGGAACTGAAAGATTACAATGAACTGGGGCAAATCCAAAGTCTACCCCATCTGGTTGCTTTGTACCAAAACAACAAGAAAAAGAAATGGCCAGAGGGTATTTAATTAAACTGAATATCCTGGGTTTATAGAGTGGGATCTCTCTCTCCCCCATCATGCCCAGTTTCTTTTGCATCCTAGATTTTAGCATGCAACTCTCACTGGCAGCTTGACACCCTCTGCAGAATGGCAGAACTGTTGTGCATAGGCGGACTTTATATTCAAATGCTGACTGGTTGCCATTATTTGAGAACTGGGAAACAAGTGCATGTATTTTTAAACTTATTATAGCACGCAACCTGCTTTTCTTGCTGCATGAGAAAAGTTTATATGAGAAACCTTCCAGTGCTGTACCAATGTTCGACTGGTGGCATTACAGTCTAGAATAGGCTAATTTGAGCAGAGAGAGGAGCTGGTGGCTTGCTGATCTGATTTTGCTGCCCAAGTTGCTTTTGACCGACTCAGTTTTTTCAGCCAATGCCATGAAGGTGATTCAAAATTGAGAGTGTTTCAAATTACATACAAATGATGAATTATCCTTTTATAAAAATTAGACTGGACTGTTTGCTGAAACCCTACCCTTTACGTCTCAGTTTGAAATTGGATCAGCTAATAAGTTTTATTACCTCATCCTCCATCAGAATATAACACAGTTCCTGAGCTTCTGCATCCTCTTGAATTTCTTGTGACATTTTCAGGAGTATGTAGAGCCTGAACTCTTACTCCAAATTGTGTAAGATCTCCAGCCCCAAATACCCTCCCTTTTTTCTGAGCTCTACCATTGTCTTGAGACAGATGTGTTGGTGGGCGCTGGGGGACTTTTGGGAAACCTCCATATTATTTTACTTGCTAAGTGTGCTGCAGGGTGAGAAACAAGAAAGAGAGCCTACAAATAGCAGGGAGTGGAGGGCCTCTGGTAGGCACTTCTGAGGCACTTCTGAGTTATAGTTTAATGAGCTCTTGAACTATGATCTGTTTACCATGAACTCAGAATTGCCCCCAACAAATTTTAGACTTCACTGCCTTCTGTATAAATTGGCCCAGTATGAATGTTATTGCATAATGTATAAGTGAGCAATAGTTAGGTCAAACCTGGATTCTGGAGAGTTTGTGAGTCTCTGTATCACCGAAATAACAAAATTTAGGAACAAGTCTAGAATATATAGTCTTAACCCTGTGCAGAACCTGTTGTTAAGCTTCTTAACAATGTGTGCACTTTTTCTTTTGTTTGGCCTTTAGGAGGGACTTTGGTATTATTTGGCTTTCATAAAGAAGCACATTCCTATTTTGATTGCTCTATTTTGTTTTTTGTTTTATTTTGATTATTACACATATACATGCTATTTCTCTTTACAATCATTTCAAATCATCATGCTCTTTTAGCCATACTCAGACACCCTGGATTAATCTATTAGTCATATCACATCAGATTCATTTTTGCTTCCAAACATATTCCTGCTTATGTTTCCCGACCTGTTTACATATGTTTGCTTGATTGTCTTGACATTTGGCAACAGAGATTCAATACTGATACAAGGGAATTCCAATTTTGGGATTACTGTATATAAATCATTTTTATATTTGGTGGTAGGGAGGACAAATTCTATGATGGAGCAGTCCTAGACAAGGTTAGTTGAGAAACAGTGCTATAGTTTCTATCCTGCACCAGCTAGTCTTGGTAGCGTGGTACACTGGTCACTGCAGCACTTTTGCCTGCCTAGACATACACAGGATTGCTCCCTCTCTCTCTCTCTCTTGCCACACACACACACACACACACCCCTGCACTATAAATCTTAATAAAGAATATTGGCTTTAATCTGCAGCAGATTAAAAAAAGTGTTTGATAAATAGTTGTCTGAAGGAGGAAGTGGAAAAATCCAGAATAGTGAAAAATGTCTTGAAGCAATGTTTTGAGCAAATATTCCTCAGCAAGATCAGTTTTCAAATATCAAATATTATTTTCTAAATATATGGATTCCACTTGGGGTATGGCCTAGTTAAGACTTTTCAGCATTTGGACCCCTGACAAGCAACACAAGTGGCGGAACAGGGGAAAGGAGGAAGGAGAGAGCAGAGAACTGAGAACCTGCTGCCCCCACCCCACGCCCAGGGCAGTTGCAGGACAAATGGCCAGCCGGCAGATGGACACATGTGGGGGCTTTCCCTCCTCTCCTGGGTCCCCTCCGGTCTCTCTCAAAACACATCTACTGTCATGGTCAGCTGGCAGAGACCTCGATGGAGATGCAAAGTCTCCTGGCCCCCTTTCACCCTCTCGCTTTCCCATCACTTCTTCCTTGATGTCCTCTGCAGAATCTCATAGCAGAGTCAGTGAAGAGTAATTGCCTGGCCTACTCACTGCACTTGTCCTTCTCCCTGCTTTTTTATGAGGGGGCAGGAGGAGCTGGCAATTATACTTTTGCCTTGAAAAACAAAACAATGTTCCCTTGCTCCAGGGAACGTATGCATAACTCACTGGGCTAAAAGACAAACACAAACACAAATGATTTCCCTGCACACATCTCCTTTGCACTTATCCAACTTTTCCTCCAGAAGCATCTGTGTGACACACCGTCATGTTTTCAATACAGTGCAAATTGTACTGCCCAATTTAGCATGTGCCCAAAACAGTAGTAAAGGAGTTCTGCACAAATAACACTCTTAAATGGAAGAGGTTCTGGTACAGATCCGGCCCTGTCAGATATCTTACATACACCATCCAGTTTATTTGTCTCATCTTGATAAGTGTTGTTAACATTTATGCCATGTTTCAGTTTCCACATGTGTAGTAGTATAACTCGTAACATTACAACCTGTGCTCACATACCTGGGAGTAAGTCCCCTTGAACTAAGTGGTATTTGTTGTTATTAGTCGCGAAGTCATGTCCGACCCATCATGACCCCATGGACAACATTCCTCCAGGCCTTCCTGTCCTCCACCATCCCCCGGAGTCCACCCAAGCTTACACCAACTGCTTCAGTGACTCCATCTAGCCACCTCATCCTCTGCCATCCCCTTCTTCTTTTGCCTTCAATTGTTCACAGCATCAGGCTCTTCTCCAAGGAGTCCTTCCTTCTCATTAGGTGGCCAAAGTATTTGAGTTTCATCTTCACCTCCATTTCTTCCCCATCTATTTGCCAGGAAGTAAGAGGACCAGATGCCATGATCTTAGTTTTCTTAATGTTGAGTTTCAAGCCAACTTTTGGACTCTCCTCCTTCACCCTCATCAAGAGGCTCTTTAGTTCCTCTTCACTTTCTGCCATGAGAGTGGTATCATCTGCATATCTGAGGTTGTTGATATTTCTCCCAGCAATCTTAATTCCAACTGGTGATTCATCTAGCCCCACCATTCTCATGATGTGCTCTGCATATAAGTTAAATAGGCAGTGTGACAGTATACGGCCCTGCCAAACTCCTTTCTCAATTTTGAACCAATCAGTGGTTCCGTGTCCAGTTCTCACTGTTGCTTCTTGACTCACATATAGGTTTCTCAAGAGACAAATAAGATGGTCTGGTACTCCCATCTCTTTAAGAACTTGCCACAATTTGTTGTGATCCACACAATCAAAGGCTTTTGCATAGTCAATGAAGCAGAAGTAGATGTTTTTCTGGAACACCCTAGCTTTCTCCATGATCCAATGTATGTTGGCAATTTGCTCTCTAGTTCCTCTCCCTCTTCGAAATCCTGCCTGTACTTCTGGTAGTTCTCGGTCCACATACTGCTAGAGTCTAGCTTGTAGGATTTTGAGCATAACTTTGCTAGCATGTGAAATGAGTGCAATGGTGCGGTAGTTTGAACATTCTTTGGCATTGCCCTTCTTTGGGATCGGAATGTAAACTGACCTTTTCCAATCCTGTGGCCACTGTTGAGTTTTCCAAATTTGCTGGCACATATTGAGTGTAGCATTTTTACTGTATTGTCTTTTAAGATTTTGAATAGCTCAGCTGGAATGCTGTCACCTCCACTAGTTTTACTGTTGCTCAGACTTCTTAAGGCCCATTTGACTTCACATTCCAGGATGTCTGGCTCGAGGTCAGTGACCACCCCATTGTGGTTATCAGGGACGTTAAGCTCTTTCTTGTATAGTTCTTCTGTG
This sequence comes from Varanus komodoensis, assembly GCF_004798865.1. NCBI lineage: Eukaryota > Metazoa > Chordata > Lepidosauria > Squamata > Varanidae > Varanus > Varanus komodoensis. Next base: position 7,625,109 of record NW_025335589.1, read on the forward strand.
TAATTTTGCCACCTCTTCTTAATCTCTTCTGCCTCTGTTAGGTCCCTGCCATTTTGGTCCTTTATCATGCCCATCTTTGCATGAAACGTTCAATTCATATCTCCAATTTTCTTGAAGAGATCTCTGGCCCTCCCTATTCTATTGTTTTCTTCTATTTCTTAGCTTCATTGAGCTACGCAAGCCCCGTCGCCACGACAAGGCAGTGATCCATGAAGTGGTATTTACTTTTCACTAAAGATGCATAGCTTTATGCTGTTGATTATACTTCAGCATAGTGTTACATACAGATGCAGAATACGGATTCTGAATAAACTAGCTGCATCTCAGGCAGCATGACCTATGGTCCGAGATCATGCTAATTCTAAAGCCTAAAGTTGGATTATACAGCCCTTTCTTGAAATATCCAATGCAGTTTTGATTTTCTTCTATAAAGGTTTCTCCATATAAGTTTGATTTCTGTTCTATATATCATTGGTAAATGTAATATGGTTTCTAAGTTTCTGAAGAGAGAGAGAGAAAACTGACAAATTTGAAAACATTCCATTCCAGGCAGGCCTCCTTTGATTTCCTTCTCTCAGAACCTACACGCTGTTCTTCCTGATGCATCTCCAAGCACAAGCATTTAAATTTTTCAGCAGATTATACTAAAGTGTGCTCAGCCTCTAGAATGCAATAATTTATTTTCCTGATCATAATGCTTCTACATTATGTTTGCTTGCTTTGTGTTCATAGCTTAACCTTTCCCCTTTTTGCTGCAGTTCTCTTATTGAAAACATTAATTCTTTAAGATTATCTCACTTGATAAAACCTCAGTGGTCTGTGTAAATTTCGAGTGTCTAAACCTTTGTCGTTTTTATTCCATTGGTGGAAAGCTGCTTTCAGATAGTCAGTAAACAGTAGGTGACATTGATATTTGTCTGTACTTAGCATTCCCATTTAAATTTATCAAACTGTTCTTGCTTTTCATTGTCTTGGTGCCATTTAGATAAAAGCTATCACTAACCTTTTTAGTAACTTTCCATCCAAATTCTGTGAGCCTATGAAAAAGCAAACTCAAATATAATTAGGGTGCTATTTGCTCAATTTTACAGAGGACAATCTTCCATTTGAAGGGCTGTCAGGGGAGAGTCCTCTAACTGATGTTGTCCTGTATGTAAAGAGCTCTTCAGTCCCAGTTGCATTTATACATAAAGAACCATACTAAGAGAACACAGGGGCTTTCAAGGTACCCATCAACATCCAAACAGCAGCCTGAGAAGGAACACAGATAACCTGGCCCCAGGCTTCCCCAAAGTGGTCAGAAGTATTGTATTTCCACCTGAATTATTCAGATGGCTTCTAAATATACATCTATTCATACAAACAGTCACACACACATTTTATGGAAATCTGTGTCCTATTTTGGCAATATGTAATTGGCTGCTCTAATTCATATTTGCATGTGTTATTCACAAATATAAGGAAGAAAGTCACCCAAGAGAAAAAGTGGACAAAATTGTCCCTTTAGCTCAGTATAACAAATAAAAGATGAAAACGAAACAAAACAATAGAGCCTTTTGAAAGAGGCCTGTAACAAATGTTCTCTCATGCTGTTGGACTAATAATGCTGAAAAAGTCAGGCGAGATGGGAAAAGAAGTTGAGTTTGCTTTCTGCAGAGGCACCTGCAAATACATTTATTCAATTCACCTTGAATCCACCTTCCATTTAATTCACCTTAATGTCTACTTTCGGGAGCTTGTAATTGGACATGAATCCAGGTTTGCAATTTATTTAGGACCTTGGGTGTTGCTGCCAGCGTCAGAAAAGGCACACAGCATTGATAGTATAACAAAACCCATGATTTACTTCAGATTACTTTAAAGCCATACACTCAAGTCTTCATCAGGACATAAAAAGCAGCTGGTTCAGAGTTGGCACATCAGTTTTCAACAACTTCTTGGGACACCAAATCAGGAATCCTTGGGAAAGAACTTGGGAGAAGTTTAGGCTTCAAATTAGAGCTTCTTCGCACCTTGTTGCAGTTGTGGTGTAATTGCCTGTTCCTACATCCAATAAATGACAGACCTGTTTTTTAAACAGGTTACATGTACTGAGGACTGGTGGCTGATCAGGTCTCCCTGGGACACATATTGAAAGTTTAGAACTATGAGTCTGCTATGCACAGTGTATGGGTTAGATCTGAACTAACTTAGATACACTTAAGTGCCACTGAAAGCAATCAGATTTGTTATTATTTCAATAACACTAAAGTATAGACCAACTTAGTCTGTATCCTTATCTTTGCAGAGTTGCACTTCAAGCTTTGGAAAACAGAAATCAAGAGGAAATGCTGATCATGGATAGACGAGATGACATTTTGGGCTTCTTTGACCTTTTAGTTTTCTGTAGCATGGAAATAGATCATCATCAAATTTCCCTTGCAAATATGAGTATTAGAAACGTATGTACCTGGCTTAGCGCTACTTAAAGTGCACCCACTGAAATGAATGCAACCTAAGTTACATTAAATACCAAACTGGAATTTTTTTCTTGCTAATAAAGAAAAGTTGTAGACTTTTCAACACAAGGAACATGTCTTTTCTATGAGAATATAGAGACAATCATGGGCATTACTTTTTAAAACACAAGTTAATGTTGTTATAGGATCCATATTTTTCATGTCATTGGTTTCTACATATTTCTATAATTTTTTACTTGTAAATTAAATTGTCATTGATAATTACATTGTAGGGAAAAGAATATGTATAGAACTTACTGAAGTGTGCTATGTACAGATGCAAATGAACCTATAATAAGCCAAAATTCTCCTCAACATAAACCTCTTGACAGCATATTTTATGAGTTTGTACATAGTTGTCAGCCTAGACATCTTATGTAACCAGGCAAATAACTGAACAATTGTCATTGTAGGTTAAAAATTAATTCCATAGAAAGTAGAGTTGTTGTTTTAAAAGTTCAAGTCGTGCTTCACCTCACAAATTTCTTGGGTGACAAGCCAAATGGCTAATCAATATCCAGTGGCCACGATCCAAATCATCTTATTCACTAGATTATTGTTAAAAATATTGTGAAACTTGCTGTCTATAACAAGATATATAATTCAGCCATAGGAATGTCATCAGAACAAATGCCACCAGCTAGAGAGAAGTCTAGGGGAGGGCAAAAGGTATAGATGTGGGTTCTGCCAGGGAAGGCAGCATATTTCAACTAGGACAGTCTGCCTATGCTTTTCTTTTGCATTAGTATTACAATCAGTTCTGTAAGGCAGTCTGCTCTGCAATATGCCACAGCTGTTGAAATAAGGCAAATCATGCCCTAGGAAGACCCAGAAGAGTGATTTGCCATTAAAACAAGATGCACTGTAATAAGAATAAAGATGCATTGTAATAAGAATAAGTATTATTATAGTAATAATAATTACTACTAATATTACATTGCATCTCTTGCAAAGAACACAAGGTGGCTACAAACATGAAAGCAGCTTTAAAAAGGTAGCATTTACTCCCACCCTCGCCACTGCTGCAACGCCAAAATTTGGGACCAATTCAGTCCTCACGCTTTAGGCGTAGTGGGGGCTGGCAGGTGGCTTCATGTTGCCAGCAGCCATATGTCGCTCAAGCATTTGAGTCTCGAATGAGTGTGATTGGAAGATGAGGTGTTGACAAAAGAGCAGCAATGATCCTTTCATGGTGGGATTGCCCCCCCCCCCCCCGGTGGAGTGCCTGCTTTTGGGAGCGATCTGTCAAGAGTGCATGCTGCTGGGGCAGAGAACCAAAGCCTGGCAAAGGTGTGGTCAGAATCAACAACAGGTGAGACTACCTGCTTCTTTCTCTGTGCTTTGCCTCTTTCTTCCCCCTTCCGCCATACCTTGTAAGTTGCTGGGGAATGAACAGGTCACTCTTGCTTGCAAAAGGATTTCTGAATTTACAAGGGCCTCGTGAAATTAGACCAAGGACTGCATGCTTCCTGAGGTCATGCAGCTCCTCATCTCAGTTTTCACTTGCACAGTTGATATCGTTAGGCCCAGGTAACCTCAGTGGCTCAGAGTGCCATCTGCCAGCTTCGGCTGGTGGCAAAACTTTGCCTGTCTCTGGACAGAAACAGGTTGGCTTCAGTAATCTATGCTCTGGTAATCCCTAAATTAGATTATGGAATGCGCTATATGTGGGTCTGCCCTTGAAGATGGTCCAAAAGATGCAGCTGGTGCAGAATGTGGCCGCCAGATTAAGAACTGGAACCCACAAGCCTGAACATGGAAGAACGGTTCTGGCCCACTTGCCTCGGCTGCCTATATGCTTCCAATCCCAATTCAAGGAGTTTGTGTAGCCCTGTAAAGCCTTAAATGTCTTATGACCACAATACCTGTTGGCACACCTTTCCCAACCACAATCCATGGCAGCTGTGCTGTTGCCAAATTTGTCATTTGTATGACAAATTATATATTGTATTGTATATCTGTACAAGGACTGTTTATGAACTGCCCAGTTTCAGTTGTGAAGCTGTATAGAAATGAAATAAATAAATAATCTTAGATTGATGCCTGGAAAATGGGTATATGAGAAACAATAGTTTCCAGATGGAGCAAGCAGAGAGATGAGGATTTCTAGCTCAAGTTTTCCAAATCTGGCCTTGCAACTTGGAGGTGGCACAAATCTGCCTGACCACAAGTGTCTGTTTGTCTCCACTTGTGCTCTGTTTGCACGCTTTTAAATAAGGCAAATATTAATACAGTTGGCCTCTTCCTCCTCCACTGCTCTTTCAGCCAAAACTTGGAACATTTCTCATTGTTTGGGGTTAATGGGGAGCACATAGCATTTTTTGCAATGAAAGTTCTTGTGAGTACAACCCTGAAAATGGAATCACAACTCCAACTTTTGGGGTGTGTGCTTAGGAACATTGAAGATGGCGTTTGTATTAGACATACCATTATCACCCACGCTGTTAAAGCTGGACAATTAAGTATACTTTGCACAGTCTTTCAAAGCATACTCATAGTCTTATTACAATTATTTATTATTCTATGTTTGCTCCCATCACATTTCAGTGTAATAAGGAACTGACCTACTTTAGAGAAGGAAGAAGCAAAACAAGCATGCAGATTTCTTTGTGCTTCTTTTTTGTTTGCTTGAAAGCACATGAATTCTACAACTAGCTGCGAGAAAATTAATCAGTTTTTTATGGTAAGTTCAGTAGAAAAATGTTTGTTTTTTATAGAGAAAGACCCCTTTGGGCTATAGGGTGACATATAAATCACACACACACACTGTATTTCAAATTTTAATAAAAATTCTCCTCTTGTTTCTTGAACTGAAATTTAATAGAATTGGGGCAATATAGGTATTAATAAAATTAGAAACATATTCTGAAATATACTCAGTTATTTAGTTTTTGATTACTGTCACATAGGCTGGAGTAGAAAACATTGTTTTTACAGACTGAATTCACCTTGAATCAAAAAGTTATTAAAATGCTTTGGTTGATCATCAGTTGTTCTGGCACTGCTACTTGTATTTGCCCAGGAAGAACAGAGGGAGCTGCCTTATGCCAAGTCAGAACTTTGGACCATTTTGCTCAGCACTGTCTATATGCCGAACTCATTGCAGGCAGCTCATGTTTGCATCCAGTGGGAGCTGTGCTTCATACCAGTTAGTCATAATGAACTGCCATTGATTTCAAATGGTCCACTCCAAGTGTGATTTAATTCTCAGTCCATACCCCAATTTTCATTGATCTGCTTTGTCTGCTGCAGTCATCTCATCGTTCTTTTGAAGAGAATCCACAAACACTTTGGGAGCAGGAGCAATGTTAAGAAGGTAGGCTGACCCCAGTCTATGCACATGATTTCTGCTAAGGCAAAGGCACCACTGGGTATGATGCTAGGCTTAAAGGAAGTAACCATAACTGTGGATGGCAGGGATTGAACTGGGGAGGTTTTGCAAGTAAAGTGTATGCTCTGTCACTGAGCCAAGGGAGGCCAGCCTGATGGGTTTAGCTGGGGATTGAAAGTGGTCTCTTCTGAATGCAGAGCATGTATTCTTCCACTAAGCTATAGTCCCAAGCTAAAATAATGCTTATTCTTACCTTTCCACCAACAGTTTTTCAAGATCCTGAGGAGGTATAGCATGAACAAGTGCATCCATTCACTAGAGTCTGCTTCATAGTCAGATCACACTGTATCTTTATAGCTGATATCTCCTGAATAAGGGATGTCAAATGCAAATCGCCTGGAAGGCCAAACTTCCAACCTCACAAAATGGTCAGAGGCTATGTCCATCATGCATTTCATTTTTTAAAATGCCATTTTCATCTAAATTTAATACCTCTGAATGTAATACTGTGGTATGCAACCTTTTAATATCTTTACCTATTAATTATAGGAAGACAAAGGCGATTTCAATTTCTGACTCTTTTCCTTCAGTCTGTTCTGAAATCTTAAGTCTCCCCTCTGGCCCCAGAAAAGGTTCACACAGCTTAGAGAAGAGAAGCCATTTACAGGCTCATGTGATCAACGGTTAAGCACAGGATGGCTCCACAGTTTGAAACCATTTGCCACTGGGGGTAAATGCCCACAAATAAACTCCCTTAGCTGGTTTGTCATACTAAGCAACCCATGGACACGCTCCCTACCCATTCCATCATGCACATCTGTCACAGCAGAATCCATTGTACCTTGTGCTAACTGGGCTGATTCAAATGAGCTGATTTAATTGTATCTGTTTCAAAAGAATGCATGTGCTGTGCATCAAACCATGGAGAACAAAACATTGAAAGTGTTTTAACATGAATTCTCAGCAAAAGAATAGACTTGTTAAAATTATTTCCAGTGCTCCAAAAGGTGAAATGCACTAAGAAAATGAATGCATTCATACAAAACTCCTGACAAATATGTTCTGCATTGCAAAGCAATATGTATTTCACAAAACCATGGGGCATTTTTAATGAACACTAGTTTTGTGCCAGATGCTTATGCTTTTAAAGTGGGTTTCTAGTGTACTTTAGCTTTAACTCCCTCCCATTGTTTCCCAGTATAAAGTCTCAGCAGGCATACACTTGGCTTACAAATGAAGAACCCTGCCCCAGTTTTCCATAATGCTTTCATGAAGAGATTTGTAACAACCAGCAGTTACAGCAGCAAAAAGACTAAACCAGCCCACAAAGGCATTTTGGAAGTAAGCACAAAACTACAATTGCTATCATTCTTATGGCCCATCAGTGTCCTACAAGCACTTACATATTATAATTCACACTCACACTCAATATAGCCTGTCATTTCCTTTTTATTTACTCTGCAAACTACAAGTATTCTGGTAAAGCTTTTATTGATAGCAAATAGCTCAGTCCTAAACACAGTTACTTGGAACATTATGATGTAATGTTCAACTAATCAGAGTGACTGCTAATTGCAACAGTGCCAAACAGGAAGGGCCATGTGAGAGAAAAGTATCTTGCACACCAACCTAACGCTGCTGTAGCTGTTTCTGCACCATAGCTTGAACTTGCAGTATTCAGCAGGGATATATGTCCCAAATGGCTTGTAGGTGTTGGACATGCTGAATCACAAAGCCCTCCACTGGAAGCACCTGCAGCAAAAAGGTCACTTTGGATGTTAGAAGGAAAAGCCAGTAAGGAGAGTCAAGAGAAATTTTGGGTGTTTTATCCCACACCATTCTTAATATGTAATGTACAAAGTGGCACTAATTGCACCTTCTTTATGATGAGTTGCATAAGTTCCAGGTATGCATCTAATTTATACATCTCTCTACATTTAGCATGCCCATCTCTCTTCAAGTTATACTTCAAATGTGAAAGAAAGGAAGCATGGATCATTTGTTTCCAATGGAACATGCAGAAATCATATGCACCTGTTAATGGGATAGATTTCCAGATTAAGCAATCAAATTGCCTTTAAAAATTATCTGACTTCTTTCCAATTTTGAAGAAAGAGCCCAGATCATTTCCAAGTAACTGGAAACATCTAATGTTTTTATATTTTTTTAAAATTTGCCATGCAAGAACTAAATGCATGAATGACACATCTAGTTTGCCTCTTAAATAGAAGCAAATGTAACTGGATGCAAAATTATTAATATAGAAAAGAAGATAAACTAAGAATGTGGAATGTATGAGAATTTGTTTATTTGTTTATTACATTTGTATGAAAACTGTCTATTTGCATAACGCTAAAGATAAGGCTGTGAAATATGGCTGTGAAATATCTGTTGTTAATACCAAAGTTTAACAGAAAATGGAAGAGTAAAATGAATATCCAGGTAAAATACAGTGAAACTTAAAAGCATAAAGAAGATTGATGAGAATTCACAGATATTTACATTATCAACTGCACTTACCATAAGATGCTTACAATTAAGCAAGTAAATATCCTGCAAGTCAAGAAATGCTATTGTAAGTAATTAGTGGCTGAACTGATGGTCATCCAGATGAAACATGATACTTCTCCAGGCAGGCATGATGGAATCCAGGAATATCTAAGTGGGGGGAATATTCAGAGCATGAAAGAGCCCTTAGTGTTCTTGCTAAACTCATCAAATCCTGCTTGTAAGAACATCCTACTTGTAAAGCCTGTTGGGTTTTAAATTTGCATTGGAGGGGTAGCATAGCCTTGTGGTAGAGCACATACACTGCGAGCAGAAGGTCTCAGGTTCCAATCCCTTGTATCACCAAGTAAAGGATCAGTAGCAGGAAGCAGAAAATCTCTGCCTGATAATGCTCAACTAGACAAGCAAATGGTGTCACCTGGTATAAGGTAGCATTCTATATCGCTACCTATTATTATGGAAAGTCTGAAATAACATCTGACAACTGAACCAACCACCTTCACTTATGAAATTTACCTTTGTTGCTAATGAATGTGCTACAGGGTCAAACACATCTATACCAGTAGTGATTGCTGGCATAGGGGCCAGTTAGGGGTTAGGGTTCTTTAGGGAAAGAGGTTGATTGGTAAAGACCCAGTAAGATCAGGCATTGGAACTCTGTTTTAGACTAAAAAGGCGCATGGGGGGAGGCTTTAATCCTAGTCCCCACAGTATTTTTCTGATGAAAAGTCCCACAGCTATTTCACCTGTTAGGGAAATGTGCATGCAGAAATCAGCAGCCAGCATAATCAATGCTGAAAGATGATGCAATTTGTACTCCAGCAACATCCAGAGGGCCACAGGTTGTCTACCTTTGCTGAACATTTTCCCCAGTGAGATAAATGGTGCAGGTTTATTTTATAATGACAAGGGGGTGTGGGAAGTCAAGCAAAATCTCACTCTTATTTCCCCTCTACAACTGATTTTGGAAGAAGTCTAATGAGACAGAAAACAGTAACATAACATTCAATGTCTTATCTCATTTGGCCCTAGCAGGTATATGAAAGTCTCTTTCACAATGCAGGTTTTGTTTAAAACCTTATTCATTCCTGGACTTTCCCAGGTATTTGTTTGCATAGACATGCGTAATGTATGATCCAACTGAACATGAATATACGTACCTATTAACATTGAACATTTCTGCTTGTTCTACTTCCTGCAGGTATCTCAAGGGCTAAAAGGAGATGGCTCACCTGGAGTCTTCTGTCACAGAGTGCCTTCTAACAGTTTTGGCTGCTGGCCCAGCTACACCCCTATCTGGACAGGGATAGCTTAGTGTCAGTCATCTATGCCCCCTAGCAAATTCCAAGGTAGCAAATTCCTGAAGACAGCTCAGAAGTTGTAGCTTGTGCAAAATGTGGCAGCCAGATTAATAACTAGGACCAGAAGATCCAAACATACAAGACCCCCATCTGTATTGCACAGGGTGCCTGTAAGTTCCCAAGCCCAGTTCAAGGTACTCAGTACAAAACCCTACATAGCTTGGGCTACAATACTTGATGGAATTCCCCTCCCAACCTGAATCCACCTGGATGCTGCAATCTACATCTAAAGTCTTCTCTAAGAAAAGTTCAGAGGGTGGCAAAATGGAAAGGAGGCTGCTCAATGATGGATGCAAAATGATGGATACCCATCCCTTCAGTGAGGATCATCTGGTGCCAACATTTTTTTGGGTCTGTTCCCATTCAATGGCATAGGATAGGGCATGTTAATTACTTTTAAACGTCTAGTTTTCATTACAAATGCTCTAGCTTTTATTTAAACTGTTTTAAATGTTGTATATTGAATCATGCTATATTGTACTGTTTTTGAATTTTAGTATTAGTGTGTGTGTGTGGGGGGGGGGTCTTCATTTTATGAATGGTGTTAAACTACCCAGATAGCTTTGGCCATTAGGCAGTACAGCATTAAAACATAGCCACTTCCTTTAACCAACAGATTTGTGATACAGCGGTTGCATGTTACATTTATCCATCCAACTACAATACAGTATATGTTCTTGGCAGTGCTCATAGGGGCCATTAGTGTATTATGTTAATTGACCTTAAGGACCTCTATAGAGGTTTTTCTCTTGTGCAACACGCACTGGAATAACTGGATATTATCCAGAAACCTACTGGATCATGCTCTGAAGGACTCCACTAAATCTTAATCTAGGTTTTCTCCAATAAGCCATAAAAGAAGACCAATCGTGTACAATGTATTACGTTGCACTATCCAACCATTAATGGCACTCTCCCTCCATCAACAGCATTCTGAAGTATTCTGCTCAGCATCAGAGTCTAGCTGTTGTTTTTCATTTCGAGTTAAAGCTCATAGCTCTGTTTAAAATCATTATATTTGTTGTTTAGTGTAAAGGCTTTCCATAAAAGTACCCAAGGAGTTGGGAATTTCATCTATGTGACTAAATAGAGAAGTCACCTTGATTAACATTATTATCAAAGTGAATAATAGTGCAACCAATGCTGTCCCTTTTAACTATGAATTATGACCATTTTTCTATTAAAGATCATGATATGAAACCTAATTATATTTTTTAGCTACATGCCTTTTTTATTCCTACAACAACTCATTTCCATCTTACAAATGAAAAGAGTGGAACTGATTTCGTACTCATTTAAATCAGATTAGTTCTAAATAGGTCTTGCTGAACTGTGACCTTATTGTATAAAACTGAGATCCACTCCCATAAAAAATTGCTTCCGCTTTAAGTGGTTTTGGGCACATCTTACAGCCCACATTAAAAATCTAATTCATATTTTGTTAAAAGGGAATAATAACTAATCATGGCAAACCCCTCCTTCATCTCAGTTCAGCCTGAGTTCAAGCTGAAACTGACTACCTACCCACCCGCAACAAACTTAGCTTGCATTACAAGGACATGCTGCAAGTCCTCCTTGCAGCCCTACCAGTTCTTACCCCCTTTCCAAATAAATCCCATCTATTGTGGCAACAGCCCTGATACAAAGAATTCTGGGAAATCTCCTAATTGGTCTGGCATCCAGGATGCTGCTGTGGAAGAACTCCTGGGCATCATGAGTTCCCATCCCAAGTCTTCTCATTGGTGGAGTACCAGATAATGTGAAAGAGAAGGAGCAGCTGTGGTGGCAGGAAAACTTAGCTCCCTCAGCTGGTGCCAGCCCTAGTCCTGAACTCTGGGTTAGCATCATGGAACCACTGGGAGGCTTTTTCTTAGAAGGGCAGCATGACAAGGGTAAAGACCAGTCTGGTTCTATCCCCCAACCACAGAAGGAGCAGCAGGATATTGATTTCCCCCACCGCCAGAAAGAACACTCCACTCCAGCTGCTCATTGCTCTTGGACGGTCAAGCCAGAGAGAAGCATGCTCCAGCCCCATCTACTAGCCAGAGCTGTTTTCAGTGTCAGCTCTGTATATGCTGAAGGCAGCTAACAGAGAGTGGACAGCTGCCATTGTCACCACCCTCATCAGTTTGTGACCTTCTGAGATTAATTGTGTGATGCCTATAAAGCAAAATATGACACTCCCAAACTGAAGAATGCTGAAGACCACCTACTGGTCATTAAAGAGATCCACCATGACAAACGTAACAGGATCTTCAGGAAAAGTCTGTAGCTCAGTGGTGGAGCACCTGATTTACATGTAAGATGTCTCAAGCCTACTCCCTGTCATCTTCATTTGGGGCTAGGAGAGAATGCCCTGAAGCCCTGCAGAATTGCTGCAACTTAGTGGAAAGGGTACTGGGCTGGATGTACCTATGGTCTGATACGGTATAAAGCAGCTTCTTGTGACAATGCAAAATAGGATGAAGTTCAGAGGACTGAGAAGGAACGAGCTGTGCAGGAATGGCTGGTCACAGGGGTGCAGAATCAGTTAGGAGGGCATATGATCCCAGTCCTTCATGGCCCATATGACATCAGATGGGCATATAAGATCAGATACAGATATAGATATAGATATTTGATACCATCCAATAGCCAAGTTTCTGTCAGCAGTTAACAAAAGTTAATTTAGCTCATTATATAAAATATGTAACTTCCTTCATTATAAATACACATTTAATTTGCATAATTAAATATCCAAGGGAACAAATTTAATTTGTTAGGTTATTCATTACATCATTATAATTTAATTAATTAATTAAATGAAGTAAGACTTGGCTTGCTCTTCCAAGCCAACAGCCTTTATGGAAAGAAAGAGTCTTGGGGAACTGTATGTTACCTTCCAAAGAAAATGTCATGGTATCTTGTCTATCCATGGGTGGTCATAGTAGTAATAACTGACAGATACTGGAAGGATTTCTATTTAGCATTGTTTTTTAACTGAGCAAGTTTTGGCAGGCCCACATTGCAAACTCAAAACTGTATATGGAGGAAGAGCTTTCCTGTGCAGATTGTGTTGATTCCTTAGGCTTAACCCATTGACAATCTGTCAAAAAAGCACGAAATTGGGAGGCACAATATTTTCATTATAGCATTTCATGGTAAATTAATCTGCCCTTGGGCTCCAAAGATTGGCAGGGATGGGTTTTACATGTTTCTCTTTTTGAAGACAAAGTCACCAGGAAATGTTTTCTTTATCTGGGGTGTATATTTGGTCTAATTTTCATAGCTTTAGTGAAAAGACAGGCAGCAAAAGAGTCCAGCTCTTGAAAGGAGACTGCCAAATAATGGCTTCTTGAAGTTGAACGGCTGCACCGTGTTTGCCTTCGATCACTGTGGCCTAAACTTGTTTGAGCACTGAGAATTGTGCACCGAGGGAGTAGGAGGACATGAGCTGAGCTCCTCCCACTTCTCTACAGCCCCTTCTTGGGTCTCTGAACCTAGCAACCCTCTGTGGTTAATTTCAGAGTCCCAGTACAGCAGTGTTGTGGAGGGAAGCCCTTTAATGTTCATGAATCATGTATTTAAAACATATCTACTCCACCCTTCTTCAAATCAGTTTCCCAAGCAGTGTTTAACAATATAGATAATAAATTATTTTAAGCCTAATGCAATAGCATAAATCCATACTAAATGGCAACCAGGCAGATTAAAGGATTATAGAGGGTCAAGTGCCAGGGTAAACAGGAATGTCTACAATACTCTGAGCACAAAGGGAAGGCACCAGGTGTTGTTGTTCAGGGAGAGATGCCAAGGAAAGCACTTGGCACAGGGCCCCGGCAGGAGATTGTAAGGCATGGGCTGGTATGGGAGGTGGTTCCTTTCCAGTTCTTTGTTCCTAAACCATTTAGGTTATTAAAGGTAAATGCCAACACCTTGAAACCAACAGGCAGCCAGTGCAGTTCTTTCTGGGATGGAGCGACATTAAAATTCTAGCAGCTGGATTCTGTACTTACTGATTCAGAGTCATCTTCAGGTCTTGCCCTGTAGATAATACATTACAGTAATCCTCAAGAAGAAACATGGATTCCCATGATCAGATTGTTACTGTCCAAGAACAGCCATAGCTGGTAAGGCAGCAAGATTACCACTACCCACTGTCTCCAGCCTTTGATAATGTGTAACATCTTGCTTCGAGTTCAAGAATTGTTCAGAGAAGGCTTCTGGTGCAGGGAAATTAGTACATGCCATCATCTGGTTCTTTGCTGCCCTTGAGCACCATTTTAGGGGCTAAAACATCATGGTGTACATACAATTGCTGCCATTTTTATCACTGAATACTTGCCCAGAATTACTGCAAAGCATCCAGCAGCCAATTATTTTCTGTATAAGTATTATAAACCCCTGAGAAAGTTGACAAGTGAAGGTTTTTAAAAGAGGTTACTGTTCTGGAGAAAGAAAGACAGACAGATGGACAGACGGATGGACAGATGGATGGACAGACCGGCAGAAGGATGCCTAGCACAGCCATTGAAGCACCTTGAGTGCAAAATTGTCACAACACAATGAAGTCACTGAGCGGCCACAGTACCTGATGGCGCCATCACCATTCCATGGACAAAGGCTCAACAGGATGTTACAGAAAGAAGATGCTCAACGGAATTTAGAGTTACAATGACAGACCAAAATCAATGACGATTAATGGGTGGGGTGGGAAGCAGCAGCAACAGCAGAGAACACAGTCAATGGGCCAATGGGCCAAAAATAATGAAGCACAACCATGACAGAAAGATTTACACTGAATACAGAATATAAGAACCTGCTTTTTGATTTTTATGATACAACTTGTTGCATAGGTAATGCAGATTTGGGAACTTAGTTAAATCTTTCCTTGGCTGTATATATTTGTATAACCTTCTTTAATGTTTGGCAATATTTGATGAAATGTTTGTAATTCAGTACCTTAATATTATGAATTATTAAGATACTAAATTAAGACATGCATCTACTACATCCTTTTGTATATTGTGATAGTGACTCAATTCACACATAACATCCTAGAGTGCAGGCTGTATGGGCATTTAATGAATTATGGGTTGCTGCTAAATTGTCCTATGCAATCTATGGGTTGTTAACCACAATCAAGCCAGAGTTTAGCACACAATAACAAATCATGGGTTCTCTTCCTATTTGTAGTTAACATTCCATCAATAAGCAATAACATGAGTTTCTCGTGTAATACTCAATTTCCAGAATCTGGTCTGAGCTGATGCAAATTCAAGGGTACCAAGAATTGCAATTTAGACAGGACAAACAGGGAACATGCAAAAGACAATTCCAACCAGTGCTTTTTTTGGCACCAATCCCAAGCGTCCGAAGCAGCTATCTCTCACTATCAGATAGCAGATAGCAGTAGCAATAGCAGCCTGCAGGCACTATGTTAATGACGTTTGCTGCTGATCTGCTACTCCCGTTCAAAATCACTTCGTAAAATCCATTGGGAAAAAAGGTGCTGGAACGCTGTTCTGGTGCGTTCTATGACAAAAAAAGCCCTGATTCCAACAGTCCATGTACCAGGCAGAAGGGTGTCAAGGTGACACAGCAAACAAGGCACAAAAGGGAGGAGAGTCAAAGTCCAGTCCAGAAATACTCACACCAGGAATCAAACAAGGAAGCAACCTAGAGCCATGACCAGGAAAGCTGGAAACAGGTGCTATCAGTTGCTTCCAGCAATTATCCTTGCCATTCACTGTTGCTTTATGCAGGGGCTATCAGACCTGCACCCAAGGCTCAGCTTTTAGCTGCTGAGCAACTGGATGTCTGATAGTCTCCTTGTAAGCAAGCCTTCAATATGTAGCCTTCAGACAGTTTTTCCCTAGGAAGTTTCCAGCTCACTCTGATGTCTTCTGACTTTGGTGGCATCCTTGAGAAGTTTTATTGTATCTACCTTTGAAGTGAGTCTTTGCCCTTCAGAGGTGACGCTTTCAATATTGTCCTGATGGCAGGGTCGTCCTGGTCTATTGGCAGATACTGGGCATTGCTGATTCCTGGTCCTCCAGTTCTTCCTCTGAGCAGGAGTCTTCCAAGCATTGCCTAATATTTATCCACAGCTCAGATTCAACCTGAATTCTGGGGTGTTGTTATGTGCAAACAAGGTCACTGAATTCACAAATTAACTCCTGCTATGGTGAAAGATTGATGGTTTCTTCCTGTGGTTTAATATTGAATATATTTAGTACTGTTTGATTCACTCAACTTGTCCTGAACCGTACTTAAATTGCAGCTTGCAGTTTATTCCTGCAGATCCACTTGTTCTATTGGTATTATTTCTGTCATATATTTTCAAAGCAAACTACACTGAGCATAATATATAGAAAGTAGATACACAAATAGAAAGGAAAATATAAAATGGCAGTATATTCCAGTGGCAAACTACCTGCTAAACATCATAGCTCACCAGGAATGTATTTCAATTCTGAAGTCATTAGTGTGAAAAATAGACCTTTCCCATATTACGGATGCAATGAATGTAGAACCTCTTTCAACCCAAGATTCAAATTCCACTTCAGAGAAGTGGCATGGTGGGTACATTCCAGCAGTAGATGAGACAGAAGACAAAAGAAGGTGTGGTCAAAATACCAGAAATACCCGTCTGGTTTAATGTAAATCCTAAGTTACTGCCAGTAACCTTACATCAGGAATCAAACCCTAACCTTGGGCATTTTGACCTTTTTGACTAGGGGAAAACAATGCACAAAGCCAGGAAACTTCTGAACAATTAATGGTGAAGGGAAAGAAGTCAGGGACAGAGGAAGGGTGGGTAATCAGGACGGAAAGAACTAGTGCTCAGACCGGACATTCTGCACCCCTACCATGCGTGCTTACTTGAGAGAAGTCCCAATGAGTTCCAATGACTTTTGTTGTTGTTCTCAAGGAATAGATTGCATTGAAAATAGAAATCTTGAATATTCTCTGAGCAACACTGGCATATCTCTCAACATATATTCAGGGCAGCATTTCTCCATAGTAGGAGAGTGGCATGAGTAACATATGTAAAAGAACAATGCCTCATGACAAAAGATCTTCATTCTGTGCATGAAGGAAAAGATAAGTGAGGGGCCAGATATAAAGGGAGGCTGTGAAAGTGTCTGGCATAATTCCAGATAAAAGAGATCACCATAATATGCAAGGAGTCACAAGAGCCCAATAGCTGGACTTGGACCTTCCCCATTGTAAAGGTGAGCTGTAAACAGGCAGCAGTGGCTAAGCAGTAGACATAAACTGCTTATCTTAACTGGAAGCCACTTTCTGCATATGCTATTCTGACCTTTAACATTATTTAACAGTCATTCTGTATTTATGTTACGATTGGGCCAATGGCATAGCTTGCAAGCCTAGTATGTAAACAGGAGAAGAAAGTCTTCTAGTTGGCAATGTTCTGTTTGCACTACATCACTTTGTTGGGAGGGCTAAGATGAAAATCAGTATAATAAAAGAGATGCATTTACATTTCGGCCAACAATGTGGGAATTGATGGTGACCTCTATTGGTGTACCATGGAAGCTGGATATAAACCCAAGAGACTTTTCGGTGTTTTTCACAACATTCTTTAGATACCTGTTCGCTTTGGTAGGTGTGATACTGAAATGGAACTGAAAAGAACTGGTTGATTGCCTGATCCATTTTTACCTGAATGTGAAGTAATGCACAAGAAAGAGGATCAGAGGAAGTTCCTCCATTGCTCTCCTTAAAAGTATTTTGTAAGTGTAATGTTGTAAGGTTGTGTGCAAATGGTTAACTTTGCAGGAAGGTGGGAAATTGTTTTTCCATTACCACTGTGACAGGTATAATGCAAATCCTGGTTTCCTAGTAAGATAGACATAATGAAGAAGAGGATTCTTTTGTATTCTGGGTGTATACTCTATGAAATAAGAGCAGAAAAATAAAATTCAGGCTTAGTACTGTTGGTAAGAAATGGAAACATACTGACAACAATCCAACTCAGAATTAGATAAGCAAACCCTTTGCAATCAATTTGTTTAAAGCTACTCTGTGTTGGATTGCAGCTACTCTCTTACTTCAAAATAGTTTGTAGCACACATGAAAATGTTCCTGAAATGGAGATTATTGTTGTGGGAGTGCATGCAGCTTTGCAATATCTGTACCTCCTTTTCAAAAAGAACTGTGATTTTCTGTGCCCGTGAGTGCCCTCATCTACTTACCAATAGAGAAAAAGTAAAATAAAAAACATGTAGAACTATTAAGCAATATGGGTGGGTTGAATAATAATAATAACAATAATAATCCATTGTATTTCTATCTCCCTTTTTTCCTTTTGTGAAGAACCCAAGGTGACTTACATAGCTCCATTTTATCCTCACAACAATGATCCCATAAGGTAGTTTGAGCTGAGAGTGAGTGTCTAGGCCAAAGTCACCCAGTGAGTTTTGTGGCTGAGTAGGGACTAGAAACCGGGTTTCCCACGTTCCCAGTCTAACACTCTAACCACTATACCACACTGGCTCACACTATGTTCAAGTTATATACTAACCACTAGATGTACACCGTGGCCATAGATACCTCTTTTATTTAGCTCGTGTCGTGTCGTGTCGTGTCGTGTCGTGTCGTGTCCTTTCCTTTCCTTTCCTTTCCTTTCTGGCATGAATGGGAAAAAGTGGTTTTCCCAGATGTAGTGTAAAAGTGTACCAAAAACCTACAAAACGAGGAAGTAATATTCATGTCTGCTGTAAGAAATATTGGTATTGCTATACTATCCCTGTATGTAGCTCCTCCCCAGACTCATTGCAGTATTTATTATTTTAAATCATTCTGTTTATCTTTCATGGTCTAGTATGAAGATGTTTGGCTTTTTTTTTCATTTACACTGAGGAGACTTTTCATACATTTAATGAGTCCCATAATATACAGGCTGTGTACTAAAATGAGTGAAAACTACATATTGTGATACAATTCTGACAATAATTTAAGAAGTCTGAGTGATTTAATTTATACTGATCCCAGGTCTTTCTGGGGTCATTGCTCTTCTGTCTTTATAAATATTTAGTGCTGGTGGTGATTTTTCCATTGAAATAACAAAACCAAAAAAAAAAAAAAAAAAACCATTTAAAGTAAGAAATCCTTTCCCTAAGTTGAATTATCTGGAATCTCAGAAAGGACACTCAAGGGCAGTTGAATAGTTTCATAACTATATGAACTAATAAAATTCTGTGCTATATATAGGCAGTTACAGCTGTATGATAAACTTTTTATGGGGAGTGTGCATTTTTCATTTATGAACATCCATGATTAAGAGGCTATATATTTAAGCATTACCTAATGGAGTTACATGGCTCTGGGAGCCAAAAAATAGACACATTTCACCCTTGTTTGATTTGTGGGGTCATAATTCTGGATAAATGCTAAGACACATATTCCAAATTCACAAATTAAGGACTCTAACATAATTTTTGTTTAAATAGGTATTTTTCCCCTTTCATTTCCTTCACCATTATTACTTTTGTATTTTTGATTCAGAACTCTCTGATTAAGAAGTCAGAGCAGGACTAATATGTCAGGGGAGAGAGAGAGAAGCCACATAGGGATTTTGAATAGCCGTCCAATTATTCCTGTCACTGGTACCACACATTAAATAAAAGATCAAATGAAAGTTTTGGGGACTGCTTGTAAATTTTGTCTAACAAGGGTCGTCTCTTCTGTAAATGAGGAAACAGTTTTGTTGCTGCCTTCTCAAATGATACATAGGTGTTTAGGAACATGATAATATCGACTTTGAGATGCTTAGTATTTCATCAAACCTCTGACGATACCCATGCATCTACCATATGAAAGGGCACCAAGCTTAGAGACAAAAATCAGCGACATACTGTAGAATAAAAGCCTCATATAATAAAGCCCTGGATCTGGAAAGCACGTCATGACTCATCAAGTTCAAATCTCTGCCAGAAGCAGGTGTTTACCTAACACAGCTGTCAAAGAGCTGTGCACCTCCATCTCTGATAATAAAGGTGTTTGATTATGCTGCTTTAAGAAACCACCCTATTAATCTTCCTGCCATGAATGTGGAGCCTACCTAAATAAATCCAAGCACATACTTGTCCAAGTAGACTCTGAAGCTTTCCAGTTATGAAGATTCCACTGCACACATTGAAAAGATAGCACTCCCCTGGTAGAGTGGGAAGGTTTTCCTTAATCTTTTTAGCGCCTTATTTCTCATCCTGACCACAGTGAATAAGAGCTACTGATCTCTATCTTTCTCTAGGCCATCATTTATGGATTTGGACATTCTTATCAAATCCTACTTTAGTTCTTTCATCTCTGAATTAAATGAACATGATTCCTCAGCCTAGGCTGTCTTATCTAGGCCTGCACTATTAGTTCTTCTTCTTTGGATTCTTCCTGGTGTGTTGTGACTTCAAGTCAGTGAGAAGTTGCATGTCCTCAAGAAGTAGTGCAGGGAGGTAATCACACACAGTGCTTTGGAGAGGCTCCCAGAACCATGCTCTTGTATGACAAACTGGCATGCCTATTCCTTGTTTGCATGGATGTCACACCCAACTACACTGTGGAAGGCAGCATCCCTCCTTCCATCCTCCCTTCTGCCCCACAAAAGGCACCTGGTTGCAATCCAGAAAGTCCCCCTTTGGCTTTCTTAGATAACCCCCGATTCTGGAAGTATTAAGCAAGTAGAAGCTCATATACTTTTTTATAAACAAGGAGAAGCTTATATACACCATGCATAATTTTATACACCTTGGTCTTTCTTGCCTTTTCTCATGCTAAATATCCAAACACTGAGAACTTTTATCTTAAGGATGTTGTTCCAGCTCCCTGATTATTTTGCTTCCCCTTTGTATCTTCTCCACCTTTGCAAATTCCTTTTTGAGATGCAGCAACCAGAACTGTATGCAGCATTCTAAGTGTGAGCATACCATCAACTTGTATGAGGGATGTATAACCCTGCCAGTTTAGTCCTTTCCTAATGGTGCCTAACATGGAGTTTGCCTATTTCACAGCATCTGCACACTGGGTTGGCAGTTTCACCATAACCCTCAAGACCACTTTCTTGATCACTGAGCACTAACTCAGCTCCCATTAGCTTATACCTGAAGTTGAGATATTTCCCAGTGGGCATCATGTTGCACTTGCTTATGCTGAACCCACTTAACCACTTGATGCCCATTCCTCAGTTTGCAGAGACTCTTTAAGAGCACCTCGCAATCCTATTTGTTTGAACATAATGGGGAACAGAATAAAGATACCAGTTTGTTCAGGTGCTCCAGATATAGGGCTTCTAGCACTGTGTAATCAAAAGGGACTCTGCCTCTTCTTTTCCTCCTACATGGGTTTTGTTTATGGATTTTTAAAATAAGTGGAAGAAGAGCTGAGAAAGCATGGAATGTCTAAAAGTCATCATGCCTAAAATGACTTTTGTCTCACCTTAAAATTTCAAAAATAAGTCAGAGAAGTTGCATAATAAAAACCTCATCCAGAAGCACCCTTGGTCTATGTAGCCCATGTGTTTTAAAGAATGTTATTCTTTAACCTGGAAACTTAAGTGAGCTTCCTGCACCAGTCAAGTCGAAATATTTGCAGTGTAACTTTCTAATATGTTTCCAATTTCCTTAGCATGCAAGGGCCCATTTTATTTCTATCCTGCTCCTTCATCTCTTTATTTTGTAGCTCTGGGGCTAATAACATTAAAAAGGGAAGCCATAATGCAGAGTGTTCAGAAATCATAGATGTACTCACAACTGAGACTTAACTGATGCATAAAGTTTCCCTCTCGTCTATTGATTCTGGGACTCTTTTACTCATAGTAAACCACACAATTGAATCAGTCTGAAATTGGCATTGATGAAACCTTAATTCCCTGAGATAGTTTAAATATGGATGTAGGAGCAGTGAGCATTTGCACGCTCAATGTAAGCTGAGCCAGGTTGCCATTCAATTTCCATCCTTTCAATGACTCACAGTGGGAGTGCTGGGGAAGCATCTTTGAACAGGAGACTGGGCACTAACATCTTGGCTTCATTAAAAAAATACGATATCTGGGAACCTGAAATGGTCTTTCTTATAATTACTTTACAGGGGAAAGAATGGGGCTAGTTCATCAACTGTGTGATTGCAGTGTTCTGAGTTCACTAACTTGGAAAGTCAACTGGACTCCAGGGTGCACTGGGACACTCTTGCTGGATGTTGATTATGATTAGTCTTACAGTAAGGCTGAGGTCCTTTAAGCTCATCCTGTAATGAGCTTTGATGGTTCTGAGCCTTCTCAGAGAGCTCTCTTAGTTTTTTCTGAGAGTTCTTCAAGAGATGTGTAAAACACTCTTCAGTTAATAAGTTTCTTTGGGAAAATTCATGGGGTCTTAGCAGTGATGAGACCCACCTGAACTTCAAAGGGAGGTTTGGACTCAGCTCAGAATGGGGCTTGCATTTCCCAGCTGGGAGAGTTTTCTTTCTAATCTCCAGCTATACTCGTATTTGCTGGCATTGCAACCTTATATTGATCTTCTGATAGCAATCACAGCATGCAACATATTTGAAAAAGGATATACTTGCCCAAGTAGGAAAACAATTACTTTCATTTGTTTTTATGTTCTAGTTAATCACTTCTTTAAACAGACACACACACACACACACACACACACACACACACGGTTTCCAAAGTGTTTGCTTGCCCAGTGCTTGTGCCAGCTCCCATGCACCATGTCATGAAAGTGCAAATGTTAATGATTAAAGCTATAAAACCTGCCATATCTAATTTTATCTTGCTGTCATTGTGTGGAGTGCTCTCAGATATGCAATAATAAAGAGCAGGCTGAAATTATGAATTGTTTTTCTGACAGCTAGTTTCTGGTTGGAACCCATCCTTTCTTGCCATCTTCCCTATCTCTAATAATTAACTACTTGTCCTATATGAGAGTGAAACTATAAGTCAGTATTTTTCTAAAGCGCATAATAAAAAGTGAAAACTGGAACCAAGGTCATAATGAATTGAATGCCTCCAATAGGAATGTTGTTCTTGCATATTTAATGCTCCATTATTTGGTATCTATTATCCTGAACTGCTGTTCTTCATACACAAACTTTTTTCATCTAGCTCTAACCACATAATAAGTTCAGAATGACATTCTTCAATCATGGAACTGCAGAGAAGCCTCTAGTTTAGTTTCTTACATTAATCTAACTTCAGGGTATTTATAACTCTGCAATTTTAATTTATTTCAGAATATATGCCAATGAGCACATTTTTTCTGTATATTAATGCTGTAAAATTCCTTTCAGCTAACACAGTCGGCAATCAGCAATGCTGGACCTGTCTTTAAATCCATTCTTAATGGATCTATGAATAGAAAACATGTAGGATTTTTTTGATTGTGATAAGCCTCCATTTCTAATATGGAGGAGAACGGTTTCCCTTATTCTTTGATGTTTTTCAAATTTTCATATAGCTGAAATGACTTGACAAAAAAATCATTACATTCGCCAAACTTAGCCTTCCCAAGAACCTCACAACAGCTCCTAGGCTATATGTAGTTACCTAGGAGTCAGTACAATTGAACTAAGCAGGATAATGTAAGCATGCATATGTTTGTACTCTATGGACCTTTCCCAGGTGCTCTTTCTACCAGGCAGATGGGCACTGATATCTTTTCAGTTGTGGCTCTCAGCATTTGAATCAGCTGGAATTCCTAGTCCAATGCTGCTTTGTTTTTGACAAGCAGGAAGTATGGTTTTGTTTCAAATACATCTTTTATAGATCCTTTTATTGAGGATTTCATGGTGGGTGTTTTTTAATTTTTTAGTGAATCTGATTTTAAGACCATGCTTGTCTTGTTGTTGTTTTACATATTATTTTTAAGCCACCATAAACATTTTGAAAGGTGATACATAAATATTACAAAAATAATGTTGAAGCATCAACATGTGTTGGCATTTACAGAAATAAGCTGGATTTGGCTCTGTAGAAGGCAACTTTTTCCACAAGAAATTCATCCACTACCGTGTACGGTGAGGACAAAAACTGATGAGAATCATGCAAGGGACCTGCCTAAGCCTTCCAGATGGCATGAAAATTTGGTCAAACAGCAGTGAGTAAAGCATTGCAAGTTGCATCCCACTTAGGCATGCTTGGAGTCGACCTGCTGGAATTATGGGGCTTAAGTTAGTCACAGTTAAAGTTTCAGATTTTAATGGGTCTACTCTAAGCTAAGGAAGCATGCATAGTTTGTTTCTTGTTAATGCAAACACACTTAATGCACACTCCTCAAACTCACGCATGAACCAGAATGCACTCCGAAATCTTTATTTTTCCAGAGAACTCATGCTCAGCTATTTAAAAATATGCACAAAATATGTATATTAATGCAAAGTGGACACAGCAGTAATGTATTAGAAGAAATTTACATAAAATTGATTTAGCCTGTAAAGGGAAATTAGTACATTTCTAAAAATGTGCATTAAAAATGCAAGGATTCCTAAAAGAATATCAAATATGCAGTATATTTGAAGAAATGTACATGGAAGTATGTTTACATTTTCACATGGATTTTATTAACTATTCACAAATCAGTGTGGAAAGGAGACAGAGGGATTTTACTGTGGGAACCCAATGAAGTGGCCAAAAATGAGATTGATGTATTGCCTCTCCCTGAGTCTGGATCCAACACACTGCCTAGAGTGTATGTGTTTCTGATGCAGAAAATATTGCCCTGAGTCCAAGCTTCCGTTCCCTCAGCAAAATGGAACTGACCTGCCTCCCCACCTTCTCACATTTAGGGCACTCTCAGGAACACAGTGCAGGAGACTGGCATGAAAGGGCTGAAGTCCCCAGAAAATGTGAAATTCTCTGGCTGAGGCAGAAGTACCAAAATGTTGTTTTGTAACAGCAACTTTAGAACCAAGCCATTATTTGAAGTATGGTTTATATGTGTGCGTGGAATGTTTTTCTACTAATATGTGCAATATTTAATCATTGGCATTTTCATTTGTACATAAGGGTGCTTATGACTTCTATGTTTTTCTCCATCAACAAACTGCCTCGACTTCTGGCATGTTTCTTTCCTAAGTCACTGAAATATACTGTGAACACAGGGAACACTTCCACTTATCCTTGCAACTTCCACTAGTTACATTTCTGTTTCTGACCTGTTAATCTTCTCAGTTACTTTTCTGACTTACAGCCCCAGCTCACTTTATATCCTTCTAATACACTTGTGCCTTCTCTCATATTCACAGGATAACTACTTAGATGAGAAGCTGAGGTTGTGGGTGTATGCGCGCATGTGTGTATGTACTGTATTTTTCACTCTATAAGACGCACTTTTTCCCCCCTCAAAAGTAAGGGGAAATGTCTGTGCGTCTTATAGAGTGAATGTGTGTGTGCCCGACACCCGGGACACTGCCGGCCTGCCTGCACCATGTGGCACCACCTGGCCGGCATGCGCTCGGCACGCCCTGCTCCACCCCCCCCTCCGGCGCAGGTGAGAGCTGTGCCGCTCAGGGGGAGAGGTGCGGAGGAGGAGGAGCCGCGGGCTTTAACCCGCCGGCCGCACAGAGAGACGGACTGCTCACTCCCACCGCCCGGGAAGACCTGCCACAGCTGCGCCGCCCGGAAGACCACCGCCGGCACGCTGCCGGCCCAGCTGCACCACACCTGGCCGACACGCGCTCGGCGTGCCCTGCTCCACCCCCATCCCCTGGCACAGGTGAGAGCTGTTAATCACAGGTCGGTCTGTGTTTTCAAATGGCAACCCGTCTTTTAATGAAGCCCATAGGGAAGTGATGGGGAATGTGCCTGTGATTATCAGGAAGCTTTCCATGGATCCCTCCTCTAAAAACTAGGTGCGTCTTATGGTCAGGTGCGTCTTATAGAGTGAAAAATACGGTATGTTCTTCTGTTTTTGATTTCTGAAAGCCACTTAAAGGCTATTTAAATTCACATTCAATTTCCTCCTACTCCTCCACACAATAATTCTTGCTATTTCTCTTCATAAAAATCCATTATTCCCATAAAAATCCATTAATCCCATTTCCATTTTTGAACCGCTACCATCCTCAATTACCCCCTCGCCTTTGCATTCTAGAGTTTGAAGCATCCATAAAAGTGTTTCATGTCTCTAAATACACTCACTGGTCCTGGAGGACAGGCCTAGTGATTTTTTTTTTTTTTTGGTTAACTTCTGTGTCATACCTGAAGGCAAGTTGAATTCCATTAAAAGTTCCCCTTTCACCATAATTTTCACATAATGGAATAAGCCCTGAGAAGAGAAAATTAAAAGAAGTAGTGTTTAAAAGAGAATTGGAGGCAGTCATCGAACAATTGGGGATGGATAATTTGAATAAAGTCTTCATCAGCAAAAAAAAGTGTTTGCAGTTCATTTGGAACATTTGGAATACTGGATAAAAGAGGAGAAGACCAAAGAATATGATATAGGTAACAGAGTGTAAATGAAAAATAAGAAAGGGGTCAGAGAAGTTTATGTATAAAGAAAGTAAAAAGAGAAACGAGAACCAAAAGTGTGCACTTGCACAGGTAGTGTTGCTAGTTGAATTGGAACTTTTATTACACTTGGGGGGGGGTGAATATTTTTATATAATTAATTGGAGCAGTTCTTTCTGCCAGTATGCCATTGAACTGAGGTTTCATGAGCCAAAAACATTGGAGGTAAAAAGAATTTAAGGCTTCATTGTTCCCGCTCTGCCCACATACACTCTTCCAAATCTCTGTCAACTTGCTTCATAGTGACATGAAGCAAGTCACTAACCCATATCCCTGTTTTGTCTTTCTTGTGAGTCTAAAATATAGCAAAATTATAGTACCTTGATAATACCATGTTAGCCTGAGTAACAGCACAGTGGACTTTGAGGTGTGATGCTCTTAAATATTTTGTAGTACAATTCTCAGGCAATATTTTACTTATTTAGCATCACTCATCACGGCAACTGCTTCAGTAATTTTGGAGAAAGCCAACAGACAAAGATAAAATGCTGTGAACTTCCACATGGTCACTTCAGCAAGTGCCTAGTGGGACCATAACACAACCATTTGGTCATCTGAATCAACTGATGGCAAACAGTCTGAGGTTTTGAGGTGCCAGTGACTAGTAGCAAGAGGTGCAATGGAAAACTGGTAAATGTCTACTTCTATCAAACTTGGGACTCTTTTTATTATTGGCTAGAGAAATGGGACTTCGCATAGATTTAAATATGTTTTTAAGTTATCATAAATGGAAAAAGAAGGGTGTGGGGGCTGACCCAGCGGGCCCGACATTTTTGATGATGGATGTTGTCTTTAGTTTTTTTTTGTTTGTTTTTGTTTTTTAGGATTATAATTTCAAATAAAGGTTATTTTAAAAAAAAGAAAACTGGTAAATGTCTGAGCAGCTGCAAACAGACTCTCTGCCATCCATCCCCTAAAGTGAGGAATGGTGGGCCCCAGCTTTTATATAAAATTAACCACACACACACCCCGAGTGTCTTTGAGTTATAAGGGAACAGGATGCAAACACAGTCATCTTAGGGCTTTGCCCTCCTTTCTCCCTAAGGAAACGGTTGTATCTGGATGCAGTTAGCTAGAGGTGCCTACACAAATATGGAGGTAGCACCAGCAACCATCTTGCCAGGCACAGCCTGGATTAGTTCATATTCATATTACCAATTTTCCTGGGATTGTGTGAAAGGTGAGATAGTGTCCTAAGCATACTTCATGCAGAATCAGTCCATTGTTCATATCATTTTAAAACAAAACTTGGCTTAGTAAACCACAACCACAGCATTCCCTCTTCAACTCCTCAAAGGAGTATATTTGCATCTCGCTAAGTAATACGAATGTCCTTGTATGCATTATGTAAAAATCAATTAGTTGTTCAATATAACCAACAACTAAATGGGGAGGGACTGTCTAAATTAGCAATTGGCTAAACAATACAATCTTTTTCATATCGTTAACTAAAAATTATGCAGGACAGTTCATTGTGTGGGTTGTAACTTTTGGAAAAGTTGGAATTCCTGCAAAAGTGATGATTTTGCCATTCACTGCAGTCGTAATACTCTGAGGAGAGGAAGACCTAGGTGACATTTTCAAAGAAACATTGGGCCTCCTTGGTCATACCATCTGTCTCTGATTATTGTTTCAAGTAAGAGGACGGACAGAATCTGGATGAGAGCCATGGCCAGAGCAAATGCTCAGATACAGGATTTCAGGGTACAATCCTATGTACATTTAGACAGAAAAAAATCCTGCAACTCTCAATATTCCCTGGTCAGGACTTTTCTGTGTAAACATGAATCAGATCACACCTTTAACCACAAGTTCACAAGTTGCTGTACAACAGTGCAAATTCTCAAAACCATGGCATTCTAGTTTACTCATTTTCAAAGAAAACATCCTGTGGTAAGCATTCCCCCTCTTGTTCATTCCTGACATGCATGCTGCACATTTTAAACTACACATCACAAACATGAAGTTACTGTTTAGTCAAAAACACATACAGATGGAGCCGTTCCCTAAACAGAGGTGCATAGCCCGATCCTATGCATGTTCCAAGTGAAAAGGAAGATCAAAGGGCCAGGCAAGTTTGTTCCAGAGAAGACAGGAAGAAGTGTAGCCGACACTTAGGAAAAAGATACTGTGGGAAGAGGTTGACTTTGCCACAGATCTTCAACCTAGTCTCCAGGGAAGGCTTGCAAGGCAGGGTGCCGGGGGAGGCTGCAGTGGAGAGGAAAGGACACTGAAATTCTGTCCCATCAGAGATATCTATTCTGGGGGAAAATAAGGAAGCCGGATCCAACTCAATGGATATGCTATGAAGTGCTCAGAACATTCCAGAAAGGCTATATAAATATTAAGCATTAGTGACTATCCTATAAATATTAAGCATTTTTAACTATCCTATACATAATACAGTTGAGGTGAGCATTTAAATTTCCATCTGATGACTGCTGAGGAGGATGGGAGCAGCCATGCAGATAGTAGTCGGATCATTTGTCAATGGTTCCTGCGAAGTTCTATAGGAATCCATACGAAACATTTTTTTGCTAAACTCACATATCACATGGTGAGCACTGCAGTGTTGACAGAACAATGGTATATAGAATCCCTTATATGAGGCATATAGGATTCATGACAGAAAAAGCACCATTGGCTGAATAATATATTATGCATTGCTTGGATAACTGGGGCAGATTATATTCTGTCACATTCAAAAACGGTTGCATGAAGTATATCCCAAAGTGCAAAGTGATATCTTTGAACTTGCAAGACTCTACACATTTGCATTACTTTAATAACATCGATAGCCTTTGCATATAGATGTTTTCTGAACTGTAAATCAAGAAGGCAAAGTATTCCCCTATTTCATACCTGCACAGCATGAATAGTAATGCAAAGAATTTACAAATGAGTCTAAAAATATGTGCATTTTAATGTGTTTTTTTCAAGTGCTGTGTGTAGAAAGGGAAATTGCAAAATGTCTCTTTTTGTTACAGTTTCAAGATATATATACGATTTTTTAAAAACTGAAGGCACTCAAATGGAAGAAGCATGGATACTGTTTTAAAAAAAGCAGAATAAGATTAATGGTCTATACTTGGCTAAGGCAGTAATCCTACACACAGTTGGAAGCAAATCCCATTGGTCTCAACAGGGCTTACTTCTGAATAGACATGTATAGGATGTCTGCTGCAGCAGCAGACAGCACCCTCAAGGATGGGACCCCTCTGCTCAGAGGCAGGGCGTGCTGCACGTACTCAGATGATTGCCTCATCCACAAAAAGACTTCCCAGGGTGCTCAGCCACTGATGGCAAAGTGCTATTCAAAATAGATTTCTGGTCTGAAGCAAAAAGGCTCCTACGTTTTCATATTCCTGAATGGGAAAGTAATGCTCAACAGATCAAAGCAGACACTATGCCTCTTCCAGGGCATCTCAAAGGAAACCCGACAAAAACCAGTGCAGTGCCCCATTCTGTGTTTTGTATATATTGTCATTCAGCATATTGGACCTTGCAGTAACATCCTCAACATGGTACCCTTCAGATGTTTTGGATTAAGAGCCCCACCATCCCCAGTCAACACATCTGGAGGAAAGGCCTGCAGCTTCAATCTCAACCTTTAAGCTTATGTTTCTAGATAGAAATGAGATAGGAAGGAAAATCCATTTTCCTGGGAAACTGACATTAGAGATGGGTTGCACACAGAGTTCGGAAACAATTCTGCTTGCATTTTGATTACAGAGGAGATTTGAAGGAAACACCCAGATCTGCAGGAACATTTCAGTTCCCTTGATCTTTGTCTTCTTAGCTCAGTATGCAAAAATTGTGAAAACTTCCCTATATGCCTACAACCTGATTCTTAGATGCATATGCTAACAGTGTGATATGTGCATAAGGAACCCCTTAGAAAATGCCCAGTGTCTTTGTTCAGATAGCTTGAATGATGATATCTCAGCACAGCCTGAAGTTTGAGTTATACATATTTATTTTATTCATTAATTCATTCACTTATTGTAAGATTGATATCCTGTCTTCCCACTCCCAACACAGAGCACTCAAAGTTGCTTACCTTGATTTTAAAAAATACACAATGGAAACAATGCTAAGCTCATTACAGCAAAACAGCAGCAATTTAAAAAAAATCTCTGGCACAGCAAAAGAGGTCAAACTGACATCTGGCCAAAGGCTTGCCCTAACGTATCTTTTGGCTTAATTATTTTATACAGAATGAAGTAATAGCAAACTATGTGAATATTGCTTAAATATTAAATGCTACTGCTGGTGCTACAAGCACTTCTATATTACCCAATAGCCAAAGCTCTCTGGGAAGTTCACAACAATTCATTGAAAAAAAACCATGAAAACCACAGTATAATAAAAATAGCATAACATTTCCAATGTACAATTTTTAAAACGCACTAAAACACTCATTCCAATACAACGGGACTGACATCCTATCCCCTCCATATGCCACTGAATGCCTTAGAGAAAAAGACCTCCTTACCATATTGCTGAAAAGAGTTGGTGCCAGGCAGAGTTGGTTCTAGGCAGGCCTCAGGGAGGAGATCAGGGGGCCACCACTGAGATGTTCCTGCCCCTTTTTGATGTCCTCTGAGTCTCCCTCAGCACAGGCTGAACATGTTCCATGCAGTTAGAGGACTCACCTGGATTGAGTTTCAGTTCATTAACCTTTATCCAGTCCATTGTTGCATCCAGGCACTGATCTGGAACATTCACAGCCTCATCTGATGTAGACAAAAAGGAGAAATAGAGCTGTGTTTCATTAGTATACTGACTGCAACACCCTCCAAAGCTTCAGTTAACCCCACTCAGTGGTTTCATGTAGATATTAAATACTGGAGTTAATAAGGTCAACCCCTTGGGAGCTCCATGCTATGAATCTATATTCTCAGGTGAGCAATATTTCCCAAGCACCACCCTCTATAGGCAGCCATCCAGCAGAACCACTATAATGCAGTACTTCTGCGCCTTGCTCAGTCAGGCAGCCAGAGGAATACCAGAAGAATGATGCATTGAAAACCACAGAAAGATCCAGGAGTATCAACAGGGTCACCCTAAAACCTGACTTAAATGAATCAGACTCATCCAGGAGTGCCTAAAGCTGGTTGGCCACCACCCACTCAAGACCCTTGCCCAAGAAAAGACCATGTGCTACTGGCTTAATGTTATTAAGCTCTTCCAGGTCCAAAGAGCATTTCTTCAGGGGTGGTCTCACTTTTTTCCAACAGCACGGGACTGCCCCCTTTCATAAAGAGGCACCACTCACCACCTTGGCTCAGCCAGCTGTTTCTTCCCTGCTAATTTTTATAAGCCAGAAGATACAAGAATCCAAAATAGATGCAGTACTTGTACAAACCTGTCCAATAACCTTGTCAACACCCTCAAAGCTATACCACCTGAAACTCATCCAAGAGCTGGAAGAGTTGCTGTGCTCTGGATTACATCACTGGATTCAACTGCTCTGATACTGGTGTCATGGAGGATGCAAGATCTTGGAAGTGCCTAGCTAATATATTACAGTGGGCTTCAGATTGGACTAGGATATATGGATGTGTATCCATACAGTTTCTTGGGAATCTGGAGAAACTCATGGAGATGTTATGAGTATTATGTAGCTGGAGACTTTCCTTGTTGTTATATATTGTTAAAAGCAGGTCAAGCTTTTAAGAAGCTACAGGTTGGTTTCCAAGCCTATGCTCCCACCCTCAAAAATAGTAGAATGTGAAACATGTCTCAGACCAAACATGTACACATCAATGATTCATTTTATCACATTCCATTTCTAAATGCCGGAGACCTGTTCCAATGGCTGCTTTTTCCATGCCAAAAGCTTTTCTGCAGGAAGAAACCCTCACCAAATAGGGACAGAAATAATCCGAAAGGACTGGTTCTGTGACTAGTACAGATTAGTTTGGGTGCCACAGTGGAACCTAGTGGCAATGCCATGTACAAAGGTAAACTGAGCAATATGTGGAGGTGTGGGTGTACTTCATCTGAAGTATGTAGGCCTGCAGATGTACCTTCTTATCAGTATTCACCAACTGCAGTGAAGGTCCCTTCTGTCATGGGAATACAGAGGTTACATGCAAATATACATTCCTACTTCCATTTCATAACACAGATGGGAGTGATCATTCACATATGCTCAGGTTTTCCTGTATGCTACAACTGTCCCTGGATAACTTATTAAGTGAAGACTTGAGCTGGGGTCATGGGTATACAAAAATCTCCCATAGAAATATTCTGCGATCAAGTTCCCACTGAAAGTTGACCAGAGAATGCCAAGTGAAGCGCTGACATTATGCAAAACATTTGGTTCCTTCTATAAATAATGAGTATTTGGTTTACCCACCCTGATAATAGCCTGTGCAAAAATATTTTTAGGCACTGATAAATGTATGTGTCGTTTTAGGACACTCACAATATGGGTGAGGCTGTTTACCATGATGGACCAGCTGTTCCATTTTGCTTAGTTAGTATACAGTCTTT
Organism: Varanus komodoensis; assembly: GCF_004798865.1. Lineage (NCBI taxonomy): Eukaryota > Metazoa > Chordata > Lepidosauria > Squamata > Varanidae > Varanus > Varanus komodoensis. The sequence continues at coordinate 7,657,812 of NW_025335589.1, forward strand.
CACTATCACATTCAACCAACAATAAACAATATTGTATGTAGAAAGGGCTCGAGCAGAGTTAAGGAACTCACTTTTATTTTAAACCACCAACTTTGTGATATAATTGGCTTGTTGGTTCACATATGACATAAGCTGGAGGAGAAAATACAAACCTTATGTGCTGCACACAAATAAAAAGATCGGTTCTAGTATGCTCTCACTCCATCTCACTTTTTTCCATGTATCCTATTTACTATTAAAAAGATGTTTTTTAAAACACCTGTAACTTCTTTTGTCTCATTTCCATTTATGTATCATGCTGGAAATTATTCTTTCAATTATTCCTTTACAGTCCTATAGTCATTAATTGTTTGTAATGGCTTCAGCCTGAGAGTACAATTTGATTCACATGGCTTATCTCTCATGGGTTTATTCAGAATCTTATATAAAAAGTGTTACTTTTTCTTTTATCTTTTGATTAAGTCTGCTTTTTAAAAGCCACATCAAAAAGACCATGAGGACAGGAAGACTATGTAAAAACATTGAACAAAAATGTGGGTCACCCTGAATAAAGAAGGAATAACACAAGATAGACACTACTTCTCCTACATGTCTTTGCTATTTTCTCTCTCTTCTGTTTACAGTGCAATCTTATGCATGTTGGCTCAAAATTAAGCCCCTCTGTATTTGGTGGGGCTCGTTCTCAAATAAGGGCAGAGCCTTATGCCAAAGGACCAGATCAAGTCTGCCTGGCTGCCAGGGAAAGCAAGGCTGGCCATATGGGAAACTGCATAGGGCTGGACTTGCTTTCCCTGGTCTCAGCCACATTCAGTGTTTTCCTGCCTTTTTTTGAAATTCTGTCACCCCTATTCTAAAAGGTTGAAAAGTCGCCTCTAAGACTTAGTTTAGACCTAAAATATGCTAAAAGGTCATGTGCCTTTTGACTTTGGCCCCATCCACTGCAACGATATGGCCCTCGAGAATGTGGCTCTTGAGCTGAAAGTGGGTCTGCTCCTTGCATGTTTAGGATTAAAGCCTTAAAGGGTGATGTAACCTAGCATCTTGCTGCCCAGAAAGCCCCAGACTGAATGCTCACAGATTGAACATGAGGGCATCCGTCTTCTTCCCCTGCTTGTTGTCCAACCACAGTTACTGAAAGCAATACATTTACAGTCATCACAGCTTCCAGCTACTGGCAGCCATACCTGCCTTGGACTCTAATATCAGTGATGCTATTGGTCACCACAGCTATATGTATAGGAAGGGTAGTAATTAGGAATGTGGTGTATAAGGATAAACAATAAGTAATGGAGCTAGGGTGGCTACTGATGAAACACTATTAAAAGGGGACAAAAGATGTCATCAGTTTGCATACATTGTAACTTTACTCATTTTACTTATTACTTTTCTATACTGTCCAGTAGCCAAAACTCTCTGGGCAGGTTAAAATGTGCATATGGCAGTTTATATGCATAGATGCAGATATAATGATTATATTTCAACCAGAAATACAGTACCTCTCACCATAATATAGAAGACTATGACTCAGTGAGCCCTGTGTGGCTGCTGTTTCTCTGCTGTAGACAGACAACTTCAGCTCTTCTTTCTAATGATTCTTTATCCATCAGCCCTTCAAAGAGAGGACACCCTCAAAACAGAGGACAGTCCTCTGTTTACAGGGCCACACCAAGATATGGTGAATTCCAAGTGTCCGTGTCACATAATTCAAGAATTTTACCTTGGAAAACTTTGGAATGTCATGTGTGAGCTAAGAAATGATACCAGCCAGTAATTCTTGTTCCCCACTCCAAAAAAACAACAACAAGAAAGTCTCCCCAAAATACCTTCAGTTGATTATATAAGCACAGAGGCCCCTGTTTGCATAAGAGAGAAAAACGTTTTCCTCCCAGATGGTGCACTGCCATGTGATCGCTGGTTCTGTGTGTTCAGATGTTCTCTCAAGCTCTGTAGACAAATGCCACTCGTGTGGCCTGCTTTCAATTTCCGGTGAGTGATCCGAGTGTTACCCAAGCATAAAGGACAGTAACACATTCTTAATGGATGGGGGAAAGAGAGGACAGCATCCTCTGTATACAGAAAATGGTCAGGCTCCATTATTTATCTGCGGTATAATATTTATGCTTTGTGAATAGAGCTCCAAGTAGAAACTTGCCCTAGGTAGGAAGCTGCAGAGAGCAACATGCACACACATACACACACAGAGCGCCTTTCTCTCTACCCATTCTTTGTGTTCAGTGAGTGCTGAACATGTTTCATTGAATATCTTATTCTTTCCGGTTGAGAAAGAGAATGAGGTATAATTCTGACTCTCAGCAAGCGCAGGGAGCATGCAGCCTTTTAAACTGCCGGGCAGGTCTGCTTTTGCAAAAATCTAGTTGGCCTGATTATCTGAAAATCAAATAATGTTACCAATACACCAGCTGCTGCCCTCTCTTGAGCTTCAGGATCTCTACAGCATCTGCTCTGCTAGGTAGCAAAATAAAGCAAAACAGAAAAGGAAGGAAAGAAGGAAGGAAGGAGCTCTTTTCCAGCTTTACATTCCTCATCTTTGCTTTCTGTTGGGTTTGCCAATATCACATATCTTCTTTTCTACTTCTCCCCATGCCCATCAGCGTCTCCTGCTCCTGTCATTCAAGTCAGCAATGCTTTGAAACTGTGACCTTACAACATTTGAAAGAGATAAAGAAGGATAGGTCACCCCAAGAAATAAAAGGCCAGTAAGTCCAAAAGAACACGTAGGGTTATTATTCTGGGTTTTACTCAGAATTCTGGAGCCTTTCCAGTTCTGGGGCCTTTCCCTGGATGTAGGATTTTATTTTATTTTATTTTATTTTTTGTACTGTAACATGCAAAAACTCCTAAAAACCCTTTAAAAAGCACAGGAAATGGTAAGTTCCCAGCTCTGAAGAACTTACCATCTAAAATTTGACCAGGGGAGTGCAACAAAAGGATAGAACAAAAATGATAAACAAGACAAAAATCCCTGATTTTAATAGGAGTTGTAGGCAAGCAAATCACAGGATTCAAGAGTCAAGCCAGATATTTTTGGTTTAGAAGCCCAGGACTCTCAGAAATAAGAATCTTGATTCACAGTAAAATTAAAAGCAAGCTTTACATGTAGTTTTAGTTTATAGTTCCTTCCTTGTACATAGGCATGCGCAGATTCTTATTCTTCCGTTCAGAATCCTCTTTGTTGTTCCACTCCAGTATAAGTTCTGGGATGTGTGGATCTGTGGCTAGCCTATGGCACTGGAAAATGGTCTGGATGAAGGAACTGATCTACCATGAACATTGCAGGAAGCGCCAGTGGAGCCACCAAGTAACAGAGAGCAAGGCTGCATTCACACAGCAGAACAAGGAACCCTGCATGATTACCATGGTTCACTTTTAATACCATGATTTATCTGTCAGAAGATCAAGTGGTCTCTATGTTATCATGGTTTCCATCCTCTTCACTTGGTCCTCTAGTTGTTGGCACATAATCCATCACCCACTGTGTCTGAAATTTAGTCCCAGGGTACATTACACCTTGTCTATGCCACCTGCCTCTTCTTCGTTAAAGGCTGGATAGCTTGAAGTAGTTCCTGTAGTTGCTGCTCTTTCCAGGGAAACCTGTAGTAGATGTATAGCAGAACTACATAGTAGTTACATAGCATTCTATGGAAGACACAGACCTGCTTCAGACAACACAACAAGCCATGGCAGAAATGACAAACCATAGAACAAGCCATTGTTTATATTGTGATTTCTAAAGACCAGACTTAGCATGGTAAATATCTTGACTGGGTTTGGACAGCACAACAGACCAACAATGGTAAAAGCACAACACAACACCATGTCTTGTTGTCTGAACCCAGACAAAGAGCTAGTGCATATTATAGTGCTTTTGCCTAATCCTATTCCACTCTACTAATTCTTCTGAGCCAATAGCTGATTCTCTCTCTTTTGATGTGGGATTTGGAATGCTAAAAGTCATGCCACATTTAGCCCACTGTTCTTCAGTAGAAAGCTCAAGGGCCACTGGTGACTCCTAATCACTTCATGTATGGCTCTCCTCTCCTCTTTCTCATTCATGTTCAGTTGGTGCTCTCTATCTTTACCTGACTGATGGTTATCAGTGGGATGGTTGTTATTCCCTGGGAAACAAGAAAATTGGGAAATATAATGTCACTGCAACATATTACCAGGTAAGTATGTAGAAAATTGCAGCCTAGGACCAGAATCTTACATGCTAGGAATGGGAAACCTGTGGCCCTTCAGATGTTCTGGCCTGCAACTCAAATTATCATTCATCATAGCCTGTGCTGGCTGGATCCAGTGAGAGTAGTGGCCCTTCAGATGTCTGGCCAGCAAGTTGCCCACTCTTAGCTTTGATGCATGCATTTGGGAGTAAACTGGACCAGCATGAGAGATTGCAAGCCATCAGTCTCCAAACCTGAGCTGACAAAGTGTTCACAGCTGTGGTATGGGGGTCTCCAGGCTATTGGTTGTGAGGAATCACCAAGAGCATCTTGTCCAGGGCAGTTCAGAATTTCAAAGTCTCCATGACAACCATGGGACAGCCCCAACATGCCATCACCCCAATACGTTCAGCAGGCACACTCTAGACTTATTTTGGTTTTCCTCCCAGCTGAACATGAGGACGGTGCTCTGAATGTGGGGAACACTGATCCAACCCCTTTGTCCTTGTCAGAGAACTGCCTGCTTAGAGTCAGACTGACTGCAGCTTTTCCTTTCTGCCAGATACCTGTTAAGGTGTTTTGCCCTGGAGGAAATGGACTCAGGTGGTGTGCAGAGGGCTGTAGTGTGTGAGTGTGACAGGGGCGGGGAGGGGGGCTGATATGGCTGGTGCTTCTATTGAATCCCTGGCTGAGCTGGCTCAGGCCGCTGACCCAGGTAATTGGCATGATTGCTCCTGAGCACTCTCATTGTTGTAGAGCTCATACAGCTCCATTGCCCAGCACCGAGAGGGATGAAACAACATAGGAGAGGGCTTGAGTGCAGTTGAAGGAAAACTCCTAGTGAATGCAATTGGATACTGGTGTGTAGCTACAATAGGATTTATTTAGAGGCACTGTGGGCAGCAAAGGAACAATATCTCACCACCTCTATTCAATTTTCTATTTGAATAGAGCTTTTCAGAATCATTCAAGACCTGTTACATACTGGCCCCAAAGACATCTTAGGCCTATCTAAGATCCAGTGTAAAACATTTGCTGGATAATTCCAGGAATATATTTCTTACAGTCTCCAGGATTTAGACTCCAAAGTTAAAACACTTGTATTGGTGAGAATACCTAGAGCAAAGTTTGACTGAATTTTATTGGATGAGTTTCAGTAGGAACAACTCAAGGAAGTTGACAATGTGCTTCTTGCACAGACTCATGTAATCAACTCTGTACTAGATCTTTGCCCTTTCTGGCTTATAAAATCCAGCAAGGAAGGAACAACGGGCTGTGTCAGGGAGGTGATTAAGGTCTCCTTGAAAGAGGGAGTGGTCCCATGCCTTGACCACAAAGACCTTTAGGCTGGTAACAAATGTTCCTTTCTTGAGCAAGGTTCTTGAACTGGTGCTTGACAACCAACTCCAGGCACTGATTACCTGGATCCATTTCAGATCAGGGGTTGGGCCAGAAACAGCTCTGATCCCACCATATGATGGACTATGCTAGGAAAGAGACACCCCTGTTGTGGTGCTCCATCAATAGAATGAGCTTCCTGCTGAGGTTTGCCTAGTGGCAACCTTGTCATTTCCATGCCAAATGAAGGCATCCCTTTACACCGAGGCTTTTAAAGATGCCCAGGCATATCCAAGGGAATTACCCACCCTGGATACAGTGCTATTCCTCATTGTATATTTTTGCTGTTTTCAATTTTTGTTGAAAATGTTTGCATTTTTGATAAGATGCTGTGGCCTTCTATTGAATTTTATTGTATTGTTTTATGAATGGTTGAAACCTTCCCAGAGAGCTTCAGCTATTAGGCTATAGAAAAATGAAGAGCAGGAAGAAGAGGAGCCTCACTGAACTCAGTGTGGCTTACAGTTAAGTAGGTCTCCATAGAACTGCATTCTGAGGCCACTAAATAGAAGACTGTGGATGAGTGGGCTACTTGGAGAAAGTTAGGAGAGATGAATGCAGCCTCAAGGCTGATGCAAAACCAGGCCATCTTCAGTGTGTGCCTGGAAAGAGAGCTTGAAAAGTAAGGCTATAAAGCAATTGCTTCTAAATTTGTCTTCCAGATAAAGAAACAGCTTGGGCAGGGGCTATAAACAACCACATCATGTTTCAGGAGGGAGACATAAGCCAGGTTAATGCAATCATAACAGTGCTTACTTATGAACACAAAGTGCTTAGAATTTTGCAAACCTATTCATACTTGCTGGGGACACATAAAGCCCCACTGACTCCAGTCCTACTTTGATTCATATAAGTAGCCCGTGCAACCCATGATCTGCTTAACACTTCTATACAGTGTTTAGCAGGCTTACTTCTAATGAGATGCATATAGGGTTGTGCTGTGAGTCAAGGCAGTTATGTCAGGTCTGAGACACTTTCCCCTATTGTCTGGCTTAAAGGGTAAGGCCAGTAGAGCAATTTAAGCCTCTAGTACAGGGTTAAATTACCTCATAAAACAAAGCAAATAATAAAAGGACTAGTTTCCAGAATAAAGCTTTTAAATGGTCATTATTAATTATTTTTTAAAAACCAGTTCTAGCCTGACTCTTTGGAGCTGAAGTATGCATACTCTTTACTCAAAGAGTAAAGAGAGGGAGTTGGCATGTATTAATCCATATATTCTAAAGCTCGGCCTGCTCTTCCAAACAGGTTCTGAGCCTGAGCAATGGCAAGCCTAGTGTTGTCTTCAGCCCAGCCAGTTGTGCCTTGCTTTTCAGTCCATCCAACTAATCAGCTGATTTCCTTGCATCATTGCAGTCGCTGAATTTATAGAATGACCTCATCCTTGCTCAATTAGAGCATATGAAATAATGATGCCATTCACTTAGGGAATACTTTATTGTGCATTTATTCTGAGTTGGAAAATATTTCAGAGTAATGTATTGCTACCATTTTAGAAAGAGGTCTGTGGCTGGCATTTTATAGGGTAACTTATACAGCTGTTTTCTTTAATTCACTGATGCAAAGCAATGGGAGATGATAATTCTAAAGGTATGAAAAATGTATTAGGTTCTCCTTATCAGTGCTATGAAGTCACTGTCCAAATTGACTTCCTTACCTATGGATCCATGCTGTAAAAGTGAAAATATATTGAGCTCACTGATCTTTGCTCTTGGTTAGCTCCCATTTAAATGGGGCTTTCACAGGAGATGGTCTTGATGAATGATGTATGAGATTAAGGGAAAAAATACCTCTCTCTCTCTCTCTCCCCCCCCCCCCCCCCACCTCTGTACAGGCAACATATGCACACACAGAGGCAAGGGAATCTTTTCTTGTTGAGTTCACTGTTTAAGATGGATTAGTGTGGGGTTGTTCCCACCCTGACTCTCCACCAGCAGCTTGGAAACCAGTAGCAGAATGGTTTCCACCTCCTCCCTGCAGCATCCTCTATGCTTCCTCAAGAGGCATGGAGAGCCCTTCAGGGCAGATTTGGGGGGTGGGGGTCAGGATGCTTCAGGAAAGAGGAGAGCAAGGGGAAGACCTGCTGTACAAGCTGCTGGATTTAAGCCATGGCAGACTTATACGTGTGTGGAGCATAATTTGCTTCCCTACACAAACATTTTCATGGCTTATGGTACAAATGTTTGATCCAGTTCTACAGATACAGCTTTGTTATTGCTGTTACCAAGTGGCATGTGTATAGTGCTTTACAGCAGAATCCTATAGATTAGCCTTCCCCA